>NC_012871.2:28684624-29038548 GCF_000003195.3 Sorghum bicolor
AGCAAATTTAATTTTTACACTATTCATATGTTGCTACAGTTAAAATATAAAGTTCCATTACTTTCTTTGAGGATAGATTAGATTAGAGAAGGATAAATAGTTCAAACACCTTTAATATTCTATCCATTATTTTTTTGGTTTTTATATATAAAAATAGGAATAAAAAAGAGAAAAACAAAAGTCACATAGAGAACCAGAAAGAGGAACTGGAATTGGACACTTGAGTATGAATGTTTTTAACGGTAAACATTTCCATATCTCACAGACGGTGATTTTTCTTTTTTCCGGAAAACGTTCTTTCTCATAGAGAAACATGGACGCAATTTTTGATAGAGTTTGATTAGGAGAAGTCTGATTTTAGAGAGGATTTTTTTCTTTCTTTTTGTCTCGTGTCCGATCTCCATCATTATTATCGAATCAAGTCTCCACCGAGGATATAGATTGGCGGACAGAATTTACGGTGAACTAAAATTTTAATGATGTTATGGCACATAGAAATCGATCTTGGCCCTTGGGAAGGAAAATGAGCATGCAAACCATGAGAACAAGCATGCTTTTTAGATTATTTGAGCCTTCTAATATTTTAAAAAGAACAAAATAGCGAAATAAGAGTAGTGCATATATGGAATTGGACCTCAAACCTTATTTTTAAAGAAACCGAGCAAAGAGACCATCAGAACAAGCTGCTTTTGTGTTATTTTGGGATCTTTTGTTCATCTAACATTTTATTCATTTTTAACAAAAAAAAGAAAAATGTGTTATTTGGGGATCTTTTGTCCATCTAACACGTTTAGATATTAGGTAAAGATAACATTTTATTTATTTTTAACCAAAAAAATGAAAATAGCATTGATAGGGATCGAACCCAAAACCTACTGAATGAGAAGAACAAGTCGTAACACCGCACCACTATTTTTGGTATAAGTAGTTTGCTCGGCTATTTGTCCTATAGGCTATGATGACTGCAGTTCCCAGCCATAAGTCCTATACGTATTGTAGTTTGCATTACGTATACACACTTGCGACCAGATATTTCAACAGAAAGCGGACAGAATCATGGGGTTGGATTGAAATTTTCACGTTTAGATATTAGGTAAAGACTAGGTAGCGTGCCCATACCTTACTACGGAATAGCTACCAATTTGTACTAAAAATATACAGATCACACAATAAGATAACAATATTGTAAAATTTAACTATTGTTGGCTAAGACTATCGTCAACGGGCAGAGGGGAGCCCTCAGAGCGATGAGCGCGGAGGATCCGCTCTAAGTAGGGGGAGCACCAGACGACGTGACACGACAAGAATTTGGATCGTCGCATGCCATGAGCAAAAACATTGGGAAACAACTCAAGAGGGCATTTATATCCCTTTTATATAGGGCCCGACTAACCTCCACCGAACCTTCGCCATCCTCCAGTCCAAGGATCTGTGACAAGCTCTAGGAGTCCTTTGCCTCCAGTTGTTCCTCTTCTATACCTGCACCCCATAGAGTCCGGCTAGGTCAGCATTATTCATTCTCCGAGCCTTTGCCCTGCCTATGCCCGAAGGTCCCCCCAAGGGGCGAGGGTTGGACTTTCACACTAGACCCTGAGACCTTCGCTCTGGAGCATCAGGGGGGAGGTGGGTGATTTCCCAATAGTTTCCCCCCTTTTGAGCATGGGTCCAATCCTGTGGGCTGCGGCTCAAAATCTGGACCTCCCCCTGCATCGATAGGGGAGCGGAGGTTGTGCCTTCCCCCCTCTGCGCAGGATATGGCCATTGTTGGTTACTATTGTTCTTTTGACTAAAGTTGTTGTTGACACGATGGTTTCTCTCTGAGAATCGTGAACAACGGCGGTTGCAAGTTACCATTGGGCCTTGGACACTGAATCGCCGCAGGCTCCCCTATATAAGGGGGTGGGTGGCGTGAGGTCCTTACACTACCATTTACGCCTAGTCTTTCTTTTGCATCCGCTCTCACTTAGTCTCAGGTGGCTTCCGATCCTTCGCTTCGCCTGGCCTGGGCCAATTTTGCCGGTCCTTTTCGTGACTTACTAGGTGTTAGGTCTAGAGATTGGTTCCATTGCTTCAAGGAGTGCATGTTGGACATTGTTACTACTCAAGAACTAGAAGAAGACTTGTCCAGCTTTGAAGCTTCAGTCGGTGACTTGATCAGTGCAGAAGAGTTTTTTTCAATGGTTGGGCCGACCTTCGAGTTTAAGGAGTCTCTTGTAACAGCGAAGGACATAGCGGAGATGGTGGAAGCTAGGTTCTTTAAGGAAGACCGAGCAAAGGCCCCTCCTGCCAAACAGATGGTGCCTATGCCCAATCCTAGGTATGCTGTTGTTTTCAAGGACTACTTTTCGTGCGACCTCTGTCTTTCTCCTTATGATTTTCTCTACCAATTCATGGAGGTATTCCATCTAGAGCTGCACCACTTTACTCCCAATAGAATTCTGACCCTCAACAAATTTTGCTAGGCTTGCGAGTCATATGGGTCCGTACCCAACATCGACACTTTCTGTGCTTATTTTGAGCTCCGAAGGCAAGTTTATAGCATAGTATAGGAGCTATGCATTTATGCCTCGAAGAACGCAACCTGGTGAGCGTCTAGAGATGTCTTACTGCTAGAAGAATAAGTGGAGAGGGATTGGATGAAGCTTTGGTTCTACGCGAAGACTCCCAGCACTGTCTACACTCTTAAGGATGGAAGCACGGTGACAATGTTTTCGTATACTTCAGAGATGAGGGAGATGAAGCCTTTGTCGAAGGTGGATCCTCTAGCAATGATTTCTTATGAGTGGAAGGCATGTGACAAGGCCTTCGCTCTCACTTGACGGTATTCTAGGGGCCAAGACTTGGTGGAGGAGATGATGGCCTTGGACTTTTGGCCTCTTAGACGCCGAAACAAAACTTTTAGGCTTGAGATGGTGTAGGTTCTAGTTTTTGGACCTCCGGAGGTGAAAGGTCCTAATATGGCTAGGAGGGGTGAATAACCTATTCAAAAATTTTACAAACTCACTAGAGCAAGAGGTTAGTAAATAACAAAGCGAAGCTTTTTGCTCTAGCTCTAATGGGGTGCTTGCAAGCCACCTATCCAACAATTCTAGTTGATATAATCACTAGGCATACAGGATCTATGTCACTACAAGCTACACTAGTGAACTATGCTACATAAGACAAAGTGAGCAACTAAACTAATTACACTACTTTGCAGTAAGTAAATGGAGAGGATGAGATATTTTTATACCACCGTGTAGGGGATGAGTCAATCACCAATATATGAACAATCAAGCACCGTGAAAGGTCCTAATATGGCTAGAGGGGGGGTGAATAGCCTATTTAAAAATTCTACAAAACTCACAAGAGCAAGTGGTTAGTAAATAACAAAGTGTAGCTTTTTGCTCTAGCTCTAATGTGGTGTTTACAAGCCACCTATCCAACAATTCTAGTTGATATGATCACTAGGCACACAAGAGCTATGTCATTACTTACACTAGAGAGCTATCTAAAGTTTCTATACAAGTAAATAAGCTACTCTAGTTTGCGGAAAAGTAAGAGATGGTTTGATCTTTATACCGCCGCGTAGAGGGGATGAACCAATCAATAATATGAAGTCCAATCATCGGGAGAAATCCAATGAACAATCACAATGGAGACACACAATTTTCTCCCGAGGTTCACATGCTTGCCGGCACGCTACGTCCCCGTTGTGTCGACCAACACTTGGTGGTTCGGTGGCTAAGAGGTGTAGCACGAACCTCGTTACCCACAAGTGAGGTAGCTCAATGACACGAGCAATCCACTAATGTTGCCTTTGGCTCTCCGCCGAGGTAGGCACAAACCTCTCACAATCACCGGGAGATGGCCACGAACAATCACCAACTCGTGCCAATGCTCCTTCGCTGCTCCAAGCCGTCACGGTGGCGGCAACCACCAAGAGTAACAAGAAAACCACAGCCAAAACGATCCCCAAGTGCCACTAGATGCAATCACTTAAGCAAATGCACTTGGAATCACTCCCAATCTCACAAAGATGTTTAATCTATGAAGGAGATGAGTGGGAGAAGTTTGCTTAGGCTCACAAGGATGTCTAGTAGTCAAGAATGCCAAGAGGGTGAGCCCCAAGCCGGCCAAACACGTATATATAGCCCCTCAAACAAATAGAGCCGTTGGCTCTTTCACTGGGCGAAACTCGGGGTCACCGGACGCTCTTAAAGGGGCACCAGATGCTCAACACCTGCGTCTGGTGCTCCAACGTCAGCCGCGTGTCGCTTTTTGAAACTCTCGTGTCAGAGTCTAATGGTCACCTGTAGTGCACCGGACGCTGAGCAAGTTGGCACCGGACGCGTCCGGTGCACACCGGTCCTAAACTCAGGAAGGTCTATAGAAACACAGGGTCACTGGACGCTGATCATCGGACCGTCCGGTGCTCACCGGACTTAAACTCAGAGAGCTCTGCAAAATGCTCAGGTCACCGGACGCACACCACCGGACGCTTCCTTAGCGTCTGGTGCTTCCAGACAAACACTTCGACCGAAGTCAGAAAGCACCGGACTCAAGAACAGGAGTCATCCTGCATTCGGTGAGCACCGTTCGGTGCTTAACCCTAGCAGCACAGCACACCGGACGCACAGCCTCTGCGTCTGGTGCCTCAACGGTCAGCGTTCGGTGAGTGTTTCTCTGCGAGGAACACTCCTGCGACTTCTCCAAATTTCCTACCGGCGCAATAGAAAATATGCACTTCATTTTCTCAAAAAGCACCGAATCCTGCCTCGCAAGCTCAGTGGGAGGGAGAGAGGAACCCATCCTCTCTCTACCCTTCAAACTCCACCTCCTTCTCAAAGTGTGCTAACACCACAATGTGTAAACCAACATGTGCACGTGTGTTAGCATTTTCACAACCATTTTCTTCGAAGGAGTTAAGTTAGCACACTAGGTTCTAAATGCATGCACATGAACAATGACACCTAGTAGCACTTGATAACCACTGAGCCAAAGAATTTCCCTCTTTATAGTATGGCTATCTATCGTAAATGTGATCACACTCTCTATGGTGTCTTGATCACCAAAACGAAAACCCTAAGCAATACATTTGCCTTGATCTCCACAGGGTTTTGTTTTTCTCTTTCTTCTTTTCCAAGTTGAGCACTTGATCATCTTGTGGTCATCACCATCATCACCATGATCATCACTTTGCTCCATCACTTGGCATGTATCAACCTCATTAAGTCTACACACACTTAGCATAGAGGTAAGTACTAGGGTTTCATCAATTATCCAAAACCAAACTAGGGCTTTCACACCGGGAGAATACCAATCAAACACAATTGAGACACCAAGTTTTCTTCTAAGATTCACGTCTTGCTGGCACGCTACGTCCCCGTTGTGTCGACGAACACTTGGTGGTTCGACGGCTAAGAGGTGTAGCACGAATCTTGTCCTCACTAGGACACCACAAGAACCTACCCACAAGTGAGGTAGCTCAATGACATGCACAATCCACTAAAGTTGTCTTTGGCTCTCCGTTGGGGTAGGCACAAAACCCCTCACAATCACCAGGAGATGGCCACAAACAATCACCAACTCGTGCCAATGCTCCTCCGCTGCTCCAACCCGTTTAGGTGGCGGCAACCACCAAGAATAACAAAAAAACCACAGCCAAATCGATCCCCAAGTGCCACTAGATGTAATCACTCAAGTAAATGCACTTGGAATCACTCCCAATCTCACAAAGATGTTTAATCTATGAAGGAGATAAGTGGGATGTGTTTGCTTAGGCTCACAAGGATGTAAAGTTTGCTAGAATGCCAAGAGAGTGAGCCCTAAGCCAGCTAATAACTATTTATAAGCCCCTCAAACAAATAGAGTCGTTGGCTCTTTCATTGGGCAAAAAACGGGACCACCGGACTCGCTGCAGGTGAGGCACCGGACGCTGGAACAGAGCGTCCGGTGCTCCAGAAACAGCCACATGTCCTCTACTTAAATCTCGCACATTGATCTCTAATGGTGAAAAACGGACCACCAGACACGATCAAGTAGATAGCGGATGCGTCCGGTGCACACTAGTCATGTACAGACAGAGGTCTGCAAAAACGCAGGAGCACGAGATGCGACCACCGGATGCGCAAGGTCGGCACCGGACGCTTACTCAGAGAACACTACAAAACCCGTAGGAGCACCAGAGACATGAACAGTGTCCGGCCCCCATCAGATGTTGAGCGTCTAGTGCTTAGCTTTCACCTAAGCAAGCAATTGAGAGCGCACCGGACGCTCTGAGGCAGCGTCCGATGCCTTAGGACAGAGCACCCGGTGGGAGTTTTCAGCGAGAAACTTTCTACTAGCGCACAAGAAACTTTCCACCGGTATACAAGAAACTTTCTACTAGCGTACAAGAAACTTTCCACCGGTATACAAGAAACTTTCTACTAGCGCACAAGAAACTTTCCACCGGTATACAAGAAAATTTCTACTAGCGTACAAGAAACTTTCCACCTCCTTCTTAAAGTGTGCCAACACCATCAAGTGTGTACCAATATGTGCAAGTGTGTTAGCATTTTCACAAACATTTTCTTTGAAGGAGTTAACTTAGCTCATTAGGTTCTAAATGCATGCACATGAACAATGACACCTAGTGGCACTTGATAACCACTTAGCCAAAGAATTCCCCTCTTTATAGTATGGCTATCTATCCTAAATGTGAACACACCCTCTATGGCATTTTGATCACCAAAACCAAAACCCTAAGTAATACCTTTGCCTTGATCTCCATAGGGTTTTGTTTTTCTCTTTCTTCTTTTCCAAGTTGAGCATTTGATCATCTTGTGGTCATCACCATCATCACCATGATCACCACTTGCTCCATCACTTGGCATGTACCAACCTCATTAAGTCTACATACACTTAGTATAGAGGTTAGTACTAGGGTTTCATCAATTATCCAAAACCAAACTAGGGCTTTCAATCTCCCCCTTTTTGCTAATTGATGACAACCCTTTTTACAAAGATTTTCAATAAAAATTTCTTGGATTCATGTTGCTTGCCCAAGCATTTTACCATGTGCAAAGATTATGGACAAGTTTCATAAACCCAAATTGGTAGCAATTGCTCCCCTACATATGTGCTAAGAGTTTGGATTTGAAAGCTTGCACATATGCATTTGAGTAGTGGTTGGACGACTCCCTTCTTGTGCAGGGTTCCATCAATCAGAGTGTAAGTTCTTGCTCTTGCTATCAGCGTTGCTTGATTTTTCTCATTGAGTTGGGTGTTATCGTTGTTTAGGATGCTAATTATGGGCACTCTGTAGTCCTCTGCCTCTACGAGCATTACTGCCTGGTATGCCTTTTCTGTTTTTTGTGTTGCTAGGCTCTCTAAAATGTTATAGAAAGTTCCTTCTAGTAGAGCTGTATTATTTGCTGCTGCCTTTGCTAATGCATCTGCTTCAAAGTTTTCTGCTCTAGGGATATGCTTTAGAGTGAAGCCGTGAAATTTTTGCTATAGGAATCTAACCACGCCAAATATTTGGCCAGTTCGGGGTCCCATGCCGCACGTTCTTTTTCAACCTGACTTACCATGTTTTTGGAGTCTATTTTGACAGTTAATACTTTGTCTCAGAGTACTTTTGCTTTATCGAGCCCAAGTATGAGACCTTCATACTCTGTCGTGTTATTGGTTGCTTTGAATTCAAGCCTTGCCGTGTATTTGGATTGCATGCTCAAGGGTGATACTAGTACGTTAGAGGTGCCTGCGCTAAGCCAACCCCATGCTCCGTCTGTGAACATGGTTTAGGCCTAGTTGCTTTGGCCTAGCTTTGGTTGAGCCAGAGGTGTCCATTCTGCTAAAAAGTGATTTGATTGCTATTCTGGGGACATACGTGATTTCAAACTAAGATAGTTCGGTGGCCCATTTCCTTATCCTAGCCAGAGGCTTCTTTATTTTTCAGTACGTCTCCTAGAGGCTGGTTTGTTGGTACTGTGATTTCGTGCGACTAGAAGTAGTGCTTTAACTTCCTAGAGGTTGTTAGTATGGCGTATGTGAAAGCCCTAGTTTGGTTTTGGATAATTGATGAAACCCTAGTACTAACCTCTATACTAAGTGTGTGTAGACTTAATGAGGTTGGTACATGCCAAGTGATGGAGCAAGTTGTTGACGGTCCTTAAGTATCAAATTTAATTATCAAATAAACAAAGAAAAGGATCCAAATGAAATCAACATCCAGACTTAGGGTTTTATCTGACAGAATTCCACGAGTTTTGGTGTTTGTCTATTTCTGCAGGGGGTTATCAGGAAATACAGAAGAAAGGCCCACACATCGGGATTACATAGAGATATTAATGTGCCGCGCAATTATCTTACATCTAGAAGACTCCAGAAGCCACGGGAACGAAGCAGAGGCAAAACGGGGCCTGGCCCAGGGCGCCCGCCTAGGAGACCAGGGCACCCGCCCTCTGTTGGAGTCCAATCAGGACACTATTTTGGGATCAAGCTCCACCGACCTAAAGGATCAAGGATAACCGTTCAATCAATGTCGGTTTGATCCGACGGCCCATATTCACTTGGAGGGACTATAAAACCAGACCCCCTGGCCCCTAGAGGAGGAGCGCCTCTCAACCCTAATTCATTTTTCATCAAGGGGGAAGAAGCCTCTGATCAAGCCTAGAGCGACCACATCAATTAGACATCTAGATTAGCATAGCTACATAGGATTAGAACAAGAAGGTGTCAATCTTCGATTGGTTTCCGGATCTGTCAAGAGGATTCTTGGTAATTCTTTATTGTTCTTCAATTGTTTATCTTTGTTCTTCGATATTATGAATAAGACTTTGTTCTACTTCAATATATTGCTTATGACTTTGCTCTACTTGTTTATATTCAAGATTATATTGTTCTTAGTTTATCATAGTTATATACTTGGCTTAGTTAGATTGGATTTATATACATGTTTAGGATCGTATAACGTTTATCCATCGGATCCATGGGTAAATGGTAGATATTGTGTAGGCATGGTGCTTATACCGTATTTATCTGCGATTGTACCCAATATGCCAGATCGTGGGGTAGTTCATGGTAGTGACAGCTCCATTGATTCTTATATAGTCCCCCTCTCGTGTATTGGGCTGGCAGAGCAATATTATTACAGGGGAGTGATTGCTATGTTTCTCATATTCCTTGCTAATATCACTATGCATGGGCGTAGTCTTGTCTCACAATGATTGCTAAGTATACTTGCACTAACTATGATATGCTAGATGTTGTCTCACAATGATTGCTAAGTATACTTGCACTAACTATGATATACATAGGATTAGAACTAGAAGGAGTCAATCTTCGATTGGTTTCCGGATCTGTCAAGAGGATTCTTGGTAATTCTCTAATTGTGCTTCTAATTGCTTTCTAATTATCTTTGTTCTTCAATATTATGAATATGACTTTGTTCTACTTCAATATATTGCTTATGACTTTGCTCTACTTGCTTATATTCAAGATTATATTGTTCTTAGTTTATCATAGTTATGTACTTGGCTTAGTTAGATTAGATCTATATACATGCTTAGGATCGTATAGCGTTTATCCATCGGATCCATGGGTAAATGATAGATATTGTGTAGGCGTGGTGCTTATACCGTATTTATCTGCGATTGTACCCAATATGCCAGATCGTGGGGTGGTTCGTGATAGTGACAGCTTCATTGATTCTTATATAGTCCCCCTCTCGTGTATTGGGCTGGCAGAGCAACATTATTACAGGGGAGTGATTGCTATGTTTCTCATATTCCTTGCTAATATCACTATGCATGGGCGTAGTCTTGTCTCGCAATGATTGCTAAGTATGCTTGCACTAACTATGATAATGCTAGACTATATAGTTAAGAATAACTTAGGGAATATTCTTGTAGTTCGTTCTAATACCATGCTAATGACTTTCTAGAGTATCTAATTGAGGTGCTTATCATATTTATTATGTGGCTAGATCAGATTAGTTATCCTTGTCACTATTATTATTTCATATATCCTTTATGTGACACTTATCCCTGTATGATGAGTTAGATATAATGTTCTCAATTATACATGCAATGATAGATGCTCAATCTCATATTCTATTCTGTAATCAATAGTGATGATTGCTAATCCCTTCCCAGTGGTAAAAATATAAATAACGATACCTGGAATACTTCCCGGTTAAAATGCTGCATCGGTATTAATCTGTGCGCTTGCAGATCCCATTCATTATTTATTTAGAAGAGCAATTGCATATTTCAATACCGCGTCTCTTATATCATGCTGGGGATGACAACTTGGCTTAAGTGGTGTGAGGGATAGGTTTGGCATTTTTAGCACCGTTACTAGATTAGAGAACTTAGTCTACTTTTGGTAATGATGTTAAGAATACCCAACAAGCATTTTTGGCGCCGTTGCCGGGAAAGGTTGATTACTAATCAGGAATGGAATAAAGGATTTTGAGTTATCATTCGCATCACTAATATGATTGAGCTTATCTATTCTCTCATATAGTTTTACCCCGATATTTTCTATTATTATCTTATGCAGGGGAATGTATGAATAGAAGGCATCTTCCAGGAAATTTTGTTGACAATCCTGAAGTATTATTCAAGAAGACGAGAGCCAAGCTAAAGAAATCATCAACACTTCACGAAGAAGCTTCATCCAATCAAGAAGATCACCGGAACTTGTCTTCAGAGTTCGAGGCCATGGCGAACAAATCGATCCGCGAGTTCTCAGCTCCCACTACAGATAACATCCGCACTGGACCTGCTGCAGAGATCGATGGCAACTTTGAGCTCAAGCCTGGACTTATCAACATGGTGCAATCCAACCAGTTCTGTGGGAAGGCACACGAAGATGCTAGTGCTCATTTACAACACTTCCTGGAGATTTGCAACACATTCACCATACAAGGAGTTTCCAAAGATGCTATACTACTTCGCCTCTTCCCATTCTCACTGTTAGGAAGAGCGAAGCAGTGGTTCTACGCTACAAAGGAGAAGAATACTACCTGGGCACTCTGCTCAACTAACTTCCTGGCAAAGTTCTTTCCCATGGGCAAGACTAATGCTCTCCGTGGGAAGATTACAAGTTTTCAGCAACAAAATGATGAATCTGTTCCAGAAGCATGGGAGCGCTTTCAAGACTACATCCTAGAATGTCCCCATCATGGAATGGAGAGTTGGCTATTGATGCAGACATTCTATCATGGGCTCAGTAATAGTGCCCGAGAGACCATGGATGCTGCAGCTGGAGGAGCATTCTTATCACTTACTATATCACAAGCCACAGCTCTTGTGGAGAAGATGGCGTCCAACCAAAGCTGGAATGAAGAGAGGACCCAGACACGCAAGAGAGGTGGAGGTATGCATCAGCTGAAGGAGGTAGATATGCTGTCTGCAAAGCTAGACCTGCTCATGAAGAAGCTCGATGATAGAGCTGGAGACAAGAAAGAAGTTATGCACATCTACGACTCTCACATGACTTGTGAGGAGTGTGGAGACACTGGACACTCAGGCAATCACTGCCCTGAGATACTTGAGGATGTGAACTACATCAACAACAACTACTACAACCGTCCTCAACAAAATCAAGGTTGGAATCAACAGAGGCCTAACTACTCAGGTAATTATCAAGGTAACAATTCTTACAACAATAACAATAATTTTCCACCTTTGAGAGAGTTAGTATCTAATCAAGGAAAGCTAATGGATAACCTATCTAAGAAATTGGCATCTAATGATAAAATGCTAGAAAATATAAATAATAGAATGGATAATTTCTCTACTGCCATCAAGAATCAAATTAGCTTTAATAAAATGATTGAATCTCAGTTAAATCAAATAGCTGCTGCTGTTCCTACTACTAACCCCGGTATACTATCACAACCGGAAGGATTAGAATCTGCAAATCTTGTAGACGTGTTTGATGCAGGTAATTGGAGTAACCCCGTCAATGAATTTTCTACTGACCTTCTGCCGGTCAAGAGAGGCGATCCAGGACGCCCCGTCATCCCGATCTCCATCGGCATGGTGGACTTCCCAGAAGCACTCTGTGACTTTGGCTCCAGTGTGAACATTATACCCAGGGTACTCTATGAAAAATTCTTTACATATCCTTTACTAGAGACAACCATGTGTTTGCAGTTTGCAGATCAGACGATAACTTTCCCAAAAGAAATAGTGAGGAACCTTTGTATCCAAGTTGGTACCTTGTATGCCCCAGCAGACTTCGTAGTGGTAGAGACCGGAAATGATGAGAGAGCACCTATCATCCTAGGGAGGCCATTTTTGAACACCACGGAAGCTATCATCTACGCCAGTGCTGCCAAGATCAGTTTCTACGTCAAAGGGAAGAAGGAGACATTTTTCTTCAAGAACAAGACTACACAAATTCAAGATCCATCCAGACGTGAATCAAGGAAGAGGACCAACAGGAGAAACAGGAACAAGCAAGTGTGGACCGAGTCAGCTAAGATGGTCACTGTAGCCCATGGAGGCCAAGATCACCAACTTAAGTCACCATTTTTGACCAAGAAGGACGACCCAGGAATGCCAAGCATATACTGCTCCATAAATGGATATAACTTCTACAAGACGATTTGCGACACCGGATCAGGCGTTAACATAATGGCCGCAGTCACTTATCGGCTCTTGTTCGGGACCATGCCACTAAGACCAACATACATTCAGCTCCAGATGGCAGATCAGACATTTCGAGAAGTTAAAGGAATAGTAACTGATGTCCCAGTCAAAATAGACGATCACTTTGTCTACACAGACTTTCAAGTTGTTGACATGGGAGAAGATGAGTACGATCCACCCATCATCCTTGGAAGACCGTTCCTCAGCACCATTAAAGCAATCATCTACATTGGAACCGGAGAAGTCCATATGCACTTCCCCTCAGAGAATGTATGCCGTTATTTTACTGACCCTGACTATATCGTTGAAGAATCTAAGCATGTCAGAAAGAGACGCAACCGAAACCAGAGGAGGCAGATCATTAAGGACGGATGGGCAGACTATGAGGGAGAAGTTGTAAGGTCAGAAGACGTTGAATTTAAACAGAATTATCCAGAGGAGATTGAAGCACCGAGTCAGGTATGGAAAATGAAGATAACTATACAAGAAGAGGAGGCGCTGCCGGAAGTACCAACTACGCCACCCAACGAACCTCAGGACGATTAAGAAATTGGAGAGTCCCGTTCGGAGGACTTAAAAACACCGAATGCCTTGCCAAGAGGTAAACTTGGTAGTTACCCTTTCCCTTTCAGTTATTTCAAATAGTTTACTTAGTTAATCATATTCACACTATCTTAAAAAGAAAATAAAAATGTTAAAAACTATAAGCCCCATGTGAGTAGACGAGTGGCATAAAACCCATAAGTACATTCACTGTGGTGGCATAAAAATAAAATAAATATTTTTTTGCTTTATAAAACAAAAAATATAAAAACAGGGAGTAACATTTATTAAGGAGTCTCAACATAATAAAGGCTAGATATTTATGCTAACACTTAATCAGTTCCACAAGCTTTGTTGTCTATTTGAGCTCCACAGAAATTTAAGAATCAAGAAGACTGGCAGACGGAGGACATTCTAATCGCTGTCAGAATGCTGCTGACTTTCAAATACACCTCTACCACCTGCCAGCTACACCAAGAGAAATTACGTCAAAATTCAGCTTGGGGGAAAACACCCCCATTTATCACGATAAGTATTTTCTATCTATCTTTATACTTATATTATTTTAGAATATTAAAATACACATAAACTATGGGAAAACCAAATAAAGATTTTATGCTTATATATATATATCTTTTGCTTAGTGTGTTTAATAAATAAATAAAGTGGCTATGCTAATCTGTATCTAAATAAAACTTAAGCATGGATATGATAAATAGTTCCTCTGCCTAATTTGCAAATTTTAAGTTCTCTCTCAAGTTTAGATATAACTGTTATAATTAAAAGCTGGCTCTAGACCTAAACTTGTGGGATGAAAACTTGATCTGAAGTCTAAGTTGTTAACGGATATGATATGGGAAGGTTGAGCTGCTGTTTATCTGTTCCTAGAGATGCTAGAATTCTGGAGAATTTTATCTTTGAAAATCTTTAAAATGTTGCATGATGAGTTCCTGTATAATGAGAGTTTAAATTCCTACCACAGCCATATATACATGCTTGCTAGACTTTGAGCCACACATTTAATATTTACTGCTTATGAGCATTGAGTGTGGTCAAGCTGTGTTGACCCTTAGGAACTTGTCATGTGGTTAAATCAAGATTCACTTGCACGTTCACTCATATATGCTACTTCTACTTCGGAAGTACCATCCACATATATCCATTCATTTCCATCTCCAGAACCACCTAAAAATATTCTACTCCTAATCCGGGAGAGAATAACCAAAAATATTTCTATTTTCTCCTTGTGAAATAAATGCTCAAGTTATCTTGTTACTACCACTTGCTATATTATCTCAAGAGATGAGTGCTCTAAAAATATATATATATATATACGAGGAAATAAAAAGGAGCAAGTGCTCGGAACCTCGAAAGAAAAGAAAAAGTGAGACGAGAGGTAAAAATGGACAAATGTCCGACAGTAGAATTAGGGGTGCAAGATACCCACCTAAAAAAAAGAAAGAAGAAGAAGAGCATCTCATTCTCCTCATAAACTTTTAAAAAAGCAAGGAAGGTATGTATCCCCTCAAAAGAGCAAAAGTAGAATTAGACTTCCACCACCATTGTTTTCACCATTGTTATCACCATCATCACCATACACCATTCATTCGCCACACATGCACATCTTGATTTGACTTATTGATTTGTTTCTTTGGATCCATGGTTTGACTATGCAATAAATGTCTTGTAAGTATGTATACTTTATCTCCCACCTATGAGCTCCAGATATTAAAGCCTTATTAGAGTAGGGTGAGAGAGAAGGCAATGTCACTATGCCTCATACCACAAATACTACATATCTTGAGAGAAGACATATACCATCAATGCCTTGGTAAGGATCCAAAAATACCACAAAAGAGAGACCTGAGAGAATTATACAAGGAATTTCTGAGTTTTATTTGAAAATCTGCAAAAAAAACCCAGAGCTATAGCTGATCAAGAATAAGAGACATGGCACTTGGCTAGACTGTTCTATCTTTTAACCACTCAAGACAGAAGTGACAGTTACAAGTCCCATGGTGAAGGTAAAGTAAATAAGTTTTAAGTCTTGACAGTTTACTCTTACTCAGAGATGATATCTTATTTAAAAGCATATGTACCGTCAATTTTTTTTTTAAAAAAAGATATTGCAACTACTTATGATCCATAGTTGAGTCTATCCGTGCTCAGGGACGAGCAAGAGGTAAGCTTGGGGGAGTTTGTTGACGGTCCTTAAGTATCAAATTTAATTATCAAATAAATAAAGAAAAGGATCCAAATGAAATCAAGATCTAGACTTAGGGTTTTATCTGACAGAATTCCACGAGTTTTGGTGTTTGTCTATTTCTGCAGGGGGTTATCAGGAAATATGGAAGAAAGGCCCACATGTCAGGATTACGTAAAGATATTAACGTGCTGTGCAATTATCTTACATCTAGAAGACTCCAGAAGCCACGAGACCGAAGCGGAGGCGAAACGGGGCCAGACCCTGGGCGCCCGCCCTGTCCTACTGGGTGCCCGCCCTGCCCCTGAGTCCAATCAGGACTCTGCTTTGCGGGAGATCTCCACCGACCTAAAGGATGAATCTAAACCATACAATCTATGTCGGTTTGATCCAAGGGCCCATATTCACTTGGAGGGACTATAAAACCAGACCCCCTGGCTCCTGGAGGAGAGAGCCTCTCAACCCTAATTCATTGTTCCATCAAGGGAGAAGAATCCTCTGATCAAGATTAGAGCCACCACATCAATTAGATATCTAGATTAGCATAGCTACATAGGATTAGAACTAGAAGGAGTCAATCTTCGATTGGTTTCCGGATCTGTCAAGAGGATTCTTGGTAATTCTCTAATTGTGCTTCTAATTGCTTTCTAATTATCTTTGTTCTTCAATATTATGAATATGACTTTGTTCTACTTCAATATATTGCTTATGACTTTGCTCTACTTGCTTATATTCAAGATTATATTGTTCTTAGTTTATCATAGTTATGTACTTGGCTTAGTTAGATACGATCTATATACATGCTTAGGATCGTATAGCGTTTATCCATCGGATCCATGGGTAAATGATAGATATTGTGTAGGCGTGGTGCTTATACCGTATTTATCTGCGATTGTACCCAATATGCCAGATCGTGGGGTGGTTCGTGATAGTGACAGCTTCATTGATTCTTATATAGTCCCCCTCTCGTGTATTGGGCTGGCAGAGCAACATTATTACAGGGGAGTGATTGCTATGTTTCTCATATTCCTTGCTAATATCACTATGCATGGGCGTAGTCTTGTCTCGCAATGATTGCTAAGTATGCTTGCACTAACTATGATAATGCTAGACTATATAGTTAAGAATAACTTAGGGAATATTCTTGTAGTTCGTTCTAATACCATGCTAATGACTTTCTAGAGTATCTAATTGAGGTGCTTATCATATTTATTATGTGGCTAGATCAGATTAGTTATCCTTGTCACTATTATTATTTCATATATCCTTTATGTGACACTTATCCCTGTATGATGAGTTAGATATAATGTTCTCAATTATACATGCAATGATAGATGCTCAATCTCATATTCTATTCTGTAATCATTAGTGATGATTTCTAATCCCTTCCCAGTGGTAAAAATATAAATAACGATACCTGGAATACTTCCCGGTTAAAATGCTGCATCGGTATTAATCTGTGCGCTTGCAGATCCCATTCATTATTTATTTAGAAGAGCAATTGCATATTTCAATACCGCGTCTCTTATATCATGCTGGGGATGACAACTTGGCTTAAGTGGTGTGAGGGATAGGTTTGGCATTTTTAGCACCGTTACTAGATTAGAGAACTTAGTCTACTTTTGGTAATGATGTTAAGAATACCCAACACTAGACTGTATAGTTAAGAATAACTTAGGAAATATTCTTGTAGTTCGTTCTAATTCCATGCTAATGACTTCCTAGAATATCTAATTGAGGTGCTTATCATATTTATTATGTGGCTAAGTTATGCTTATCAGATTAATTATCTTTGTCACTTTTCATTACTTCATATTTCTTTTATGTGACACTTATCAATGTTCTCAATTATACATGCAATGATAGATACTCAATCTCATATTCCATTTTATAATCAACATTGATGATTGCTAATCCCTTCCTAGTGGTAAAAATATAAATAACGATACCTGGAATACTTTCCGGTTAAAATGCTACATCGGTATTAATCTGTGCGCTTGCAGATCCCATTTGTTATTTATTTAGATGAGCAATTGCATATTTCAATACCGCGTCTCTCATGTCATGCTGGGGATGACAACTTGGCTTAAGTGGTATGAGGAATAGGTTTGGCATTTTTGGCGCCGTTATCAGAATTAGAAAACTAAGTCTACTTTTGGTAATGACGTTAAGAATACCCAACAAGCATTTTATAAAATGAAAGTATAAAAATAGTGAGTAATAGTTATTGAGGAGGCTCAACATGATAAAGGCTAGATATTTATGCTAACACTTAATCAGTTCCACAAAGCTTTGTTGTCTATTTGAGCTCCACAAAATTTAAGAATCAAGAAGACTAGCAGACGGAGGACATTCTAATCGCTGTCAGGATGTTGCTGACTTTCAAACACACCTCTGCCACCTGTTAGCTACATCAAGAGAAATTACGTCAAAATTCAGCTTGGGGGAGAGCACCCCCATTTATCTCGCTAAGTATTTCTATCTATCTTTATACTTATACTATATTAAAATATAAATATACATAACTATGAAAAACCAAATAAAGATTTTGTGCTTATATATATATGTCTTTTGCTTAGTATGTTTAATAAATAAATAAAGTAGCTATGCTAAACTGAATCTTAATAATAAAACTCTAGCATGGATATGATGAATAGTTGCTCTGCCTGATTTTCAAAATTGAGTTTTCTCTCAAGTTTAGACATAACTGTTATAATTTAAAGCTTGCTCTAAACCTAAACTTGTGGGAAGAAAACTTGATCTGAAGCCTAAGTTGTTAACGGATATGATATGGGAAGGTTAAGCTGCTGTTTATCTGTTCCTAGAGATGCTAGAATTCTGGAGAATTTTATCTTTGAAAATCTTTAAAATATTACATGATGAGTTCCTGTATGATGAGAGTTTAAATTCCTACCACATATATACATGCTTGCTAAAGTTTGAGCCACATATTTACTTTTTACTACTTATGAGCATTGAGTGTGGTCAAGCTGTGTAGATCCTTAGGAGCTTGTCATGTGGTTAAATTAAGATTCACTTGCACGTTCACTCACACATGCTGCTTCTACTCCGAAAGTACCATCCACATATATCCACCCATTTCCATCTCCAGAACCACCCAAAAATATTCTACTCTTAATCTGGGAGAGAATAGCCAAAAACATTTCTATTTTCCCCTGTGAAATAAATGCTCAAGTTATCTTGATTACTACCACTTGCTATATTATTTCATGATATGAGTGCTCTAAAAAAAGAAGAAGAAAAAGATACGAGGAAATAAAAAGGGTCAAGTGCCCGGAACCTCGAAAGAAAAGAAAAAGTGAGACGAGAGGTAAAAATGGACAAGTGTCCGACTGTAGAATTAGGGGTACAAGATACCCACCTGAGAGAAAAGAAAAACAAAATATAGAGCATTTCATTCTCCTCACAAAGTTTCAAAAAGCAAGAAAGGTATGTATCCCCTCAAAGAGCAAAAGAATTAGACTTTCACCATTGTTATCACCATCATCACCATACACCATTCATTCGCCACACATGCACATCTTGATTTGACTTATTGATTTGTTTCTTTGGATCCATGGTTTGACTATGCAATAAATGTCTTGTAAGTATGTATATTTTATCTCCTACCTATGAGCTCCAGATATCAAAAGCCTTATTAGAGTAGGATGAGAGAGAAGGCAATGTCACTATGCCTTATACCACAAATACCACATATTTTGAGAGAAGGCATATACCATAACTGTCTTGGTGAGGATCCAGAAATACCACAAAAGAGAGATTTGAGAGAGTCATACAAGGAATCTCTGAGTTTTATTTAAAAATCTACAAAAACTCCAGAGCTATAGCTGATCAAGAATATGAGACATGGCACTTGATTAGACCGTTCTATCTTTTAACTACTCAAGACAGAAGTGACGGTTACAAGTCCCATGGTGAAAGGTAAAATGAATAAGTTTTAAGTCTTGACAGTTTACTCTAACTCAGCGATGAGATCTTATTTAAAAGCATGTGTACCGTCAATTTTTAAAGATATTGCAACAACTTCTAATCCATCGCTGAGATTATCCTTGCTCAGGGACGAGCAAGAGGTAAGCTTGGGGGAGTTTGTTGACGGTCCTTAAGTATCAAATTTAATTATCAAATAAACAAAGAAAAAGATCCAAATGAAATCAACATCCAGACTTAGGGTTTTATCTGACAGAATTCTACGAGATTTGGTGTTTGTCTATTTTTGTAGGGGGTTATCAGGAAATACGGAAGAAAGGCCCACACGTCGGGATTACATAGAGATATTAATGTGCCGCGCAATTATCTTACATTTAGAAGACTCCAGAAGCCACGGGAACGAAGCGGAGGCAAAACGGGGCCTGGCCCAGGGCGCCCACCCAGGAGACCAGGGCGCCCGCCCTCTGTTGGAGTCCAATCAGGACACTCTTTCGCGATCAAGCACCACCGACCTAAAGGATCAAGGATAACCGTTCAATCAATGTCGGTTTGATCCGACGACCCATATTCACTTGGAGGGACTATAAAACCAGACCCCCTGGCCCCTAGAGGAGGAGAGCCTCTCAACCTTAATTCATTATTCATCAAGGGAGAAGAAGCCTCTGATCAAGCCTAGAGCCACCACATCAATTAGACATCTAGATTAGCATAGCTACATAGGATTAGAACTAGAAGGAGTCAATCTTCGATTGGTTTCCAGATCTGTCAAGAGGATTCTTGGTAATTCTCTATTGTTCTTCAATGGTTTATCTTTGTTCTTCGATATTATGAATACAACTTTGTTCTACTTCAATATATTGCTTATGACTTTGCTCTACTTGTTTATATTCAAGATTATATTGTTCTTAGTTTATCATAGTTATATACTTGGCTTAGTTAGATTGGATTTATATACATGTTTAGGATCGTATAGCGTTTATCCTTCGGATCCATGGGTAAATGATAGATATTGTGTAGGCATGGTGCTTATACCGTATTTATCTGCGATTGTACCCAATATACCGGATCGTGGGGTAGTTCGTGGTAGTGACAGCTCCATTGATTCTTATATAGTCCCCCTCTCGTGTATTGGGCTGGCAGAGCAACATTATTACAAGGAGTGATCGCTATGTTTCTCATATTCCTTGCTAATATCACTATGCATGGGCGTAGTCTTGTCTCGCAATGGTTGCTAAGTATACTTGCACTAACTATGATATGCTAGACTGTATAGTTATGAATAACTTAGGAAATATTCTTGTAGTTCGTTCTAATTCCATGCTAATGACTTGCTAGAATATCTAATTGAGATGTTTATCATATTTATTATGTGGCTAAGTTATGCTTATCAGATTAATTATCTTTGTCACTATTCATTACTTCATATATCTTTTATGTGACACTTATCCCTGTGTGAAAGAGTTAGATAAATGTTCTCAATTATACATGCAATGATAGATACTCAATCTCATATTCCATTCTATAATCAACATTGATGATTGCTAATCCCTTCCCAGTGGTAAAAATATAAATAACGATACCTGGAATACTTTCCGGTTAAAATGCTACATCGGTATTAATCTGTGCGCTTGCAGATCCCATTTGTTTTTTGTTTAGATGAGCAATTGCATATTTCAATACCGCGTCTCTCATGTCATGCTGGGGATGACAACTTGGCTTAAGTGGTATGAGGGATAGGTTTGGCATTTTTGGCGCCGTTATCAGAATTAGAAAACTAAGTCTACTTTTGGTAATGATGTTAAGAATACCCAACACAAGTGATGATCATGGTGATGATGGTGATGACCACAAGATGATCAAATGCTCAACTTGGAAAAGAAGAAAGAGAAAAACAAAACCCATAGAGATCAAGGCAAAGGTATTGCTTAGGGTTTTGGTTTTGGTGATCAAGACACCATAGAGGGTGTGATCACATTTAGGATAGATAGTCATACTATAAAGAGGGGAATTCTTTGGCTAAGCGGTTATCAAGTGTCACTAGGTGTCATTGTTCATGTGCATGCATTTAAAACCTAGTGAGCTAACTTAACTTCTTCAAAGAAAATGATTGTGAAAATGCTAACACACGTGCACATGTTGGTTTACAATTGTGGTGTTGGCACACTTTGAGAAGGAGGTGGAGTTTGAAGGGTAGAGAGGGTTTGGGTTCCTCTCTCCCTCCTGCCGAGCTTGCGAGGCGGGATTTGGTGCTTTTGAGAAAATGAAATGCATATTTTCTATTGCGCCGGTGGAATTTTAGAGAAGCCGCGGGAATGTTTCTCACAGCGAACGCTGGCCCAGAGGCACCGGATGCAGTGCTTGTGCATCCGGTGTGTTGTCTGCTTCTAGTGGTGTTAGGGTTAAGCACCGGACGCGCTGCACCGGACGCGGGCTAGACCCTGTGTGTGCGTCCGGTGTAGCCTGACTTCAGTAGAAAATTTGACTAAGAGCACTTGATGCACTGGGAAGGGATTAGCAATCATCAATGTTGATTATAGAATGGAATATAAGATTGAGTATCTATCATTGCATGTATAATTGAGAACATTTATCTATCTCTTTCATACAGGGATAAGTGTCACAGAAAGGATATATAGAGTAATGAATAGTGACAAAGATAATTAATCTAATCTGCATAACTTAGCCACATATAAATATGATAAGCACCTCAATTAGATATTCTAGCAAGTCATTAGCATGGTATTAGGACGAACTACAAGAATATTTCCTAAGTTATTCTTAACTATACAGTCTAGCATATCATAGTTAGTGCAATTATACTTAGAAATCATTATGACATAGGACTACGCCCATGCATAGTGATATTAGCAAGGAATATGAGAAACATAGCAATCACTCCCCTGTAATAATGTTGCTCTGCCAGCCCAATACACGAGAGGGGGACTATATAAGAATCAATAGAGCTGTCACTACCACGAACTACCCCACGATCTGGCATATAGGGTACAATCGCAGATAAATACGGTATGAGCACCACGCCTACACAATATCTATCATTTACCCATGGATCCATTGGATAAACGCTATACGATCCTAAACATGTATATAGATCCAATCTAACTAAGCCAAGTATATAACTATGATAAACTAAGAACAATATAATTGCGAATATAAACAAGTAGAGCAAAGTCATAATCAATATATTGAAGTAGAACAAAGTCATATTCATAATATCGAAGAACAAAGATGAACAATTGAAGAACAATAGAGAGTTACCAAAAATCCTCCTGATAGATTCGGAAACCAATCGAAGGTTGACTCCTTCTAGTTCTAATCCTATGTAGCTATGCTAATCTAGATATCTAATTGATGTGGTGGCTCTAGGCTTGATCAGAGGCTTCTTCTCCCTTGATGAATAATGAATTAGGGTTGAGAGGTCCTCTCCTCCAAGGGCCATGGAGTCTGGTTTTATAGTCCTTCCAAGTGAATATGGGCCGTCGGATCAAACCGACATTGATTGAACGGTTATCCTTGATCCTTTAGGTCAGTGGAGCGTAATTCCAATAGAGAGTTCTGATTGGACTCCAACAGGGGGCGGGCGCCCTGGTCCCTAGGGCGGGCGCCCTGGGCCAGGCTCCGTTCTACCTCCGCCTCATTCTCATTGCTTCTGGAGTCTTCTAGATGTAAGATAATTGCGCAGCACGTTGATATCTCTATGTAATTCCGACGTGTGGGCCTTTCTTCCGTATTTCCTGATAACCCCCTACAGAAATAGATAAACACCAAAACTCGTGGAATTCTGTCAGATAAAACCCTAAGTCTTGATGTTGATTGCATTTGGATCCTTTTCTTTATTTATTTGATAATTAAATTTGATACTTAAGGACCGTCAACAAACTCCCCCAAGCTTACCTCTTGCTCGTCCCTGAGCAAGGATAATCTCAGCGATGGATCAGAAGTTGCTGCAATGCCTTTAAAAATTGACGGTACACATGCTTTTAAATGAGGTCTCATCTATGAGTTAGAGTAAACTGTCAAGACTTAAAACTTATTCATTTTACCTTTCACCATGGGACTTGTAACCGTCACTTCTGTCTTGAGTACTTAAAAGATAGAACAGTCTAGTCAAGTGCCATGTCTCTTATTCTTGATCAGCTATAGCTCTGAAGTTTTTGCAGATTTTCAAATAAAACTCAGAGATTCCTTGTATGACTCTCTCATATCTCTCTTTTGTGGTATTTCTAGATCCTTACCAAGGCAGTGATGGTATATGCCTTCTCTCAAAATATGTGGTATTTGTGGTATACGACATAGTAACATTGCCTTCTCTTTCTCACCCTACTCTAATAATGCTTTAATATCTGGAGCTCATACGTGGGAGATAAAGTATACATACTCACAAGATATTTATTGTATAGTCAAACCATAGATCCAAAGAAATAAGTCAATAAGTCAAATCAAGATGTGCATGTGTGGCGAATGAATGGTGTATGGTGATGATGGTGATAACAGTGGTGAAAGTCTAATTCTACTTTTGCTCTTTGAGGGGATACATACCTTCCTTGCTCTTTGAAACTTTGTGATGAGAATGAGATAGACCCCTCAAACAAATAGAGCCGTTGGCTCTTTCACTAGGTCGAACTCGGGGTCACCGGACACTCTTAAATGGGCACCGGACGCTCAACACCTCCGTCCGGTGCTCCAAAGTCAACCAGGTGTCAGAGTCTAACGGTAACCTACAGAGCACCGGACGCTGAGCAAGTTGCCACCGGACGCGTCCGGTGCACACCGGTCTTAAACACAAAGAGGTCTGCAAAACGCACAGGTCACCGGACGCACACCACCGGACACTCCCAGAGCGTCCGGTGCTTCTAGACAGACACTTTGGCAGAAGTCAGATAGCACCGGACTCAAGAACAGGAGTCACCCTGCGTCTGGTGAGCACCGTCCGGTGCTTAACCCTAGCACCACAGCACACCGGACACACATCCTCTGCGTCCGGTGCCTCAACGGTCAACGTCCGGTGAGTGTTTCTCTGCGAAGAACACCCATCCTCTCTCTACCCTTCAAACTCCACCTCCTTCTCAAAGTGTACCAACACCACAGTGTGTAAACCAACATGTGCACGTGTGTTAGCATTTTCACAATCATTTTCTTTGAAGGAGTTAAGTTAGCTCACTAGGTTCTAAATGCATGCACATGAACAATGACACCTAGTTACACTTGATAACCGCTTAGCCAAAGAATTCCCCTCTTTATAGTACGGCTATCTATCCTAAATGTGATCACACCCTCTATGGTTTCTTGATCAACAAAACCAAAACCCTAAGCAATACCTTTGCCTTAATCTCCATAGGGTTTTGTTTTTCTCTTTCTTTTTTTAAGTTGAGTACTTGATCATCTTGTGGTCATCACCATCATCACCATGATTATCACTTGCTCCATCACTTGGCATGTACCAACCTCATTAAGTCTACACACACTTAGTATAGAGGTTAGTACAAGGGTTTCATCAATTATCCAAAACCAAACAAGGGCTTTCACTATCTTAGACATATAATCAAAGTAGACAATGACTAATGCAATTAAGAACATATCAATCTATTAAGAATAATGTCTCCCTAATACACAATTAAATACTGTAAAGTAAGAACTAGATCAATTACCGAACTCTTGCTCTCCAGACCGACGCCAGTGGCTCCAGATCCCGTTGAAGAACTAGATCTCCTCTACTTCTAATCTAACTAACTAGAACTATGAACTAGAAGGCTGTTGATGAACGTGAAGGCGCTTGATGCTTGATGGCTTGAGGCCTTATTGAACTGGTTGATACAAGATTGTCTCTAGGGTGTCTACCCATGTATCTATAGTCTGGTGGGATGCGTGTGCGCCGTAGGATCAAACCAACTAAGGTCCGAGATGACTCCTCAAAGGTGGTGGAGGAAGCTTCCAGAAGAGGGGGCCGAAACCCTAAAGTGGGGCACCGACCGGCACTAGGGTGGGGCCGACCGGCCCCACCTGGCAGCCGCCAGGCCCCCCGTTGCTCTAGGTGGCTTCTCGATCCTTCCTGAGTCTTCTCGCAACGTTTCCCGTGGTGAATAGTTTTCGTGTTTACTTTGCACTAGAGTCCCTCTTTTTCAGCTTTCCTAAAATTCACCCTAGAAAATACAGAATATACAAAAGTCATGGAAATTATTAGTTTAAACCCTATACTAGTCTGTATTCATGTTCTCCGTTAGGTTTAAAGTTATAATAAAAGTTGACATTATCGACCATCAACAATTCCCCCAAGCTTACCTTCTTCTAGTCCTTTGGCAAATAGAGCCTAAGCAATATATGTATTTGGATCAAGAGTTGCTACAAGGTTTTCATTGTTTCCAAGTACACATGCTCCCAAACAAAGATTCTCCTCTAGATTAGTTAATAGCTACTCTAATCTTCAAACTTACCCATTTTACCTTTAACCATGGGGCTTTATAGCTTTTCCATGAGTCTTGAGCAATCAGAAGATAGAACAATCAGGTTAAGCACTATGTCTCTAATTCTTTGCAGAACCATTATTCCAGAGTTTTTATAAGTTTTTAGAATAAAACTTAGAGCTTAATTCTATGACACCCTCAATTCTCTCAATGTATCTGGTATTTATGGATCTCTCTTGAGGCATTAATGATGTTATACCTCCTATAGCTAAAGATATATATATATGGTAGAGCTTATAGGAGTGCTAATAACAAGGATAAGCATACTTGCAATGCATGTATTGTAAAGTCAACTAATGGATCCATAGAGAATCGAGGCATACAATCAAACCAAGGTGTGCATGTGTATGGAATATGGTGGATAGGTTAATCTATGGTATTTTTGGCTAATTTTTATTTCTTTGGGAATATCTCTATTAAAACTTTTCAGGAAAGACATGGGCTATCTCTTTCTTCTTCTTTTTTTTACAGGGAAGCGAGGATCTAGTACCCATTGTTTTAACTATTGAGACACTTGTCCATCTTTTACTCCCTTTTCTTCTTTTATATTTTTGCATAGCCACATGGTGTCCTTTAAATACAATAAATGATTAGAGAGGTAATAACAAGAACATGGAACATTAAAGACAAGGGTTATCCTATAGGGTGATTGTTGGTGTTTACTCCCAGTGTAGGAGAAAAACATGATTGATGAACATGGAAATGATTGCGATTACTCCCTGTGTGGGAATAATGCATATGTGAACTGGAGTGTGTACTTGATCTTGGTTTTAAAAGCATGGCAAGACTCTCGTAAGGTATACTACAAAGGTTGACTAAACTCAATGAAAACCAAGCAGCACAAATGTGTAAATGTTTTCCTAACTCTAAATGGATATTATATATGGCTTTGGTAGGAATTCATGCTTTGTCATACAAGAGCTCACCATGTAGGATTTTGGTTTTCAAAATAAATATCTAGAACTTAGTAATGCTAGGAATAAGATAAATAGTAGCTTAGACTTTCAATGATCATATCAACCAACTACCTAGACTTAGCTCAAACTTATGCCTCCACAAATTGCAAGTTCAGAGCAAATCTTCAAATTAAAACAGTAATGTCTAAAACTCGAGAAAATCTAATGTTGGAATCTTGGTACTTGTAAAGAATAGAGCAACTATTCATCATTTCCAAGACAAATTTTAATGTTCATCAATTTTTATTTAGCTCTAGTTTAGACTGACTCTAAACAGACTCTAACACTTAACTAATTATAAACTCATAAAAGACTCTATGACTTGTGGACCTTCATGTGCCCACATATTTTTGGTATTTTTGTAACTATATAGACTCAATAATCGCTTAGGTATAATTACCTGATAACTAGGGGATGCTCCTCCTCCAAGCTGGATGTTTGCAATACTTGGTGTTGATGTCCTTTAGTGCGAGCTAGCTAGTAGCAAACCTGGTGGGTGCCACTGATAGACTCTCTCCTTCCTATGTGTTATTCCTGCATAGTAATACTCCAAAAAGAGAACCAAAAATTGAGGCTTGAATTTAATAATGGGTTAGCGGTCAGCCAATGAGCAATTGATTATTCTTATGAGCTAATTTTAATGTTGTTGATTTAAGAAGGATCTTTCTTTTCTCTTCTTTTTGAATTTTCTATTTATGATGCATGAAATAAATATGAATGCCATTTAATTTTATTTTTATGCCACCATAGTAAATATTCCTAAGGGGTTACCATAAGTTTATTCACATGGGGCTTTGGTATTTATGATGCAGTACTTAAAGCAATAAATATTTTTTTGTATTTTGTATTAATATGCCAAGAGAATTAAATATGCTACTAAATGTATTAAAGCGAAGTTACTAATGCATGCTAATTGAACTAGATAACTACCATTCTGACCTTATGGCTAGGGTATGGAATTTACAGTCTACCGATAGGACTTAGATAACGGAGAGGACTTACTCAGTGGGTTCATTGTCTGAGGTAACCTCAGTCAACTCCCCGTCTTGCGATGATGTGATACGTGCATCTTTCTTCCATCTTGCTTCTGTCTCGTTTACTTCTTCCTTCTCTAGTTCCAACTCTTCAGCTTTGTTCTCCTTTTCCTAGGATTCTAATCGGGCTAAGATCTTCTCTTTCTCTTTCTTGGCAATTTGGTCTATCCTTTCAGCTTCTTCGGCCCACTCACTCCATCGAGGTGCTTGCGTGTTCTCTTCTTGCTCCGTGAAGCGATCTTCATATTTCACAGTCTTCCTAGGAAAGTCTTCCCATCCGTAGTAGTCTGGGCAGCGTGATAATGGGTTTGGTGTCTTCTCCTGTTGCGTTGCTTCCTGATCTATTCATGGTTAACTAGTGTTCTAAATTGACAGCGTACCTTTCCAGCAGATAAGTTGAAGTGGATATGCCCTGATCCGATGTAGATGTTGGCTTTGGTTGTGTAGAGGAACGATCTTCCCAAGAGGATTGGGGACTCATCGTCTCCCTGCATGTCAAGAACTAGAAAATCTGTAGCTATATATTGTTCTTGAATTCTTACCATGACATCCTTGACCACTCCTTCTGGGAATCTTAGTGATTGATCCGCCATCTACAACTGAATATATGTTGGGTATAAAGGTTAATCAAATAATTGATCATATACCTATTTTGACATTACATTGCAGCCTGATCCAGTGTCACAGACAGTGTGGGGGAAGGTGGTGTTTTTGATTGTGCATTCAATGATTGGAACTCCTGGATCACCTCTCTTGATTGGAAATGGCTTGGGTAGCATATGATCATTCTCTATATGAGAGCGGTGAGCAATTGAGTTGTTTCTGCACGTGCATGCTTGGTCTTTCTCCATCTTCTGTTGTTTCTATTATTCTTCTTCTTCGGCATTGATTGCTGTTCTTGCTTTCCTTGTTGGTAGAATTGCTTCAGGGCTGCAAGAGCTTTTAGGACACGGTTCTTGAATGTGAATCTCTCCTTCTTGTCCATGATGGATAAGACAATCTTGGCGTACTCCTTATAGATGATGGCTTTTGTTGTGCAAAAGAATGGTCTGCCCAAAATGATGGGTGCCTTCTCATATACTCCTGTCTCCATGACCATGAAGTCAACTGGGACATATGATTGCCCCACTCTAATGAAAACTTCTTCTAGTACTCCCTCAGGGTAGCAAATGGACTAATCTGCAAGCTAAAAACGCATATTTGTGTACAACAAGGAATCATTTAATATTTTCTCATAAATTACATTGGGCATGATGTTGACACTTGCACCAAAGTCACAGATAGCCTCTGGAAAGCTGTGGCATCCTATAGAGATAGGAATAACAGGTCTTCTAGGGTCTCCCATCTTCTCTAGTAGAGAGTGGTCCATCCACTTTAAACTGCAGGCTCAATATGATATTGGGTTGCATTGTGAATATCAACAAGGTTAGCAGTTTCTAAATCTTCTAGTTGGCCTAGAATCTTGCCTTTTTCTAATGGAGGAATAGCATCAGCTAATTGAGCTAATTGTGATTCTAGCATTTTATTGAAACTATGTTGATTCTTTATAGCAGAAGCAAATGTATCCATCCTAGTATGTATGTTTTCCAAAGTTTTATCATTTGATGTTAGTTTCCTAGTCATTTGATCTAGTAGTTTGGATTGACTAGCGACTAATTCTTTCAAAGGCAGAAATTTATTATTAAAACTATTACCTTGGTAATTACCTTGTCGAGTTTGTTGATTCCATCCTTGATTTTGTTGAGGACGATAGTGCTGACGGCCCTTAAGTATCAAATTTAATTATCAAATAAACAAAGAAAAGGATCCAAATGAAATCAACATCTAGACTTAGGGTTTTATCTGACAGAATTCTATGAGTTTTGGTGTTTGTCTATTTCCGCAGGGGGTTATCAGGAAATACGGAAGAAAGGCCCACACGTCGGGATTACATAGAGATATCAATGTGCCACGCAATTATCTTACATCTAGAAGACTCCAGAAGCCACGAGAAGGAAGCGGTGGCGAAACAGAGCATGGCCTTGGGCGCCCGCCCAGGAGACCAGGGCGCCCGCCCTGTCCCAGAGTCCAATCAGGACTCTCTTCGGGGATTATGCTCCACCGACCTAAAGGATCAAGAATAACCGTTCAATCAATGTCGGTTTGATCCGACGGCCCAAATTCACTTGAGGAGACTATATAAGCAGACCCCCTGGCCCATGGAGGAGGCACCCCTTGATCCCTATTCATTATTCATAGACAAAGCAAAAGCTAGGGTTTGGAGATGAGTGCTCTCCTCTCATCTCTAAACTAGAGTAGATCTAGATAGTAGCAAGATGGAGAGCGAGGGAGGATTAGAGGAGAGGCCGACCTGTCGGTTCTTCCTCTGGTTGTACTTCGCCATGATCAAGCTCTAATCAAGCTTGCTCATGGGATGACTCTGGTAATCTACTTCTAATTCATTATGCAATTACTAATCATGTATGTTCTGGTTCACAACTCTTTTGAGTACATCTAATCTATAGGACCCTATAGGTTAGAGTTGTAGTATAGGTGTAAGCGTGGTGCTTAGACCTAGATTACTTGTGGATATCCCCTGACTAGCTGGATCGTGTGGTAGGCCGCATAGGTGACAGTTACGTTGGTCCCATGTAGTCCACCTCCTGTTAGCAGGACGGGTAGGGTTTATCGGCCTATGGATGAGCATCCTTTGTGGTGTATTCTTATCACGTGGTTCGTCCCAGACATAGACATACCCCTTTGAAGTAGAGAAACCATAGTTATCCTCTCTATTTTGCTACCATCGCCCATATACTAGATTGCTCTACTCTCTATTCCCGTATTATCATCCATTGTTATCTTACCTTTAATATTGTTCTTATTTAATTCTACCATCTTTCCTATTTACACTTATCTATCTATCTTGGTTAAGTTAAAGCGTAGTTGGTTCTCCCGTTTCCCTGTGGATACGATAAAACCTTTAACCGGGTAAAAGCTACAACGGTATCCATGCGCTTGCGGATTTATCTGTGTGCGTATAAATACCATAGTACACTCTAGTGCCATGCTGGGGATAACAACCTAGTATTCAAGTGGTGTTAGCAAGTGTCAACAAGCATTTTTGGCGCCGTTGCCAGGGAAACGGTTGCTGAGTTGACTGCGAACTAGCTTAATCATTTTCTAAAAATAAATAAATAAATAAATAAATAAATAAAAATAAATATATATTTTTCCTTTTATCCTTTGCCTCATCTCTGCTATTCTTTCTTCTTATCTAATCCTTGACTTCTGGTCTATCATGAATTCAAACATGTCTATCTATGAATTCCATAGACCTACGGGCACACATCTCGAACCACCAAGATCTTCAAAGCCTATATAGCATCTAGTTTTGAGATAGACCCCGAATACATAGAATTTATACAAAAACAACCTTTCTCAGGAGAAGGTGAGGAAAACCCATACACACACCTAAGAGAGTTTTATCGAGTCTGTGACCTCCTTCGCATTGAAGGCATGTCCGATGAGACCCTTAAATGGAAGCTCTTTCCGTTCTCTTTAACAGGAAAAGCTAGACATTGGTACAAACTCAAAGTAGGGAGTGTTCATGGAGATTGGAAGGAGTTATATAATAGTTTTCTTTCTAAATATTTTCTAATCTCCAAAGTGGCAGAACTTCGGTGTGAGATTATTTCTTTTAGACAACTGGAAGAAGAATCTCTTGGCAAATCATGGGACCGCTTTATTAACCTTACTCTCACTGGCCCAAAGCTTTCTATTCCACAAGAAGTTCTTCTAATTCACTTTTGTGAGGGCCTTAGTGGGGAAAATAATCAAACCTTGAATACAGCCTCTAGAGGATCCTTCTATCACCTACCTGCTAGTGATGCTTGGAATTTGATTGATTTAATGAGCGAAAAGTCTCCTAGCTTTTATATCCCTAAGAAAGAGAAAGAACCAGTTCCTAGACAAGAAGAAGAAGTTTCGATAGCCAGATCACAACTACTTCAATTCCAAACTTTAGCTATCGATCCTAAACCATCAATACCCGAAAATTCTTCAACGGAGGAAGGAATTCCGACCTTAAATCTTTCAGATACTGATGATTTAGACTTTTGGTTCCATAAGAAACCTTGAAGCAGGGATAATTCAAGTCCTTGCAATAATGGTTCTCTTAGAGAATGTCCTGGTTTCTGTTATGAAGAAGTCGAGGATGACATATCAAGTGAAGGAGAGCTAAGCCAGATAGAAAATTCTAACACCTCCCCTTGCAACAAGTTCTAAATGGCTAGAATGTGTAGAATGGATGGATAAGGAAGAAGCCTTAATGGATTCTGACTTTGGCTCAATTTCAAATGGTGAGTTCTTGACTCCCTTTGAAAATGGGATTCATCCAACTATAGAAGAGGACATAAGTGAGACCAATCCAGGAGAAACTCCGAACATTCAGATTGGAGATGAAGATAACATTAATGAGCATGGAATTTATTTCATAGCCACTTCATTTACTCCATGCTCATATGCAACATCTTCCCAATCTATTGGTCTCTCCGACATCACCACACTTGAGATCTCCAACCCCCTCTTCCTTTCTATTTATAAAAACTTTAAAAGGGCGGTTGCCGATGCATATGTCTATAATAAATATTGCAGATCTTGTTGAGTTGATCTTGATATAGGTTAGCGTTGGAAGGGAAACCACTTCGCCGACACAAATTGATGGTTTCCCAAGGACAAACTTAGTGTCCTAAAATAAGCACTGATCAGATCGTAACATGAGCTTTTAATTATCTGCAACATTACCTTGTGTATTGAGCATATAAGGATAATTGTAAAAATATTCCTTCGGGTATTCTTGTCACTAACCTTTCCAGGACTGGAGCAAGAAGATCGGATGAATGACAAGCACAAGGTATGTCCAACCGATCATCATACAACATTGAATTAAATTCATCCAAACTTGAATTTTGCAAAATTCAAGCTTGGGGTAGTACCTTACATAAAAACGTCCTTTGTCATGTTGTTATGTTGGTTGTCTCTACCTTTGAGACATGCTCAATTTGTTAAATACTAATCACACTACTTCATCTCCACTTGAGTAGATCTCTATAAATGCCATCACGCTACCTTTGTTTATCCTAGTAAGTGTTAGTTTGGAAGTACTACACATACTTCTATTGGCTTTTAAATTAAGCATGGTGCTTAGGTTAAACAGCCTTCCTTAATCTGATTAGACATGGAGTCTAGTTCGGTTATTGAACTAAAAACTGCTTGTGTAGACATTGGTATATTTTGTCGGACTAACCCCTGCAGAAAAACTTTCAATATCAATTTGGGAAGTCCTGAGATAAACTCACATTGAAGACAAAGAGAGAGACACATGAAGTTTAACAATTTACACAAGGAGGACATAGCTCATTCATCATAGAGAGATGATCCATGGAAGGAGACAAAGTACATAACCAAGATGAACAACAGCTAAGAATGGAAAGCTTCCACAAGGTGATACTGTACCATCACTCTTCAATTAAGATAACATCTTAAGATATCTGACTATCACTTTTATAAGCTTCTCCTTGGTTCTGGCGTTCACATAAATAAAGAGACAAACATGTATGATTTATAACTCCAAATTAACCAACCCAACTGATTCAGCATGTTTAGTCCTTTAATCTTTGTTCCTAGTACTACCTCCATGATCCCACACTCCTAATCATATGATCTAAAATGTTACACATTCAATCTTTGAGAGATATAAAGAAAAAGACATATAAATAGATAGATTATCTCTCCATAAGGTTGAGCGATCTGCTTTGACAAATGCTATAAGTGCCACACTCATGAACTTATCATCCATCAACTTTGTCTTGCTCACTATGCTTAAGGTTAGAGAAGAACAAATACACTTTTGGTTCTATTGGTGTTTTCCACCAACAGGACCCATGCACTTGATCTCTGCCTTGTCTCTATGAGCAGGTACACTTCGAGCAAAACATGAAGGAGTTTTATAACTCTCAGACTCTACCAAGTGAAGGTCCTGGATTTACGAGCACAAACACACTGAGTAGGATGCTGCCAACGCCGCACTTCGAACTGCTGGGCAAACGAAGAACATGGGTGATACCGTATCAAGAGGAGTAGACGTCAAGGTCCGCACCTGAATCAAATGACGCACCTGAAGAATGAACATGGTGAGAAGTCTTGTTCAGAAGACTTAAAACATTGAACCCTCGCCGAAAGGTAAAATCGGTAGTTATCCATATTTATCCTTTCTGCATTCCCTTTTCCCTTTAGTTACTTACTTTCCTTAAATAGCTTATTAGTTAATCATGCTATCCTGAAAAGAAAATAAAAATGTTAAAAATACTAAGCCCCATGTGAGTATGCTTGTGGCATGAAACCCATAAGTACATTCACTGTGGCGGCATAAAAATAAAATAAATATATTCCTATCTTATAGAAATGAAAATATAAAAATAAATTTATGATCCTACCAAAGAGAGTAATATTTATTAGAGAAAGCTCAACATGATAAAGGCGAAGAGATTTTATGCTAACACTTAACCAGTTCCACAAAGCTTTGTTGTCTATTTGAGCTCCACAGAATTCAAGGATCAAAGAAGACTAGCAGACGGAGGACATTCTAATCGCTGTCACTGCCGACATTCAAATACACCTCCGCCACCTGCTAGCTACATCAGAAGAAATTACGTCAAAATCTAGCTTGGGGGAGAGCACCCCCATTTATCCAGCTAGGTGTTTCTACTCATATTTATACATTACTCAAATAATAAAAAGATGCATAATCATAAAAACCCAAATAAAGATTTTATGCTTATATATATATCTATGCTTAGTTTGCTAAATAAATAAATAAATAAAGTTTGCTATGAACCCTCATGATAAGCTCTCACATGGATATGATGAATAGTTGCTCTGCCATGACTAGTTCTCAAAATTAAAATCTCTCTCAAGTTTAGGTATGACTGTTATGAATTAAGATTTGCTCTAAACGTGAACTTGTGGGAAGAGTACTTGATCTAAAGTCTAAGTCGTTAACGGATATGATATGGGAAGGTTGATCTCCTGTTTATCCGTTCCTAGAAATGCTAGATCTCTGGAGAATTTTATCTTAAAAAAAAATCTTTAAAATATGGCATGATGTGTTCCTGTATGATGAGAGTTTAAAATCCTACCACAGCCATATATACATGCTTATTAGCCTATGAACCATACATTTACTTTTTACTACTTATGAGCATTGAGTGTGGTCAAGCTGTGTAGACCCTTAGGAGCTTGTCATGTGGTTAAAATCAAGATCCACCTGCACGTTCACTCATACATGCTGCTTCTACTCCGGAAGTACGCATCCACATACATCCATTCATTTCCATCTCCAGATTCACCTAAAATTATTCTACTCCTATCCAGGAGAGAATAGCCAAAAACATTATCCTATCCCTGTTATTCCCTGTGAAATAAATGCTTGAGATATTTTGGTTACTACCACTTGCTATATTATTCTAGGAGGGTGAGTGCTCTGAAAAAAAAGTGAATACGAGGAAATAAAAAGGGGCAAGTGCCCGGAACCTCGAAAGAAAAGAAAAAGTGAGACGAGAGGTAAAAATGGACAAGTGTCCGATAGTCGAATTAGGGGAACAAGATACCCACCTGAGAGATAAGAAAAAAAATAAAATATAGAGCATCTCATTCCCTTCAAAAAGCTTCAAAGTGCAAGAAAGGTATGTATCCCCTCAAAAGAGCAAAAGTAGAATTAGACTTTCACCAATATTTTCACCATCATCACCATAGACCATGCATTCGCCACACATGCACATCTTGATTTGACTTGTTGACTTGTTTCTCTGGATCCATAGTTTGACTATGCAATAAATGTCTTGTAAGTATGTATTAGCTGTCTCCCACCTATGAGCTCCAGATATCAAACCTTATTAGAGTAGGGTGAGAGACAAGGCAATATCACTATGCCTCATACCACAAATACTACATACTTTGAGAGAGTCATACAGGAATCTCTGAGTTTTATTTTGAAAATCTACAAAAACTCCAGAGCTATAGTTGATCAAGAACAAGAGACATGGTACTTGACTTGACCGTTCTATCTTTTAACTGCTCAAGACACAAGTGACGGTTGCAAGCCCCATGGTGAAAGGTAATATGAGTAAGTTTTAAATCTTAACAATTTACCCTAAACTAGAGATGAGATCTTGTTTAAATGCATGTGTACCTTTAAGGCATAAAACCACTGTAGAAACTCTTGAGTCCATCCTTGCTCAGGGACGAGCAAGAGGTAAGCTTGGGGGAGTTGTTGACGGTCCTTAAGTACCAAATATAATCAGCAAATAAACAAAGAAAAGGATCTAAATACAACCAACATCTAAACTTAGGGTTTTATCTGACAGAATTCCACGAGTTTTGGTGTTTGTCTATTTCTGCAGGGGGTTATCAGGAAATATGGAGGAAAGGCCCACATGTCGGGTTTACATAGAGATATGAACGTGCCGCGAAATTTTCTATCATCTAGAAGACTCCAGAAGCCACGAGAACGAACGGGTGGCTGAGCGGGCTCAGGGGCAGGGCGCCGCCCTCCCCCCTTGGGCACCCGCCCTGTCCTAGAGTCCAATCAGGACTCTCTTCGGGGATTATGCTCCACCGACCTAAAGGATTATGAATAACTATTCAATGAATGTCGGTTTGATCCGACGGCCCAGATTCACTTGAGGGGACTATATAAGCAGACCCCCTGGCCCCTGGAGGAGGCACCCCTTGATCCCTATTCATTATTCATAGACAGAGCAAAAGCTAGGGTTTGGAGATGAGAGCTCTCCTCTCATCTCTAATCTAGAGTAGATCTAGATAGTAGCGAGATGGAGAGCGAGGGAGGATTAGAGGAGAGGCCGGCCTGTCGGTTCTTCCTCCGGTTGTACTTCGCCATGATCAAGCTCTAATCAAGCTTGCTCATGGGATGACTCTGGTAATCTACTTCTAATTCATTATGCAATTACTAATCATGTATGTTCTGGTTCACAACTCTTTTGAGTACTTCTAATCTATAGGACCCTATAGGTTAGAGTTGTAGTATAGGTGTAAGCGTGGTGCTTAGATCTAGATTACTTGTGGATATCCCCTGTCTAGGTGGATCGTGTGGTAGGCCGCGTAGGTGACAGTTACATTGGTCCCATGTAGTCCACCTCCTGTTAGCAGGACGGGTAGGGTTTATCGGCCTATGGATGAGCATCCTTTGTGGTGTATTCTTATCACGTGGTTCGTCCCAGACATAGATGTTGATATTTGGTAACACAATTAGAAAATGATCCGCAAGCGCATGGATATCGGTGAGCATTTCACCCGGGAGGTTATCCAGAGTTATCGTATTTATATTTTTACCACTGGGAGAAAGGGTGCATCTGACTAACCAAATCTATTGCTACTATCCCTTTAGGCTACAAAGAATGTCTCTCGATGTGAGTGATGTATAGAGAAGACTGCAACCTTAGTCTCGTTCTAACCTTGGTAAGGATGATCTACTGTTCTATTGGAGAGGCTCACGGAATCTAGACAACACAAAGGATGTTCGACCCGCACCTATAAACCTACCCGTCCTGCTAACGAGATGTGATCTGCAAAGGTAACTCGGAAATGTCACGTTCCTCGCTACTACCACGGTCCAGCTAGTCAGGGGATATCTATGAGTACCCTAGCCTAAACACCACGTTTACGCTAACAAGTGATCACTCTAATACTCAACCGGAAGAGGATTAAAGTAAACTCATAAACCAAAGAACAATAAAACAAGAACTTACTAGAATTAGAAGTCGAATTACTGAAGAATCTTAGAAGCAAGCCTCGGGTTAGGAGACTTGATCCCGCAGGTACAACTCGGAGTAGACACCGACAGGCCGGCCTTCCTCCGATCCACACCTCCACTCTATCTCTCTCAATCTAGTAGAAACTAGAAGATCTATTTCTACCTTACATTGGTTGCTAAGCCGAAAAAGAAATATTATTTAGAGAAGAGGTTTTCCTTCGAGGGCACCCCTCAATCTCTATGATAATTTCTTGTCTTCTCCAGGGCCAGAGGGGGTCTCCTTATATAGTCCTCCCCTTCTATGCGTTTTTGGGTCGATAGGCGAGGTGGTACTATGTTATTCTGGATCCAATAGGTCGGTGGAACGTCGTGTGCGAAGAGAGTCCGGAACGGAGTCCAGAGGGGGGCGGGCGCCCAGGTCCTCAGGGCAGGCGCCCTGGGCCTGGCCCCTTTCGGGCTCCGCTTCCTTCCCGTGGCTTCTGGAGTCTTCTAGATGGTAGAAAATTGCGCGGTGGGTTGATATCTCTATGTAATCCTGACATGTGGGCCTTTCTTCCTTATTTCCTGATAACCCCCTGCAGAAATAGACAAACACCAAAACTCATGGAATTCTGTCAGATAAAACCCTAAGTCTAGATGTTGATTTCATTTGGATCCTTTTCTTTGTTTATTTGATAATTAAATTTGATACTTAAGGACCGTCAACAAACTCCCCCAAGCTTACCTCTTGCTCGTCCCTGAGCAAGGATGAACTCAAGAGTTTCTGTAGTGGTTTCATTTCTTAGAAGTACACACGCATTTAAGCAAGATCTCATCTCTGAGTTAGAATAAACTGTTAAGACTTAAAACTTACTTACTTTACCTACACCATAGGACTTGTAACCGTCACTTCTGTCTTGAGTGGTTAAAAGATAGAACAGTCTAGCCAATTGCCATGTCTCTTATTCTTGATCAGCTATAGCTCTGGGGTTTTTGCAGATTTTCAAATAAAACTCAGAAATTCCTTGTATGATTCTCTCAGGTCTCTCTTTTGTGGTATTTTTGGATCCTTACCAAGGCAGTGATGGTATATGCCTTCTCTCAAAATATGTAGTATTGGTGGTATGAAGCATAGTGTCATTGTCTTCTCTCTCACCCTACTCTAATAAGGCTTTAATATCTGGAGCTCATAGGTGGGCGATAAAGTATACATACTTACAAGACATTTATTGCATAGTCAAACCATGGATCCAAAGAAACAAATCAATAAGCCAAATCAAGATGTGCATGTGTGGCGAATGAATGGTGTATGGTGATAACAATGGTGGTGGAAGTCTAATTCTACTTTGCTCTTTGAGGGGATACATACCTTCCTTGCTTTTGAAACTTTATGAGGAGAATGAGATGCTCTTCTTTTTTCTTTTCTTTCAAGGTTCCGAGCACTTGCTCCTTTTTATTTCCTCGTATCTTTTATTTTCTTTTTCTCTTTTTTTTTCAGAGCATTCATCTCTTGAGATAATATAGCAAGTGGTAGTAACAAGATAACTTGAGCATTTATTTCACAAGGGGAAACAGAAATATTTTTGGTTATTCTCTCCCGGATTAGGAGTAGAATACTTTTGGGTGGTTTTGGAGATGGAAATGAGTAGATATATGTGGATGGTACTTCCGGAGTAGAAGTAGCATGTATGAGTTAACGTGCAAATGAATCTTGATTTAACCACATGACAAGCTCCTAAGGGTCTATACAGCTTGACCACACTCAATGCTCATAAGCAGTAAATAGTAAATGTGTGGCTCAAGGTCTAGCAAGCATGTATATATGGCTGTGGTAGGAATTTAAACTCTCATCATACAGGAACTCATCATGCAACATTTTAAAGATTTTCAAAGATAAAATTCTCCAGAATTCTAGCATCTCTAGGAACAGATAAACAACAGCTCAACCTTCCCATATCGTATCCGTTAACAACTTAGACTTCAGATCAAGTTTTCATCCCACAAGTTTAGGTCTAGAGCAAGCCTTAAATTATAACAGTTATATCTAAACTTGAGAGAGAACTTCAAATATTCAAATTAGGCAGAGCAACTATTCATCATATCCATGCTTAAGTTTTATTAGATATAGATTAGCATAGCCACTTTATTTATTTATTAAACACACTAAGCAAAATATATATAAGCATAAAATCTTTATTTGGTTTTTCATAGTTATGTGTATTTATATTCTAATATAGTATAAGTATAAAGATAGATAGAAATACTTATCGAGATAAATGGGGGTGCTCTCCCCCAAGCTGAATTTTGACGTAATTTCTTGATGTAGCTAGCAGGTGGCAGAGGTGTATTTGAAATTCAGCAGCATTCTGACAGCGATTAGAATGTCCTCCGTCTGCTAGTCTTCTTGATTCTTAAATTCTGTGGAGCTCAAATAGACAACAAAGCTTGTGGAACTGGTTAAGTGTTAGCATAAATATCTAGCCTTTATCATGTTGAGACTCCTTAATAAATATTACTCCCTGTTTTTATATTTTTATTTTTATAAAGCAGAAAAATATTTATTTTATTTTTATGCCACCACAGTGAATGTACTTATGGGTTTTATGCCACTCGTCTACTCACATGGGGCTTACAGTTTTTTGTCACATTTTTATTTTCTTTCTAGGATAATACGAACATGATTAACTAAGTAAACTATTTGAAATAATTAAAAGGGAAAGGATAACTACCAAGTTTACCTCTTGGCAAGGCGTTCGGTGTTTTTAAGTCCTCCGAGCGGGACTCTCCATTTTCTTAATCGTCCTGGGATTCGCTGGATGACGTAGTCGGTGATTCCGGTGGCGCCTCCTCTTCGTGTGTAACTATATTCTCTCTCCACACCTGACTCGGTGCTATGGTCTCCTCAGGACAGTTATGTTCAAGTGGTATGTCTTCAGTCCTTATCACTTCTCCTTCGTAGTCTACCCATCCGTCCTTGATGATTTGCCTCCTCTGGTTGCGGTTGCGTTGTCTTCTTCTTGTCCTGACGTGGTCTTCTCCGGTTCCAATGTAGATGATGGCTTTGATAGTGCTAAGGAACGGTCTTCTAAGGATGATGGGTGGATCGTACTCGTCTTCTCCCATGTTAATGACCTAAAAATCATCTGGAGCTGAATGTATGTTGGTTGTAGGGGCATGGTTCCATGCAGGAGCTGATAAGTGACTGCGGCCATTATGTTGACGTCAGATCCGGTGTCGTAGAGTGTCTTCTAAAAAGAGTATTTGTTGATTGTGCACTCAATGCTTGGAACACCAGGGTCGTCCTTCTTGATCAAGAAAGGTGACTTGAATCGACGATCTTGACCTCCTTGAGCTGCAGTGACCATCTTAGCTGACTCGGTCCACATTTGCTTGTTCTTGTTCCTCCTGTTGGTCCTCTTCCTCGGTTCATGTCGGGATTGCTCTGAAATTTGTGTAGTCTTGTTCTTGAAGGAAAGTCTCCTTCTTCCCCTTGATGTAGAGACTGATCTTGGCAGCATTAGCGTAGATGACAGCTCTAGTGTTTAGGAATGGCCTCCCTAAGATGATGGGTGCCCTCTCCTCAGTACCAGTCTCTATCACCATGAAGTCTGCTAGAGCATACAAGGTACCAACTCGGACGCAGAGGTTCTTCAATATTTCCTTTGGGAAACTGAGTGTCCGATCTGCAACCTTGGGCATAATGTTGACGCTGGAGCCAAAGTCGCAGAGTGCTTCTGGGAAGTCCACCATGCCGATGGAGATCGGGATGACGAGGCGTCCTAGATCACCTCTCTGAGTAATTAGGCCTCTGTTGATTCCAACCTTGATGTTGTTGAGGACGGTTGTAGTAATAGTTGTTATGGTTGTTGATGTAGTTCACGTCCTCAAGCATCTTAGGGCAGTGATTGCCTGAGCGTCCAGTATCTCCAGTGTGTTTGTGCTCGTAGATCCTAGTTCTTCACTTGGTGGAATCTGGGAGTTGTAAAACTCCTTCATATTATGCTCGAAGTGTTCCTGCTCATAGAGACAAGGTAGAGATCAAGTGCATGGGCCCTGTTGGTGGAAAACACCAACAAAACCAAAAGTGTATTTGTTCTTCTCTAACCTTAAGCATAGTGAGCAAGACAAAGTTGATGGATCATGAGTGTAGCATTTGTCAGATCAGATGGCTCAACCTAATGGAAAGATAATCTATCTATATTTATGTTTTGTTTATATCTTCCAAAGATTTAATGTGCAATACTTTAGCTTATATGATTAGGAGTGTGGGGTCACGAAGGTAGTACTAAGAACAAAGATTAAAGGACTAAACATGTTGAATTAATTGAGTTGGTTAATTTGGAGTTATAAATCATACATGTTTGTCTCTTTATTTTATGTGAACGCTAGAACCAAGGAGAAACTTATAAAAGTGATAGTCAAGTACCTTAAGATGTTACCTTATTTGAAGAGTGATGGTACAGTATCACCTTGTGGAAGCTTTCCTTTCTTAGCGGTTGTGCATCGTGTTTGTGGCACCCTCCATGAATCATCTCTTATGAGCTACGTCTTTCTTGTGCAAATTGTTAAACTTCATGTGTCACTTTCTTCATCTCTAATGAGTTTGCATCTCAGGACTTCCCAGGTTGATATTGAAAGTTTTCCTACAGGGGTTAGTCCAACAAAATATACCAATATCTACTCAAGCAGTTTTTAGTTCAGTAACCAAACTAGACTCCATGTCTAATCAGATTAAGGAAGGCTATTTAACCTAAGCACCACGCTTAATTTAAATGCCATTGGAAGTGTGACCAGTACTTCCAAACTAACACTTACTAGGATAAACAAAGGTAGCATGATGGCTTTTATAGAGATCTACTCAAGTGGAGATGAAGTAGTGTGATTAGTATTTAAAAAATTGAGCATGTCTCAAAGGTAAGGACAACCAACATAGCAACATGGCAAAGGATGTTTTATGTAAAGTACTCCCCCAAGCTTGAATTTTGCAAAATTCAAGATTAGATGAATTTAATTTAATGTTGCATGATGATTGGTTGGGCATACCTTGCGCTTGTCATTCATCCGATCTTCTTGCTCCAATCCTAGAAAGGTTAGTGGCAAGAATACCCGAAGGAATTTTTCTACAATTATCTTTATATGCTCAATACACAAGGCAATGTTGCAAATAATTAGAAGTGCTTGTTTTAGGACACTAAGCTTGTCCTTGGGAAACCATCAATCAACTCAACGAGATCTGTAATAGTTATTATAGACATATGCATCGACAACCGCCCTTTTAAAGTTTTTATAAATAGAAAGGAAAAGGGGGTTGGAGATCTCAAATGTGGTAAGGATGGAGAGACAAATTGATTGGAGAGATGTTTTATATGAGCAAGGACTGGGTGAGGTATTTATGAAATAACTTCCATGCTCACTGTTGTTTCTCTCATTCTCAAACTCCAAGGATGATTCTTCATGAATGTTTAAAATTCCTCTAGGATTGTCTCTCAAGTTTGTTTTATCTATCCATTCAATGGAGATAGCACATGGATTTTTAATGCCCTCTAGCCATTGATGTTGCTCTTCTCGATCCTCCTTCTTATGCATGGGATGTCTAGAAAGATTCATAGGATTATCGGGAGGTTCAAGAGGAAGAGCATAGTAGAAACTATTAAGCTCAAGGATGGGATGGATAGCCGAATTATGGGTTTGAAATGTTTGGAAATTGGCTATTGAAACTTCCTTTCCTTGTCTGGGAGATGATTCCTTCTCTATTTCTAAGATTTTTCTATGAAGACTAGTACAAGATGGATGTCCACGAATAAAGACATACCTTCCTTTACTAATAGATAAAGAAAGAAAGACTCTACCAAAGTTTATATGATTAAGACCAATGTGAAAATATTTAGGAAAAACATGGTCTTGTAGGGCTAGGTCTAAACCAGAATTTATAGAAAGATTAAAAGATTCCCTAGGTGTAGCTAAAAGTGCATTATCTTTTTGATTAAAAGATAGGACCTCAGCTATAGAAAAGGGTTGGTTTTGACCTATTGCAATCAACTCCGGACACATATCATAATTAGGGGCAGGACGTGTTGACTCCCATGGTCTATGGCTGGTCTCCGAAGGTGCAAAGAATTCAATAATAGGTATGGAATTTGAGTTATCCATAAAGATAAAAATAAAAAGATAAAAGAATAAAAGTATAAAAGTATAATACAAGATAATAGCAAGACTCAAAGTTATCTCAGCAAACCGTCTTTCTCCCCGGCAACGGCGCCAGAAATGCTTGTTGATATTTGGTAACGCAATTAGAAAATGATCCGCAAGCGCACGGATATCGGTGAGCATTTCACCCGGGAGGTTATCCAGAGTTATCGTATTTATATTTTTACCACTGGGAGAAAGGGTGCATCTGACTAACCAAATCTATTGCTACTATCCCTTTAGGCTAGAAAGAATGTCTCTCGATGTGAGTGATGTATAGAGAAGACTGCAACCTTAGTCTCGTTCTAACCTTGGTAAGGATGATCTACTGTTCTATTGGGGAGGCTCACGGAATCTAGACAACACAAAGGATGTTCGACCCGCACCTATAAACCTACCCGTCCTGCTAACGAGATGTGATCTGCAAAGGTAACTCGGAAATGTCACATTCCTCGCTACTACCACGGTCCAGCTAGTCAGGGGATATCTATGAGTACCCTAGCCTAAACACCACGTTTACGCTAACAAGTGATTAGTCTAATACTCAACCGGAAGAGGATTAAAGTAAACTCATAAACCAAAGAACAATAAAACAAGAACTTACTAGAATTAGAAGTCGAATTACTGAAGAATCTTAGAAGCAAGCCTCGGGTTAGGAGACTTGATCCCGCAGGTACAACTCGGAGTAGACACCGACAGGCCAGCCTTCCTCCGATCCACACCTCCACTCTATCTCTCTCAATCTAGTAGAAACTAGAAGATCTATTTCTACCTTACATTGGTTGCTAAGCCTAAAAAGAAATATTATTTAGAGAAGAGGTTTTCCTTCGAGGGCACCCCTCAATCTCTATGATAATTTCTTGTCTTCTCCAGGGCCAGAGGGGGTCTCCTTATATAGTTCTCCCCTTCTATGCGTTTTTGGGTCAATAGGCTAGGTGGTACTATGTTATTCTGGATCCAATAGGTCGGTGGAACGTCGTGTGCGAAGAGAGTCCGGAACGGAGTCCAGAGGGGGGCGGGCGCCCAGGTCCTCAGGGCGGGCGCCCTGGGCCTGGCCCCTTTCCGGCTCCGCTTCCTTCCCGTTGCTTATGGAGTCTTCTAGATGGTAGAAAATTGCGCGGTGGGTTGATATCTCTATGTAATCCCGACATGTGGGCCTTTCTTCCTTATTTCCTGATAATCCCCTGCAGAAATAGACAAACACCAAAACTCGTGGAATTCTGTCAGATAAAACCCTAAGTCTAGATGTTGATTTCATTTGGATCCTTTTCTTTGTTTATTTGATAATTAAATTTGATACTTAAGGACCATCAACAATAGACATAGCCCTTTGAAGTAGAGAAACCATAGTTATCCTCTCTATTCTGCTACCATCGCCCATATACTAGATTGCTCTACTCTCTATTCCCATATTATCACCCATTGTTATCTTACCTTTAATATTGTTCTTATTTAATTCTACCATCTTTCCTATTTACACATATCTATCTATCTTGGTTAAGTTACAGCGTAGTTGGTTCTCCCGATTCCCTGTGGATACAATAAGACCTTTAACCGGGTAAAAGCTACAACAGTATCCGTGCGCTTGCGGATTTATCTGTGTGCGTATAAATACCATAGTACACTCTAGTGCCATGCTGGGGATGACAACCTAGTATTCAAGTGGTGTTTGCAAGTGTCAACACCTCTCAACCCTAATTCATTGTTCCTCAAGGGAGAAGAAGCCTCTGGTCAAGCCTAGAGCCACCACATCAATTAGACATCTAGATTAGCATAGCTACATAGGATTAGAACTAGGAGTCAATCTTCGATTCGTTTCCGGATCTGTCAAGAGGATTCTTAGTTCTCTAATTATTCTTCTAATTGTTTATCTTTGTTCTTCATTATTATGAATATGACTTTGTTCTATTTCAATATATTGCTTATGACTTTGCTCTACTTGTTTATATTCAAGATTATATTGTTCTTAGTGTATCATAGTTATATACTTGGCTTAGTTAGATTGGATCTATATACATGTTTAGGATCGTATAGCGTTTATCCATAGGATCCATGGGTAAATGATAGATATTGTGTAGGCGTGGTGCTTATACCGTATTTATCTGCGATTGTACCCAATATGCCAGATCGTGGGGTAGTTCGTGATAGTGACAACTTCATTGATTCTTATATAGTATCCCTCTCGTGTATTGGGCTGGCAGAGCAACATTGTTACAGGGGAGTGATTACGATGTTTATCATATTCCTTGCTAATATCACTATGTATGGGCGTAGTCTTGTCTCACAATGATTGCTAAGTATGCTTGCACTAACTATGATAATGCTAGACTATATAGTTGAGAATAACTTAGGAAATATTCTTGTAGTTCGTTCTAATTCCATGCTAATGACTTGCTAGAATATCTAATTGAGGTGCTTATCATATTTATTATGTGGCTAAGTTATGCTGATCAGATTAATTTTCTTTGTCACTATTTATTACTTTATATCCTTTATGTGACACTTACCCCTGTATGAAAGAGTTAGATAAATGTTCTCAATTATACATGCAATGATAGATACCCAATCTCATATTCCATTCTATAATCAACATTGATGATTGCTAATCCCTTCCCAGTGGTAAAAATATAAATAACGATGCCTAGAATACTTCCCGGTTAAAATGCTACATCGGTATTAATCTGTGCGCTTGTAGATCCCATTCATTATTTATTTAGATGAGCAATTGCATATTTCAATACTGCGTCTATCATATCATGCTAGGGATGACAACTTGGCTTAAGTGGTATGAGGGATAGGTTTGGCATTTTTCGCACCATTATCAGAATTAGAAAACTAAGTCTTGTCACACCCATATTTTAAGAACAAAATAGGATGCATATAAGACTCATATGTGCCCCAGAAACAGTCGCACACATAAGTAGATAAATCTCAAATGTACCATTGCAGTGTTTATTACATAGCGGAACAATAATAAATCACATAGTCTTACACAAAAATAATATGAGATAAACAACGCTCTTGACGGAAGCACCACACAGGGACACTGTTGACTGGTTGACTCCAAACCTAGTACTCATAACGGTAATCCTCATTCCAGTCATCTTCATTATCATATCCTGAGGTGTTAGGAAATTGCAAGAGTGAGCACATATCGTACTCAACAAGTATAACCAGGGGTTCATGAGGCTCAAATAGCTGACACTGGTTTGACTGCATTTAGCTTTTAATAGTGGATAGCATGTTTACTCATTGGATAGCAAATCTCAAGGTAGCATTATTAAATCCCATAACCACATGATCAATGTATACAAGAATTAAGAATAACACATATAAACAACATAATAAACCATCATTTATTATCATTATTCACGTTCATCAGTGTCCATCTATTCCGTCAGTTTTCCGAGCCGCCCGTATCTGTGGGCACGGCTAGTATACCATATTTAACACTCTGCAGAGGTTGTACATCTTTACCCATGAGTCGTGATTTACCCTTTCGCCCGAGGTTGCAAGTCTCTGAACCCCCTTCCTAGGGAGGTCGGCAGGGATCACTATGAAGCCTTTCAAAGGTTTCGTCTAACAAGTTAGGGCGATTAGATTCACTCGGCACGCAGATATAGAGCCTCCCTTCCATGGCACATAACCCGCAGCCTATACACATGGACAGAGGCCACACTATACCCAACGTGTCTAGCCATTCTTACGCCATTTAAGGTAACCACTAACAAGCTAGAAAAGGTCATACTGAGCTAAAACCAGAGCCATATAGCCCTCATGGTTGTACGAATTGTCCCAGCTTTTGCCAAGGGATAAGTCCTTATGGAGGGTCAAGATCAATCTAGCAAAAGCTAGAGTTCTTTCCACCCTTTATGTTCAAGTTGCTAGAAAGCTTATTTTATTGTTTATTGTACATTCAAATATTCATGTTACAAGATCATGGGTTAATATTCAAGCACTAGCAAGAACTACCCAAATGCATATCCAAAATAGGTAATAAGGAATTCAGGATAACAATCATCTATGATTTTGCTAAGGTCATCAAGGTGGACACATGCATATGATAAATATTGTATTAATTGTGTATAGGTAACAAGGATGATCCCAAGTTATACTTGCCTTGCTCAAAGCTCTCCTGAGCCTGCTGGTCTTCAAAGGCTTGGTCTTGATCACCAACGTACGGCTCACCGTCTATTTCCAAACATTAATCAACAACACGCAATCCAATGTAGACAATCATACACAAAGCAAACAACTATAATTAGAACATTACACCAAACAGTAGTAAAACAAATTTAAAAGTTTACCAAAATATTCTATGCAGCTCTACGATCACACAAACGTAAAGTTCACGAAAATCGGAATTAAAACGGAGTAGTTATGCAATTTCCAAGATTTCCTATAGAGAAATAATTAATTAAATGCTACTGCAGAACTAAAAAGTTTCAAAACAGTAAACTAATACTTCTAACATGTAGGGATCGTAAATACGAATCCAATGGAATTTGAATGGACAAAAACGGAGTTAAAATGAGCATTTTATAAGCAAAACAAATCCAGTGGCAATTCTATAATTAGCTAAAAACGTATTTAGCTTCATCCCGAACGAAAATACGCTTTCTACTCAGCAACGCGTATTTTCCGGAGGGCGCCAAGGACCGCGGGCGAATTACAAAAGAACACACGGACTCTTTAGAAAGATTTCCAACGAAGGGGTATCTTCATTTGCTGGCCATCCGATCTCCATCCGACGGCCGAGATTTAGCAACGCGTATTTTCCGGAGGGCGCCAAGGACCGCGGGCGAATTACAAAAGAACACACGGACTCTTTAGAAAGATTTCCAACGAAGGGGTATCTTCATTTGCTGGCCATCCGATCTCCATCCGACGGCCGAGATTTCTCCAGGGGTTAACAGCGGCGGCGGCCGACCAGCTTCCTGGTCTCCGGTGCGGTGGCGCCATTGTTGCCACTGTTGATATTTGGTAACGCAATTAGAAAATGATCCGCAAGCGCACGGATATCGGTGAGCATTTCACCCAGGAGGTTTTCCAGAGTATCGTATTTATATTTTTACCACTGGGAGAAAGGGTGCATCTGACTAACCAAATCTATTGCTTCTACCCCTTTAGGCTACAAAGAATGTCTCTCGATGTGAGTGATGTATAGAGAAGACTACAACCGTAGTCTCATTCTAACCTTGGTAAGGATAATCTACTGTTCTATTGGGGAGGCTCACGGAATCTAGACAACACAAAGGATGTTCGACCCGCACCTATAACCCTACCCGTCCTGCTAACGAGATGTGATCTACAAAGGTAACTCGGAAATGTCACGTTCCTCGCTACTACCACGGTCCAGCTAGTCAGGGGATATCTATGAGTACCCTAGCCTAAACACCACGTTTACGCTAACAAGTGATTACTCTAATACTCAACCGGAAGAGGATTAAAGTAAACTCATAAACCAAAGAACAATAAAACAAGAACTTACTAGTATTAGAAGTCGAATTACTGAAGAATCTTAGAAGCAAGCCTTGGGTTAGGAGACTTGATCCCGTAGGTACAACTCGGAGTAGACACCGACAGGCCGGCCTTCCTCCGATCCACACCTCCACTCTATCTCTCTCAATCTAGTAGAAACTAGAAGATCTATTTCTACTTTACATTGGATGCTAAGCCTAAAAAGAAATATTATTTAGAGAAGAGGTTTTCCTTCGAGGGCACCCCTCAATCTCTATGATAATTTCTTGTCTTCTCCAGGGCCAGGGGGGCCTTGCTTATATAGTCCTCCACTTCTATGCGTTTTTGGGTCGATAGGCGAGGTGGTACTATGTTTTCCTTGATCCAATAGGTCGGTGGAACGTCGTGTGCGAAGAGAGTCCGGAACGGAGTCCAGAGGGGGGCGGGCGCCCAGGTCCTCAGGGCGGGTGCCCTGGGCCTGGCCCCTTTCGGGCTCCGCTTCCTTCCCGTGGCTTCTAGAGTCTTCTAGATGGTAGAAAATTGCGCGGTGGGTTGATATCTCTATGTAATCCCGACATGTGGGCCTTTCTTCCTTATTTCCTGATAACCCCCTGCAGAAATAGACAAACACCAAAACTCGTGGAATTCTGTCAGATAAAACCCTAAGTCTAGATGTTGATTTCATTTGGATCCTTTTCTTTGTTTATTTGATAATTAAATTTGATACTTAAGGACCGTCAACAAACTCCCCCAAGCTTACCTCTTGCTCGTCCCTGAGCAAGGATAGACTCAGCTATGGATCATAAATTGTTGCAATATTTTTAAAAATTGATGTACACATGCTTTTTAAATAAGATCTCATCTCTGAGTTAGAGTAAACTGTCAAGACTTAAAACTTACTTACTTTACCTTTCACCATGGGACTTGTAACCGTCACTTCTGTCTTGAGTGGTTAAAAGATAGAACAGTCTAGCCAAGTGCCATGTCTCTTATTCTTGATCAGCTATAGCTCTAGAGTTTTTGCAGATTTTCAAATAAAACTCAGAGATTCCTTGTATGATTCTCTCAGATCTCTCTTTTGTGGTATTTTTGGATCCTTACCAAGGCAGTAATGGGATATGCCTTCTCTCAATATATGTAGTATTTGTGGTATGAAGCATAGTGACATTGTCTTCTCTCTCACCCTACTCTAATAAGGCTTTAATATCTGGAGCTCATAGGTGGGAGATAAAGTATACATACTTACAAGACATTTATTGCATAGTCAAACCATGGATCTAAAGAAACAAATCAATAAGCCAAATCAAGATGTGCATGTGTGGCGAATGAATGGTGTATGGTGATGATGGTGATAACAATGGTGGTGGAAGTCTAATTCTACTTTGCTCTTTGAGGGGATACATACCTTCCTTGCTTTTGAAACTTTATGAGGAGAATGAGATGCTCTTCTTTTTTTTTCTCAGGTGGGTATCTTGCACCCCTAATTCTACTGTCGGACACTTGTCCATTTTTACCTCTCGTCTCACTTTTTCTTTTCTTTCGAGGTTCCGAGCACTTGCTCCTTTTTATTTCCTCGTATCTCTTTTTTTTCTTTTCTTTCTTTTTTTTAGAGCACTCATCTCCTGAAATAATATAGCAAGTGGTAGTAACCAGGATAACTCGAGCATTTATTTCACAGGGAATAACAGGGATAGGATAATATTTTTGGATATTCTCTCCTGGATTAGGAGTAGAATAATTTTTGGGTGAATGTGGAGATGGAAATGAGTGGATATATTTGGATGGTACTTCCGGAGTAGAAGTAGCATGTATGAGTGAACGTGCAAGTGAATCTTGATTTAACCATATGACAAGCTCCTAAGGGTCTACACAGCTTGACCACACTCAATGCTCATAAGCAGAAAAAAGTAAATATGTGGCTCAAAGTCTAGCAAGCATGTATATATGGCTGTGGTAGGAATTTAAACTCTCATCATATAGGAACTCATCATGTGTTATTTTAAAGATTTTTAAAGATAAAATTCTCCAGAATTCTAGCATCTCTAGGAACAGATAAACAGCAGCTCAACCTTCCCATATCGTATCCGTTAACAACTTAGACTTCAGATCAAGTTTTTATCCCACAAGTTTAGGTCTAGAGCAAGCCTTAAATTATAACAGTTATATCTAAACTCGAGAGAGAACTTCAAATTTGCAAATTAGGCAGAGCAACTATTCATCATATCCATGCTTAAGTTTTATTATTAAGATTCAGATTAGCATAGCCACTTTATTAAACACACTAAGCAAAATATATATAAGCATAAAATCTTTATTTGGTTTTTTATAGTTATGTGTATTTATATTCTAATATAGTATAAGTATAAAGATAGATAGAAATACTTATCGTGATAAATGGGGGTGCTCTCCCCCAAGCTGAATTTTGACGTAATTTCTCTTGATGTAGCTAGCACGTGGCAGAGGTGTGTTTGAAAGTCAGCAGTATTTTGACAGCGATTAGAATGTCCTCCGTCTGCTAGTCTTCTTGATTCTTAAATTCTGTGGAGCTCAAATAGACAACAAAGCTTGTGGAACTGATTAAGTGTTAGCATAAATATCTAGCCTGTATCATGTTGAGACTCCTTAATAAATATTACTCCCTGTTTTTATATTTTTGTTTTTATAAAGTAGAAAAATATTTATTTTATTTTTATGCCACCACAGTGAATGTACTTATGGGTTTTATGCCACTCGTCTACTCACATGGGGCTTACAGTTTTTTTTTCACATTTTTATTTTCTTTCTAGGATAATACGAACATGATTAACTAAGTAAACTATTTGAAATAATTAAAAGGGAAAGGATAACTACCAAGTTTACCTCTTGGCAAGGCGTTCGGTGTTTTTAAGTCCTCCGAATGGGACTCCTTGTGTTTTCAGTCATCCTGGGATTCGCTAGGTGGCGTAGTCGGTGATTCCGGTGGCGCCTCCTCTTTGTGTATAACTATGTTCTCTTTCCACACCTGACTCGGTGCTACGGTCTCCTCAGGACAGTTCTGTTCAAGTTGTATGTCTTCAGTCCTTATCACTTCTCCTTCGTAGTCTACCCATCCGTCCTTGATGATTTTACTCCTCTGGTTGCGGTTGCGTTGTCTTCTTCTTGTCCTGACCTGCTTAGAGTCTTCAACTATATAGTTAGGGTCAATAAAATAGCGGCGTACCTTCTTAGAGGGGAAGTGCATGTGGACTTCTCCGGTTCCAATGTAGATGATAACTTTGATAGTGTTGATGAACGGTCTTCTAAGGATGGTGGGTGGATCATACTCGTCTTCTCCCATGTCAATGACCTGAAAATCATCTGGAGCTGAATATATTGGTTGTAGGGGCATGGTTCCATGCAAGAGCTGATAAGTGACTACGGCCATTATGTTGTCGTCAGATCCGGTGTCGTAGAGTGTCTTCTAAAAAGAGTATCCATTGTTTGTGCATTTGATTCTTGGAACACCAGGGTCGTCCTTCTTGATCAAGAAAGGTGACTTGTGTCGACGATCTTGACCTCCTTGAACTGCAGTGACCATCTTAGCTGACTCTATCCACATTTGCTTGTTCTTGTTTCCTCCTGTTGGTCCTCTTTCTTGGTTGATGTCAGGGTTGCTCTGAAGTTTGTGTCGTCTTGTTCTTGAAGGAAAGTCTCCTTCTTCCCCTTGATGTAGAGACTGATCTTGGCAGCATTAGCGTAGATGACAGCTCTGGTGTTTAGGAATGGCCTCCCTAAGATGATGGGTGCCCTCTCCTCAGTGCCAGTCTCTATCACCACGAAGTTTGCTGGAGTGTGCAAGGTACCAACTCGGACATAGAGGTTCTTCAATATTTCCTTTGGGAAACTAAGTGTCTGATCTCCATTGTGTTTGTGCTCGTAGATCCCGGTTCTTCACTTGATGGAATCTGGGAGTTGTAAAACGCCTTCACGTTTCTCAAAATGTGTCCTGCTCATAGAGACAAGGCAGAGATCAAGTGCATGGGCCCTGTTGGTGGAAAACACCAACAGAACCAAAAGTGTATTTGTTCTTCTCTAACCTTAAGCATAGTGAGCAAGACAAAGTTGATGGATCATGAGTGTAGCATTTAAAACATTTGTTAGATCAGATGGCTCAACCTAATGGAAAGATAATCTATCTATATTTATGTTTTGTTTATATCTTTCAAAGATTGAATGTGCAATACTTTAGCTTATATGATTAGGAGTGTGGGATCACGAAGGTAGTACTAAGAACAAAGATTAAAGGACTAAACATGTTGAATTAATTGGGTTGGTAAATTTGGAGTTATAAATCATACATGTTTGTCTCTTTATTTATGTGAATGCCAGAACCAAGGAGAAGCTTATAAAAGTGTTGGTCAAGTACCTTAAGATGTTACCTTACTTGAAGAGTGATGGTACAGTATCACCTTGTGGAAGCTTTCCTTTCTTAGCGGTTGTGTATCGTGTTTGTGGCACTCTCCATGAATCATCTCTTTATGATGAATGAGCTATGTCCTTCTTGTGTAAATTGTTAAACTTCATGTGTCTCCTTTATCTCCAATGAGTTTGTATCTCAGGACTTCCCAGGTTGATATTGAAAGTTTTCCTGCAGGGGTTAGTCCAACAAAATATCCCATATCTACTATAGCATACTATCGTCTCAAAAATCAACCTAGACACCATGTCTAATTTGATTTAGGAGGGCATTTTAACCTAAGCACCATGCTTAATTTAAAAATCCTTTGGAAGTGAGATCATCATTCCTAAACTAAGCACCACGCTTGATTTAAGAGATAAATGAAACTACTCCAAACCTAGACATATACTAAAGCAAATAAAGGTAGCATGAGAGCATTTATAGCGATCTACTCAAGTGGAGGTGAAGTAGTGTAATTAGTACTTAACAAATTGAGCATCTCTCAAAGGTAGGGACAACCAACGTAGCAACATGGCAAAGGATGTTTTTATGTAAAGTACTCCCCCAAGCTTGAATTTTGCAAAATTCAAGTTTGGATGAATTTAATTCAATGTTGTGTGATGGTTGGTTGGACATACCTTGTGCTTGTTATTCATCCGATCTTCTTGCTCCAATCCTGGAAAGGTTAGTGACAAGAATACCCGAAGGAATATTTCTACAATATGCTCAATACACAAGGCAATGTTGCAAATAAGTGCTTGTTTTAGGACACTAAGCTTGTCCTTGGGAAACCATCAATTAACTCAACGAGATCTGCAATATTTATTATAGACATATGCATCGACAACCACTCTTTTAAAGTTTTTATAAATAGAAAAGAAGAGAGGGTTGGATATCTCAAATGTGACAAGGATGGAGAGACTAATTGATTGGAGAGATGTTTTATATGAGCAAGGACTGGGTGAGGTATTTATGAAATAACTTTCATGCTCACTGTTGTTTCTCTCATTCTCAAACTCCAAGGATGTTTCTTCATGAATGTTTAAAATTCCTCTAGGATTGTCTCTCAAGTTTGTTTTATCTATCCATTCAATGGTGATAGCACATGGATTTTTAATGCCCTCTAGCCATTGATGCTGCTCTTCTCGATCCTCCTTGTAGTCTTGGTGACTCTTATGAATGGGATGTCTAGATAGATTCATAGGATTATCGGGAGGTTCAAGAGAAAAAGCGTAGTAGAAATTATTAGGCTCAAGGATGGGTTGGATAGCCGAATCATGGGATTGGAATGTTTGGAAATCGGCTATTGAAACTTCCTTTCCTCGTCTGGGAGATGATTCCTTCTCTATCTCTATGATTTTTCTATGAAGACTAGTACAAGAAGGATGTCCACAAATGAAGACATACCTTCCTTTACTAATAGATAAAGAAAGAAAGACTCTACCAAAGGTTATATGATTAAGACCAATGTGAAAATATCGAGAAAAAACATGGTCTTGTAGGGCTAGGTCTAAACCAGAATTTATAAAAAGATTAATAGATTCCCTAGGTGTAGCTAAAAGTGCATTATCTTTTTGATTAATAGATAGGACCTCGGCTATAGAAAAGGGTTGGTTTTGACCTATTGCAATCAACTCCGGACACAGATCATAATTAGGGGCAGAACGTGTTGACTCCCATGGTCTATGGATGGTCTCCGAAGGTGCAAAGAATTCAATAATAGGTATGGAATTTAAGTTATCCATAAAGATAAAAATAAAAAGATAAAAGAATAAAAGTATAAAAGTATAATACAAGATAATAGCAAGACTCAAAGTTATCTCAGCAAACCGTCTTTCTCCCCGGCAACGGCGCCAGAAATGCTTGTTGATATTTGGTAACGCAATTAGAAAATGATCCGCAAGCGCACGGATATCGGTGAGCATTTCACCCGGGAGGTTTTCCAGAGTATCGTATTTATATTTTTACCACTGGGAGAAAGGGTGCATCTGACTAACCAAATCTATTGCTACTACCCCTTTAGGCTACAAAGAATGTCTCTCGATGTGAGTGATGTATAGAGAAGACTACAACCGTAGTCTCATTCTAACCTTGGTAAGGATAATCTACTGTTCTATTGGGGAGGCTCACGGAATCTAGACAATACAAAGGATGTTCGACCCGCACCTATAACCCTACCCGTCCTGCTAACGAGATGTGATCTACAAAGGTAACTCGGAAATGTCACGTTCCTCGCTACTACCACGGTCCAGCTAGTCAGGGGATATCTATGAGTACCCTAGCCTAAACACCACGTTTACGCTAACAAGTGATTACTCTAATACTCAACCGGAAGAGGATTGAAGTAAACTCATAAACCAAAGAACAATAAAACAAGAACTTACTAGTATTAGATGTCGAATTACTGAAGAATCTTAGAAGCAAGCCTCGGGTTAGGAGACTTGATCCCGTAGGTACAACTCGGAGTAGACACCGACAGGCCGGCCTTCCTCCGATCCACACCTCCACTCTATCTCTATCAATCTAGTAGAAACTAGAAGATCTATTTCTACTTTACATTGGATGCTAAGCCTAAAAAGAAATATTATTTAGAGAAGAGGTTTTCCTTCGAGGGCACCCCTCAATCTCTATGATAATTTCTTGTCTTCTCCAGGGCCAGGGGGGCCTTGCTTATATAGTCCTCCCCTTCTATGCGTTTTTGGGTCGATAGGCGAGGTGGTACTATGTCTTCCTTGATCCAATAGGTCGGTGGAACGTCGTGTGCGAAGAGAGTCCGGAACAGAGTCCAGAGGGGGGCGGGCGCGCAGGTCCTCAGGGCGGGCGCCCTGGGCCTGGCCCCTTTCGGGCTCCGCTTCCTTCCCGTGGCTTCCGGAGTCTTCTAGATGGTAGAAAATTGCGCGGTGGGTTGATATCTCTATGTAATCCCGACATGTGGGCCTTTCTTCCTTATTTCCTGATAACCCCCTGCAGAAATAGACAAACACCAAAACTCGTGGAATTTTGTCAGATAAAACCCTAAGTCTAGATGTTGATTTCATTTGGATCCTTTTCTTTGTTTATTTGATAATTAAATTTGATACTTAAGGACCGTCAACAGCCACCACGAAGGTCGCCGGCGTTCTTCAATCTCGTGTTTTTGGCCACCAAACTCCGAACCAAGCGCACGGGTCGAAAGAGGAGGGAGAGGCGAGCTCACCTACGCCGAAAACAAGGACGAAGAAGACGCGGGGACGGAGCAGTGCTCGGTATGGCGGAAGACAACTCGGCGAGATCTGAAACTCGAGATTTACGAAGATAGGGCACGGCTTGGATGATTTGGATGTGAAAAGGGAGATGCGGGGCGGCTCAGGGGCTTTATAGGTGTCTTATGCGGGAAGTAATCCTGTCCAAATCGGGATTGATTCGCTCAGATTTCCTTCGGCGGTGTCCTGCTCAGGTACGCGCGTTGGGGAAGAAAAGAGGGAGGGAGAGGAGGCTGACACGCGGGACCCATCTGGCGGTGAAGGGGGAGGTGGGACCCAGACGACGGTGAGAGAAGAGGCGGGTGGGAAGCTGGGTTGCTTGCCGGGCCGAGCGCAGGGTGGAAGGGGGAGTGGGCCGCGTGCGAGGGAGGGGGAAAAACAGGCCGGGGGTGGGTCTGGCTGGGTTTACCTTTTCTTTTTTTTTCCTTTTTTGTTTTATTTTTCCTATTTCTTCTTTGTTTTCTAAAGTCTTTTTGAAAAGAGATTTTAAATCCTTTTGGGAGAAATACAAAATACATAGACAAAAAGCAAGCAAGCAATTAAATAAATAAATTAATTCCAACATGAATGCACCACCATGTTTCTAAACTTATAATAAATTTTAATTTTGACCAAAACTATTTTATTTACTAGATTAAATGCTCACCAAAAATGCTTAATTAAATCAAATTAATTCCTATTAATTGAAAACAAATTTTTGGGTGTTACAAATTCTACCCCGTGTTGACGGTCCTTAAGTATCAAATTTAACTATCAAATAAACAAAGAAAAGGATCCAAATGAAATCAACATCAAGACTTAGGGTTTTATCTGACAGAATTCCACGAGTTTTGGTGTTTGTCTATTTCTACAGGGGGTTATCAGGAAATAAGGAAGAAAGGCCCACACGTCGGGATTACGTAAAGATATTAACGTGCCGCGCAATTATCTTACATCTAGAAGACTCCAGAAGCCACGAGACCGAAGCGGAGGCGAAACGGGGCCAGAGACAGGGCGCCCGCCCTGTCCTACTGGGCGCCCGCCCACCTCCTGTGGCCAATCACGCTCAATCTCGCGGATTATGTTCCACCGACCTAAAGGATCAAGAATAACCGTTCAATCAATGTCGGTTTGATCCGACGGCCCAGGTTCACTTGAGGGGACTATAAAACCAGACCCCCTGGCCCCTGGAGGAGACAACCCCTTGATCATTATTCATTATTCATAGAAAGAGCAAAAGCTAGGGTTTAGAGATGAGAGCTCTCCTCTCTTCTCTAAACTAGAGTAGATCTAGATAGTAGCGAGATGGAGAGCGAAGGAGGATTAGAGGAGAGGCCGGCCTGTCGGTTCTTCCTCCGGTTGTACTTCGCCATGATCAAGCTCTAATCAAGCTTGCTCATGGGATGACTCTGGTAATCTACTTCTAATTCATTATGCAATTACTAATCATGTATGTTCTAGTTCACAACTCTTTTGAGTACTTCTAATCTATAGGACCCTATAGGTTAGAGTTGTAGTATAGGTGTAAGCGTGGTGCTTAGACCTAGATTACTTGTGGATATCCCCTGACTAGCTGGATCGTGTGGTAGGCCGCGTAGGTGACAGTTACGTTGGTCCCCTGTAGTCCACCTCTTGTTAGCAGGACGGGTAGGGTTTATCGGCCTATGGATAAGCATCCTTTGTGGTGTACTCTTATCACATGGTTCGTCCCAGACATAGACATACCCCTTTGAAGTAGAGAAACCATAGTTATCCTCTCTATTCTGCTACCATCGCCTATATACTAGAATTGCTCTACTCTCTATTCCCATATTATCACTCACTGTTATCTTACCTTTAATATTGTTCTTATTCGATTCTACTATCTTTCCTATTCACACCAATTTACTTATCTTGGTTAAGTTAGAGCGTAGATCAGTTCTTCCGTTTCCCTGTGGATACGATAAAACCTTTAACCGGGTAAAAGCTTCAACGGTATCCGTGCGCTTGCGGATTATCTGTGTGCGTATAAATACCATAGTACACTCTAGTGCCACGCTGCGGATGACAACCTAGTATTCAAGTGGTGTTAGCAAGTGTCAACAAGCATTTTTGGCGCCGTTGCCGGGGAAACGGTTGCTGAGTTGACTACGAACTAGTTTAATCATTTTATAAAAAATAAATAAATAAATAAATAAATATATTTTCCTTTTATCCTTTGCCTCATCTCTGCTATTCTTTCTTCTTATCTAATCCTTGATCTCTGGTCTATTATGAATTCAAATATGTCTATCTATGAATTTCATTTCAGAAGAAGTTCTTTGCCCAAAACTTTCGATTCCAGAAGAAGTTCTTCTAATTCACTTTTTTGAGGGCCTTAGTAGGAAAAATAAGCAAACCCTTCATGCGGCCTCTAGAGGATCTTTCCACCACCTATCCGCTAGTAAAGCTTGGAATTTGATTGATTTAATGAGCGGAAAGTCTCCTAGCTTTTATATCCCTGAGAAAGAGACAGTACCAGTTCCTAGACAAGAAGAAGAAGTTTTGATAGCCAGATCACAACCACTTCAATTCCAAACTTTAGCTATCGATCCTAAACCATCAATACCCCAAAATTCTTCAAGGGAGGGAGGAATTCCGAACTTAAATCTTTCAGATACTAATGGTTTAGACTTTTAGTTCCATAAGAGACCTTCAAGCAGGGATAATTCAAATCCTCGCAATAATGGTTCTCTTAGAGAATGTCCTGGTTCCTGTTATGAAGAAGTCGAGGATGACATATCAAGTGAAGGAGAGCTAAGCCATATTGAAAATTCTAACACCTCCCCTTTCCTGATTACAAGTTCTAAATGGCTAGAATGTGTAGAATGGATGGATAAGGAAGAAGCCTTAATGAATTCTTACTTTGGATCAATTTCAAATGGTGAGTTCTTGACTCCCTTTGAAGATGGGATTCATCCAACTATAGAAGAGGACATAAGTGAGACCAATCCAAGAGAAACTCTGAACATTCAGATTGGAGACGAAGATAACATTAATGAGGATGGAATTTATTTCATAGCCACTTTGTTTACTCCATGCTCATATGCAATATCTTCCCAATCTATTGGTCTCTCCAACATCACCACATTTGAGATCTCCAACCCCCTCTTCCTTTCTATTTATAAAAACTTTAAAAGGGCGGTTGTCGATGCATATGTCTATAATAAATATTGCAGATCTCGTTGAGTTGATCTAGATATAGGTTGGCGTCAGAGGGGAAACCACTTCGCCAACATAAACTGATGGTTTCCCAAGGACAAGCTTAGTGTCTTAAAATAAGCATTGATCAGATCGTAACATGAGCTTTTAATTATTTACAACATTACCTGGTGTATTGAGCATATAAGGATAATCGTAAAAATATTCCTTCGGGTATTCTTGTCACTAACCTTTCTAGGATTGGAGCAAGAAGATTGGATGAATGACAAGCACAAGGTATGTCCAACCAATCATCATATAACATTGAATTAAATTCATCCAAACTTGAATTTTGCAAAATTCAAGCTTGGGGGAGTACTTTACATAAAAACATCCTTTGCCATGTTGCTATGCTGGTTGTCCCTACCTTTGAGACATGCTCAATTTGTTAAATACTAATCACACTACTTCATCTCTACTTGAGTAGATCTCTATAAATGCTGTCATGCTACCTTTGTCTATTTACTAGCAAGTGTTGGTTTGGAAGTACTCGCCATACTTCCATTGGCATTTAAATTAAGCATGGTGCTTAGGTTAAATAGCCTTCCTTAATCTGATTAGACATGGAGTCTAGTTCGGTTATTGAACTAAAATTGCTTGTGTAGACATTGGTATATTTTTGTCGGACTAACCCCTGCAGAAAAACTTTCAATATCGATTTGGGAAGTCCTGAGATAAACTCACATCAGAGACGAAGAGAGTGACACATGAAGTTTAACAATTTGCACAAGAAGGACATAGCTCATTCATCATAGAGATATGATCCATGGAGGGTGCCATGAACACGATGCACAACCGCTAAGAAAGGAAAGCTTCCACAAGGTGATACTGTACCATCACTTTTCAAGCAAGGTAACATCCTAAGGTACTTGACTATCACTTTTATAAGCTTCTCCTTGGTTCTGGCATTCATATAAATAAAAGAGACAAACGTGTATGATTTACAACTCTAGATTAACCAACCCAACTGATTCAACATGTTTAGTCCTTTAATCCTTGTTCTTAGTACTACCTCCATGATCCCACACTCCTAATCATATGAGCTAAAATGTTACACATTCAATCATTGAGAGATATAAAGAAAAAGACATATACATAGATAGATTATCTTTCCATAAGGTTGAGCGATCTGATCTGACAAATGTTATAAGTGCTACACTCATGAACTTATCATCCATCAACTTTGTCTTGCTCACTACGCTTAAGGTTAGAGAAGAACAAATACACTTTTGGTTCTGTTGGTGTTTTCCACCAACAGGGCCCATGCACTTGATCTCTGCCTTGTCTCTATGAGCAGGTACACTACGAGCACAAACACACTGAGCAAGATACTGCTAACACCTCACTTCGAACTGCTGGGCAAACGAAGAACATGGGTGACACCGTATTAAAAGGTGCAGACATCAAGGTCCGCACCTGAATCAAATGACGCACCTAAAGAATGAACACGGTGAGAAGTCTTGTCAAGAAGACTTAAAACATTGAACCCTCGCCGAAAGGTAAGATTGGTAGTTATCCATATTTATCCTTTCTGCATTCTCTTTTCCCTTTAATTATTTACTTTCCTTAAATAGATTTTTAGTTAATCATGCTATCTTGAAAAGAAAATAAAAATGTTAAAAAATACTAAGCCCCATGTGAGTATACGAGTAGCATAAAACCCATAAGTACCTTCACTGTGGTGGCATAAAAATAAAATAAATATTTCTTTTCTACTTTATAAAATAAAAATATAAAAAGAGGGAGTAATATTTATTGAGGAAGCTCAACATGATGAAGGCTAGATATTTATGCTAACACTTAATTAGTTCCACAAGCTTTGTTGTCTATTTGAGCTCCACAGAATTTAAGAATCAAGAAGACTAGCAGACGGAGGACATTCTAATCGCTGTCAGAATGCTGCTGACTTTCAAATACACCTCTGCCACCTGCTAGCTACATCAAGAGAAATTACGTCAAAATTTAGCTTGGGGGAGAGCACCCCCATTTATCTCGCTAAGTATTTCTACCTATCTTTATACTTATATTATATTAGAATATTAAAATACATAAACTATAAAAAAAAACCAAATAAAGATTTTATGCTTATATATATATATACTTTTCTTAGTTTGCTAAATAAATAAATAAAGTTTGCTATGAATCTTAATAATAAAACTCTAGCATGGATATGATGAATAGTTGCTCTGCCTAATTTGCAAATTTGAAGTTCTCTCTCAAGTTTAGACATAACTGTTATAATTTAAAGCTTGCTCTAGATCTAAACTTGTGGGATGAAAACTTGATCTGAAATCTAAGTTGTTAACGGATATGATATGGGAAGGTTGAGCTGCTGTTTATCTATTCCTAGAGATGCTAGAATTCTGGAGAATTTTATCTTTGAAAAATCTTTAAAATGTTGCATGATGAGTTCCTGTATGATGAAAGTTTAAATTCCTACCACAGCCATATATACATGCTTGCTAGACTTTGAGCCACACATTTATTATTTACTGCTTATGAGCATTGAGTGTGGTCAAGCTGTGTAGACCCTTAGGAGCTTGTCATGTGGTTAAATCAAGATTCACTTGCACGTTCACTCATATATATGCTACTTCTACTCCGGAAGTACCATCCACATATATCCATCCATTTCCATCTCCAGAATCACCTAAAAATATTCTACTCCTAATTCGGGAGAGAATAGCCAAAAACATCTGTGTTTTTTCCTTGTGAAATAAATGAGTGCTCTACCACTTGCTATATTATCTCAAGAGATGAGTGCTCTGAAAAAAAAAGAAGAAAAAAAAAGAGAATAAAAAAATAAACGAGGAAATAAAAAGGGGCAAGTGCCCGGAACCTCGAAAGAAAAGAAAAAAAAGTGAGACGAGAGGTAAAAATGGATAAGTGTCCGACAGTACAAGATACCCACCTGAGTGGAAAGAAAAAGAAGAGCATCTCATTCTCCTCATAAAGTTTCAAAAAGCAAGGAAGGTATGTATCCCCTCAAAAGAGCAAAAGTAGAATTAGACTTTCACCATTGTTATCACCATCATCACCATACACTATTCATTCGCCACACATGCACATCTTGATTTGGCTTATTGATTTGTTTCTTTGGATCCATGGTTTGACTATACAATAAATGTCTTGTAAGTATGTATACTTTATCTCCCACCTATGAGCTCCAGATATTAAAGCCTTATTAGAGTAGGGTGAGAGAGAAGGCAATGTCACTATGCCTTATACCACAAATACCACATATTTTGAGAGAAGGCATATACTATCACTGCCTTGGTAAGGATCCAGAAATACCACAAAAGAGAGATATGAGAGAGTCATACAAAGGAATCTCTGAGTTTTATTTGAAAATCTGCAAAAAACTCCAGAGCTATAGCTGATCAAGAATAAGAGACATGGCACTTGGCTAGACTGTTCTATCTTTTAACTACTCAAGACAGAAGTGACGGTTACAAGTCCCATGGTGAAAGGTAAAGTAAGTAAGTTTTAGTTCTTAACAGTTTACTCTAACTTAGAGATGAGATCTTATTTAAAGCATGTGTACCGTTAAATTTTTAAGATATTGCAACAACTTATGATCCATTGCTGAGTCTATCCTTGCTCAGGGACGAGCAAGAGGTAAGCTTGGGGGAGTTTGTTGACGGTCCTTAAGTATCAAATTTAACTATCAAATAAACAAAGAAAAGGATCCAAATGAAATCAACATCAAGACTTAGGGTTTTATCTAACAGAATTCCACGAGTTTTGGTGTTTGTCTATTTCTGCAGGGGGTTATCAGGAAATAAGGAAGAAAGGCCCACACGTCGGGATTACGTAAAGATATTAACGTGCCGCGCAATTATCTTACATCTAGAAGACTCCAGAAGCCACGAGACCGAAGCGGAGGCGAAACGGGGCCAGAGACAAGGCGCCCGCCCTGTCCTACTGGGCGCCCGCCCACCTCCTGTGGCCAATCACGCTCAATCTCGCGGATTATGTTCCACCGACCTAAAGGATCAAGAATAACCATTCAATCAATGTCGGTTTGATCCGACGGCCCAGGTTCACTTGAGGGGACTATAAAACCAGACCCCCTGGCCCCTGGAGGAGGCAACCCCTTGATCATTATTCATTATTCATAGACAGAGCAAAAGCTAGGGTTTAGAGATGAGAGCTCTCCTCTCTTCTCTAAACTAGAGTAGATCTAGATAGTAGCGAGATGGAGAGCGAAGGAGGATTAGAGGAGAGGCCGGCCTGTCGGTTCTTCCTCCGGTTGTACTTCGCCATGATCAAGCTCTAATCAAGCTTGCTCATGGGATGACTCTGGTAATCTACTTCTAATTCATTATGCAATTACTAATCATGTATGTTCTGGTTCACAACTCTTTTGAGTACTTCTAATCTATAGGACCCTATAGGTTAGAGTTGTAGTATAGGTGTAAGCGTGGTGCTTAGACCTAGATTACTTGTGGATATCCCCTGACTAGCTGGATCATGTGGTAGGCCGCGTAGGTGACAGTTACGTTGGTCCCCTGTAGTACACCTCTCATTAGCAGGACGGGTAGGGTTTATCGGCCTATGGATAAGCATCCTTTGTGGTGTACTCTTATCACATGGTTCGTCCCAGACATAGACATACCCCTTTGAAGTAGAGAAACCATAGTTATCCTCTCTATTCTGCTACCATCGCCCATATACTAGAATTGCTCTACTCTCTATTCCCATATTATCACTCACTGTTATCTTACCTTTAATATTGTTCTTATTCGATTCTACTATCTTTCCTATTCACACCTATTTACTTATCTTGGTTAAGTTAGAGCGTAGATCAGTTCTCCCGTTTCCCTGTGGATACGATAAAACCTTTAACCAGGTAAAAGCTTCAACGGTATCCGTGCGCTTGCGGATTATCTGTGTGCGTATAAATACCATAGTACACTCTAGTGCCACGCTGGGGATGAAAACCTAGTATTCAAGTGGTGTTAGCAAGTGTCAACCCCCCGCTTAAAAGAATCTCGTCCTCGAGATTGAGCAGTGCATAAACAAACAACTGTGGCTATGATTCTCTCCAATCATTCTCTCTTTCCCAAGTTGCTTCTACCTCTAAAAACCGATTCCATTGCACTAGCAAATTCATGTCTCTAGTCAAGTAACATACCTGGTAACTTATCTGAAAATTTATTCCCTACACAGTCCTGAAGATCAACACCATCATTCAGCTGATTCACTGCAGCTGTGGGTAGAGCCTGCACTGCTACATCAACACTTATTCTATCTCCCTTTGGTGTTGTCACAACTACTACTTTCTCTTTGCACTTAATCTCCGTAGTATATTTCTTCATCCAATCCAAACCCAATATCACATCTATGCCTGAGGTTCTCATAACCATGGGACTAACCGGGAAATCTACCCCCCTTAAAGAAAGACTTGCTGAGGGGCAACAATAAGAAACCGGTATAGTCCCTCCCGGTGAGTTTACTAGCATATGAGTTTTCATGGCAACTAGTGGAATGCTATGAACTCTAACAAATGCTTGTGATATGAATGTATGCGAAGCTCCAGAATCAAATAAGACTGTAGCGGGGATAGAGTTGATACTGAACGTACCCATCATAATCTCCGGTCCCTCTTGTACCGTCTCTGCAGCCACATGGTTCACCTTTGCTCCATGAGAATTAGACTTTTGCTTGTTGTTCTACTGGTTGAATCTCTCCGGGCAATCATATGACATATGACCATCTTTCCCACAGCGAAAACACCTAGTAGGGGTATTGGGAGCACTTCTCTTCATAGAGGTGGCATTTGAATTTCCTGAGCGGGGAATCTACTGACCACTCTGCTGTTGATTAGGATTACGCTGAGGTTGTTGGTTGCGATCCCATTGACCAACCGGTCCCTGGAACCTCTGTTGATCGGCTTGCCGCGAATTGAAACGTTGGCGGTTGTTGCCTCTAGAACCTTGTGCTAGCATCCTTCTCTTCTTGTCCTGGCCTTTGCGCATGTTATCCAACATGATAGCACGGTTCACTAAAGCCTGGAAGGTAGGATATGTGTTTCCAGCTAGTTGCAACCTAAGTTCATAGTAGAGACCTTTCATGAAGAGACGTTGTTTGTTAGCATCCTCTCTAACTTCGTTTGGGGCATAGCGAGCCAACTGCTCAAACATGTCATGATACTCAGCCACAGACATAGAACCCACCCTGAGAGATCTGAATTCTTCCTGCTTGAGCTCCATCATTCCTTCATTGATATGTCGTGCTCGGAAATCTCTGCAGAATTCCAACCAAGTGACAGGAGGAGCATTGTTGGGACGAGCAGCTTGATATGACTCCCACCATGTCTGAGCTGCCCTCTGAAGCTGTCCAGAAGCATACAACACCTTCTCCAAGTCATTGCACTGCGCCATGTTCAGTTGCCTCTCCACAACACGTAGCCAATCATCTGCCTCCATAGGATCAGCTAAGTGTGTAAACACCGGAGGTCTTCCTTTCATAAATTCACCACGCTTATCTCTCACATGAACTGGTGGTGGAGGTTGCTGCTGTAGGTGCTGCATGAAGACGTGCATCATCTCATTCTGAGTTTGCATAAGTTCCTCCACAGTAACTGGGGCATTACCACCATTGCCACGGCCTCTGCCTCTGCCTCTTCCCCTTGCTGCCATCTGCATTCGAAGGTATAGAAACATGTCTTAGTAATGTCCAACATGACAATTACAAGAGGTAACAGAATCTGAAATTTTCTGGGTAACATCCAACATCAGCAGATCAGAAAATTTGTCACATCACGAGTTCCAAAATTCAAAAGGATATATGCTGTACACCGATGGAAATATAAAGAAATTGTCTACAACTTTCATTTAGATCATATTACCAGATTCCCACGTTAGGTTCATCAAAAACTGGGTACAACCGAATCTGTTCTAGAATTCCAGACTGCACAGAAACCTCAATTAAACAGTCATATCTCACAGCTCATAACAGATAATAATGTCATTCTTGAGGCATTGGAAAGATATGAAGGTCCACTTGTTCCCATAAAAATTTGATGAACATTGCACGAACAGATTTTGAGATGTACCAGATTCTTTGCAGACTGCTCCAGAAAACAGCAAAAGACAGAAACAGAATTTTAACCAACCCCAACTATTTAGTTCATTAATCCTTATGCCTTAAGCCTATAAACTAAATGAAATTGTAGAGGAAATCCACAAGATCATTACACTCATTACAAAGATCCAAATCAAGCATAAGCATAATAACAAACCAAACCAAGCATCAAAGTTTCACACTTCAAGCATTGACTCAACTTGCGGTGCTAACGTTCTCTTCCTATTAAGGGTAAAGATCCTATTACTCCTATTTCAATGACGTTAGAAGGTGGTAAGGAAAGTTCTAAAAGCATATTCAAAGCAAGAAGTGGGGATGAGAACAAGTCTTTAAAATAAGCAACAAGGTAAAGATGAATAGGATATAGTGTAGAAGAAAATATCAAGGTTTATAGAGCAAGGATTTTATAGCAATTTCAAAACCTTAAGACGGCCAATTTCTAACTAGGCTTGCGTCCGACAGTCAACAAAGCTTTGATACTAATTTGTCACACCCATATTTTAAGAACAAAATAGGATGCATATAAGACTCATATCTGTCCCAGAAACAGTCGCACACATAAGTAGACAAATGTCAAATGTACCATTGCAGTGTTTATTACATAGCGGAACAATAATAAATCACATAGTCTTACACAAAAATAATATGAGATAAACAACGCTCTTGACGGAAGCACCACACAGGGACACTGTTGACTGGTTGACTCCAAACCTAGTACTCATAACGGTAATCCTCATTCCAGTCATCTTCATTATCATATCCTGAGGTGTTAGGAAATTGCAAGAGTGAGCACATATTGTACTCAACAAGTATAACCAGGGGTTCATGAGGCTCAAATAGCTGACACTGGTTTGACTGCATTTAGCTTTTAATAGTGGATAGCATGTTTACTCATTGGATAGCAAATATCAAGGTAGCATAATTAAATCCCATAACCACATGATCAATGTATACAAGAATTAAGAATAACACATATAAAGAACATAATAAACCATCATTTATTATCATTATTCACGTTCATCAGTGTCCATCTATTCCGTCAGTTTTCCGGGCCGCCCGTATCCGTGGGCACGGCTAGTATACCAGATTTAACACTCTGCAGAGGTTGTACATCTTTACCCATGAGTCGTGATTTACCCTTTCGCCCGAGCTTGCAAGTCTCTTAACCCCCTTCCTAGGGAGGTCGGCAGGGATCACTATGAAGCCTTTCAAAGGTTTCGTCTAACAAGTGAGGGCCATTAGATTCACTCGGCAGGCAGATATAGAGCCCCCTTCCATGGCACATAACCCGCAGCCTATACACATGGACAGAGGCCACACTATACCCAACGTGTCTAGCCATTCTTACACCATTTAAGGTAACCACTAACAAGCTAGAAAAAGGTCCTCATACTGAGCTAAAACCAGAGCCATATAGCCCTCATGGTTGTACGAGTTGTCCCAGCTTTTTCCAAGGGATAAGTCCTTGTGGTGGGTCAAGATCAATCTAGCAAAAGCTAGAATTCTTTCCACCCTTTATGTTCAAGTTGCTAGAAAGCTTATTTTATTGTTTATTGTACATTAAAATATTCATGTTACAAGATCATAGATTAATATTCAAGCACTAGCATGAACTACCCAAATGCATATCCAATATAGGTAACATGGAATTCAGGATAACAATCATCTATGATTTTGCTAAGGTCATCAAGCTGGACACATGCATATGATAAATATTGTATTAATTATGTATAGGTAACAAGGATGATCCCAAGTTATACTTGCCTTGCTCAAAGCTCTCCTGAGCCTGCTGGTCTTCAAAGGCTTGGTCTTGATCACCAACGTACGGCTAACCGTCTATTCCCAAACATCAATCAACAACACGCAATCCAATGTAGACAATCATACACGAAGCAAACAACTATAATTAGAACATTACACCAAACAGTAGTAAAATAAATATAAAAGTTTACCAAAATATTCTACGCAGCACTACGATCACACAAACGTAAAGTTCACAAAAATCGGAATTAAAACGGAGAAGTTATGCAATTTCCAAGATTTCCTATAGAGAAATAATTAATTAAATGCTACTGCAGAATTAAAAAGTTTCAAAACAGTAAACTAATACTTCTAACATGTACGGATCGTAAACATGAATCCAACGGAATTTGAATGGACAAAAACGGAGTTAAAATGAGCATTTTATAAGCAAAACAAATCCAGTGGCAATTCTGTAATTAGCTGAAAACGTATTTACCTTCATCCCGAACGAAAATACGCTTTCTACTCAGCAACGCGTATTTTCCAGAGGGCGCCAAGGACCGTGGGCGAATTACAAAAGAACACAGGGACTCTTTAGAAAGATTTCCAACGAAGGGGTATCTTCATTTGCTGGCCATCCGATCTCCATCCGACGGCCGAGATTTCTCCAGGGGTTAACAGCGGCGGCGGCCGGCCAACTTCCTAGTCTCCGGTGCGGTGGCGCCATTGTTGCCACCACGAAGGTCGCCAACGTTCTTCAATCTCGCATTTTCGGCCACCAAACTCCGAACCAAGCGCACGGGTCGAAAGAGGAGGGAGAGGCGAGCTCACCTACGCCGAAAACAAGGACGAAGAAGACGCAGGGACGGAGCAGTGCTCGGTATGGCGGAAGACAACTCGGCGAGATCCGAAACTCGCGATTTACGAAGATAGGGCACAGCTTGGACGATTTGGATGCGAAAAGGTAGATGCGGGGCGGCTCAGGGGCTTTATAGGTGTCTTATGCGGCAAGTAATCCCGTCCAAATCGGGATTGATTCGCTCGGATTTCCTTCGGCGGTGTCCTGCTCAGGTACGCGCGTTGGGGAGGAAAAGAGGGAGGGAGAGGAGGCTGACACGTGGGAACCGTCTGGCGGTGAAGGGGGAGATGGGACCCAGACGTCGGTGAGAGAAGAGGCGGGGTGGGAAGCTGGGTTGCTTGCCGGGCCGAGCGCAGGGTGGAAGGGGGAGTGGGCCGCGTGCGGAGGAGGGGGAGAAACAGGCCGGGGGTGGGTCTGGCTGGGTTTACCTTTTCTTTTTTTCCTTTTTTTTCTTTTCTGTTTTCTTTTTCCTATTTCTTCTTTGTTTTCTAAAGTCTTTTTGAAAAGAGATTTTAAATCCTTTTGGGAGAAATACAAAATACATAGACAAAAAGCAAGCAAGCAAGTAAATAAATAAATTAATTCCAACATGAATGCACCACCATGTTTCTAAACTTAGAATAAATTTTAATTTTGACCAAAACTATTTTATTTACTAGATTAAATGCTCACCAAAAATGCTTAATTAAATCAAATTAATTCCTATTAATGGAAAACAAATTTTTGGGTCTTACAAATTCTATCCCCCTTAAAAGAATCTCGTCCTCGAGATTGAGCAGTGCATAAACAAACAACTGTGGCTATGATTCTCTCCAATCATCCTCTCTTTCCCAAGTTGCTTCTACCTCTAAAAACCGATTCCATTGCACTAGCAAATTCATGTCTCTAGTCAAGTAACATACCTGGTAACTTATCTAAAAATTTATTCCCTACACAGTCCTGAAGATCAACACCATCATTCAGCTGATTCACTGTAGCTGTGGGTGGAGCCTGCACTGCTACATCAACACTTATTCTATCTCCCTTTGGTGTTGTCACAACTACTACTTTCTCTTTGCACTTAATCTTCGTAGTATATTTCTTCATCCAATCCAAACCCAATATCACATCTATGCCTAAGGTTCTCATAACCATGGGACTAACCGGGAAATCTACCCCCCTTAAAGAAAGACTTGCTGAGGGGCAACAATAAGAAACCGGTATAGTCCCTCCTGGTGAGTTTACTAGCATATGAGTTTTCATGGCAACTAGTGGAATGCTATGAACTCTAACAAATGCTTGTGATATGAATGTATGCGAAGCTCCAGAATCAAATAAGACTGTAGCGGGGATAGAGTTGATATTGAACGTACCCATCATAATCTCCGGTCCCTCTTGTACTGTCTCTGCAGCCACATGGTTCACCTTTGCTCCATGAGAATTAGACTTTTGCTTGTTGTTCTGCTGGTTGAATCTCTCTGGGCAATCATATGACATATGACCATCTTTCCCATAGCGAAAACACCTAGTAGGGGTATTGGGAGCACTTCTCTTCATAGAGGTGGCATTTGAATTTCCTGAGCGGGGAATCTGCTGACCACTCTGTTGTTGATTAGGATTACGCTGAGGTTGTTGGTTGCGATCCCATTGACCAACCGGTCCCTGGAACCTCTGTTGATCGCCTTGCTGCGAATTGAAACATTGGTGGTTGTTGCCTCTAGAACCTTGTGCTAGCATTCTTCTCTTCTTGTCCTGGCCTTTGCGCATGTTATCCAACACGATAGCACGGTTCACTAAAGCCTGGAAGGTAGGATATGTGTTTCCAGCTAGTTGCAACCTAAGTTTATAGTAGAGACCTTTCATGAAGAGACGTTGTTTGTCAGCATCCTCTCTAACTTCTTTTGGGGCATAGCGAGCCAACTGCTCAAACATGTCATGATACTCAGCCACAGACATAGAACCCATCCTGAGAGATCTGAATTCTTCCTGCTTGAGCTCCATCATTCCTTCATTGATATGTCGTGCTCGGAAATCTCTGCAGAATTCCAACCAAGTGACAGGAGGAGCATTGTTGGGACGAGCAGCTTGATATGACTCCCACCATGTCTGAGCTGCCCCCTGAAGCTGTCCAGAAGCATACAACACCTTCTCCAAGTCATTGCACTGCGCCATGTTCAGTTGCCTCTCCATAGCACGTAGCCAATCATCTGCCTCCATAGGATCAGCTGAGTGTGTAAACACCGGAGGTCTTCCTTTCATAAATTCACCACGCTTATCTCTCACATGAACTGGTGGTGGTGGTGGTGGAGGTTGCGGCTGTAGGTGCTGCATGAAGACGTGCATCATCTCATTCTGAGTTTGCATAAGTTCCTCCACAGTAATTGTGGCATTACCACCATTGCCACGGCCTCTGCCTCTGCCTCTTCCCCTTGCTGCCATCTGCATTCCAAGGTATAGAAACATGTCTTAGTAATGTTCAACATGACAATTACAAGAGGTAACAGAATCTGAAATTTTCTGGGTAACATCCAACATCAGCAGATCAGAAACATTTGTCACATCTCGAGTTCCAAAATTCAAAAGGATATATGCTGTACACCGTTGGAAAAATAAAGAAATTGTCTACAACTTTCATTTAGATCATATTACCAGATTCCAAAGTTAGGTTAATCAAAAACTGGGTACAACCGAATCTGTTCCAGAATTCCAGACTGCGCAGAAACCTCAACTTTAAACAGTCATATCTCACAGCTCATAATAGATAATAATGTCATTCTTGAGGCATTGGAAAGATATGAAGGTCCACTTGTTCCCAGAAAAATTTGATGAACATTGCACGAACAGATTTTGAGATGTACCAGATTCTTTGCAGACTGCTCCAGAAAACAGCAAAAGACAGAAACAAAATTTTAACCAACCCCAACTATTTAGTTCATTAATCCTTATGCCTTAAGCCTATAAACTAAATGAAATTGTAGAGGAAATCCACAAGATCATTACACTCATTACAAAGATCCAAATCAAGCATAAGCATAATAACAAACCAAACCAAGCATCAAAGTTTTACACTTCAAGCATTGACTCAACTTGCGGTGCTAACGTTCTCTTCGTAAAGATCCTATAACTCCTATTTCAATGACGTTAGAAGGTGGTAAGGAAAGTTCTAAAAGTATATTCAAAGCAAGGAGTGGGGATGAGAACAAGTCTTTAAAATAAGCAACAAGGTGAAGATGAATAGGATATAGTGTAGAAGAAAATATCAAGGTCTATAGAGCAAGGATTTTATAGCAATTTCAAAACCTTAAGACGGCCAATTTCTAACTAGGCTTGCGTCCAACAGTCAACAAAGCTTTGATACCAATTTGTCACACCCGTATTTTATGAACAAAATAGGATGCATATAAGACTCATATGTGCCCCAGAAACAGTCCCACACATAAGTAGACAAATCTCAAATGTACCATTGCAGTGTTTATTATATAGCAGAACAATAATAAATCACATTGTCTTACACAAAAATAATATGAGATAAACAACGCTCTTGACGGAAGCACCACACAGGGACATTGTTGACTGGTTGACTCCAAATCTAGTACTCATAACGGTAATCCTCATTCCAGTCATCTTCATTATCATATCCTGAGGTGTTGGGAAATTGCAAGAGTGAGCACATATCATACTCAACAAGTATAACTAGGGGTTCATGAGGCTCAAATAGCTGATACTGGTTTGACTGCATTTAGCTTTTAATTGTGGATAGCATGTTTACTCATTGGATAGCAAATATCAAGGTAGCATAATTAAATCTCATAACCACATGATCAATGTATACAAGAATTAAGAATAACACATATAAAAACATAATAAACCATCATTTATTATCATTATTCACGTTCATCAGTGTCCATCTATTCCGTCAGTTTTCCGGGCCGCCCGTATCCGTGGGCACGGCTAGTATACCAGATTTAACACTCTGCAGAGGTTGTACATCTTTACCCATGAGTCGTGATTTACCCTTTCACCCGAGGTTGCAAGTCTCTTAACCCCCTTCCTAGGTAGGTCGGCAGGGATCACTATGAAGCCTTTCAAAGGTTTCGTCTAACAAGTTAGGGCCATTAGATTTACTCGGCAGGCAGATATAGAGCCCCCCTTCCATGGCACATAACCCGCAGCGTATACACATGGATAGAGGCCACACCATACCCAACGTGTCTAGCCATTCTTACGCCATTTAAGGTAACCACTAACAAGCTAGAAAAAGGTCCTCATACTGAGCTAAAACCAGAGCCATATAGCCCTCATTGTTGTACGAGTTGTCCCAGCTTTTGCCAAGGGATAAGTCCTTATGGAGGGTCAAGATCAATCTAGCAAAAGCTAGAGTTCTTTCCACCCTTTATGTTCAAGTTGCTAGAAAGCTTATTTTATTGTTTATTGTACATTCAAATATTCATTTTACAAGATCATGGATTAATATTCAAGCACTAGCATGAACTACCCAAATGCATATCCAATATAGGTAACAAGGAATTCAGGATAACAATCATCTATGATTTTGCTAAGGTCATCAAGGTGGACACATGCATATGATAAATATTGTATTAATTGTGTATAGGTAACAAGGATGATCCCAAGTTATACTTGCCTTGCTCAAAGCTCTCCTGAGCCTGCTGGTCTTCAAAGGCTTGGTCTTGATCACCAACGTACGGCTCACCGTCTATTCCCAAACATCAATCAACAACACGCAATCCAATGTAGACAATCATACACGAAGCAAACAACTATAATTAGAACATTACACCAAACAGTAGTAAAACAAATATAAAAGTTTACCAAAATATTCTACGCAGCGCTACGATCACACAAATGTAAAGTTCACGAAAATCGGAATTAAAACGGAGAAGTTATGCAATTTCCAAGATTTCCTATAGAGAAATAATTAACTAAATGCTACTACAGAATTAAAAAGTTTCAGAACAGTAAACTAATACTTCTAACATGTAGGGATCGTAAATACGAATCCAACGGAATTTGAATGGACAAAAACGGAGTTAAAATGAGCATTTTATAAGCAAAACAAATCCAGTGGCAATTCTGTAATTAGCTGAAAACGTATTTAGCTTCATCCCGAACGAAAATACGCTTTCTACTCAGCAACGCATATTTTCCAGAGGGCGCCAAGGACCGCGGGCGAATTACAAAAGAACACAGGACTCTTTAGAAAGATTTCCAACGAAGGGGTATCTTCATTTGCTGGCCATCTGATCTCCATCCGACGGCCGAGATTTCTCCAGGGGTTAATAGCGGCGGCGGCCGGCCAGCTTCCTGGTCTCCGGTGCGGTGGCGCCATTGTTGCCACCACGAAGGTTGCCGGCGTTCTTCAATCTCGCGTTTTCGGCCACCAAACTCCGAACCAAGCGCACGGGTCGAAAGAGGAGGGAGAGGCGAGCTCACCTACGCCGAAAACAAGGACGAAGAAGACGCGGGGACGGAGTAGTCTCGGTATGGCGGAAGACAACTCGGCGAGATCCGAAACTCGCGATTTACGAAGATAGGGCACGGCTTGGACGATTTGGATGCCAAAAGGGGCTTTATAGGTGTCTTATGCGGCAAGTAATTCCGTCCAAATCGGGATTGATTCGCTCGGATTTCCTTCGGCGGTGTCCTGCTCAGGTACGCGCGTTGGAGAAGAAAAGAGGGAGGGAGAGGAAGCTGACACGCGGGACTGAAAGGTCCAAATGGCTAGAGGGGGTGTGAATAGCCTATTTAAAAATTCTACAAACTTCACTAAGCAAGTGAGTTAGTAAAACAAATAGCGAAGCAATTTTAGCACTAGCTTAACTAAGCTATGCAAGCCACCTATACAAACTAGTACAAGGCTAAACAGTAAAGCACAACAACCAAAGAACTAAGCTAAACAAGCTACACAACTAGCAAGGTATGCACAAAAGTAAAGGAGAGGTGAGTGATTGTTATACCAACGTTGTAGAGTAGAGATATATCCAACCAATCACTCACAATGACAAGAGAATCCTCGGCAAGAGATGACACAAGATTTTTTACCGAGGTTCACTTGCTTCCCGGCAAGCTACTCCTCGTTGTGGTGATACACCCACTTGATGGATCACGAGCTAATTGGCAATCCAAAGCCAAACCCTCAGCGGGTGCCGCACATCCACTCACAAGATGGGGATCCTCCAAGCCACGAGCAATCCACTAGAGTAGCCAATTGCGATCTCCCGCGGGGAAGGCTCAAGAACCCCTCACAAGTCACTTGGTGAGGCTCGAAACAATCTCCAATCACGAGCTCAACACCACCGCTGCTCCAAGCCGTCTAGGGCGTTGGGAAACACCCAAGAGTAACAAGAAATCCGCAGCAAACTCAAGAATCAAGTGCCACTAAATGCAACTCTCAAAGCAATGCACTTGAATCTCACTCAATCTCACTAGGATGAGCAATCAAGCAAGGAGATGAGTGGAGGGAGTGTTCTCTAGCTCAAAGTATGCCTCAAGTATTCAAAAGTGCAAGTTAGAGCCTCCCAAAGCCTGCCACCTTCTATTTATAAGCCCCTTAAAGAAACTAGCCATTGGCTGTTTTCACTGGGCTGAAAACGGGGGCACCGGACGCTACTAAGTGAGCACCGGACGCTCGACTCCCTGCGTCAGGTGCACTGGAGTTGGCCACGTGTCCTCTTTGAATCTCGCGTGTCAGATCCTAACGGCTACCTGCAACACACCAGACGCTCTGCAAGTCCACACCGGACGGTCCGGTGCTCACCGGACTCGTGCGCAGAGAGGGTGTCAAACTCGCGACCTCACCGGACGCTGGGCACCGGACTCGTGCGCAGAGAGGGTTGCAAAAACACCTCACACCGGACGCTAACCACCGGACGCTCTCAGAGTGCGTCCGGTGCTTAACCCTAGCAGGGTCAAGCGCACCGGACGCTGAAGCCAGCGTCCGGTGCCTCCGCACTCAGCGTCCGGTGAGTGTTTCTCAGAGAGAAAACACTCCCGCGACTACTCCAAATTTCCCACCGGCGCAATAGAAAATATACACTTATTTTTGTCAAAAGCGCCGAATCCCGCCTCGCAAGCTCGACGGGAGGGAGAGAGGAACCCACACCCCTCTCAACCCTAGGAACTCCATCTCCTTTGCAAAAGTGCTAACACCAACAAGTGTCCACCACCAAAGTGCAAGTGTGTTAGCTTTTCACAAACATTTTCACCAAAGGAGTTAAGTTAGCACTTTACTAGATCCTAATGCATATGCTCAAGATATGGACCTAGTAGCACTTGATTCGAGAGATGACCGTGATTTCCCCTCTTGATAGTCGGCTATCTATCCTAAACCCGGTCAATCACTTCTCTACTCATCTTAGACCGGCAAAAGTAAAACCCTATGTTTATACCTTTGCCTTGTTCACTTTCTCCCTTGTCCGTCATCATGATTTCCACATCATGCTTCATCTCTTTGTAATCATGTGGCCACCTTTCCATGCCACCATGTACCTTCATCACATGTGTTGCTATGCCTAACTCAAATCACTTAAACACAAGGCATTAGCAACTTGGTGTCATTAATTACCAAAACCAAACTTGGGCTTTCAATCTCCCCCTTTTTGGTAATTGATGACAACCATCACAAAGATATGAAATGAAATCATAATGAACTTGAATTGCTTGTCCAAAGCATTTTTATCATGAGACAAGATTGGACAAACATTTCAATTTCGGTTTTGGTAGTACTAGATCCCCCTACATATGTGCTTCCATGAGTTTGGTTCAAGTTTGCACATATGCATGAATTAGAGTTTTGGGAGATTTATTACTACCAAAATGATGCTAAGGTATATAGAATGGACCTTTGAAGCGTGATACCAATCGGAGTTGCCAATATACCATCCTTAGCACCAATGTAGCTAGACATACATCAAAAACTCAAGATACCTCGTGAGATCACATTATATGTCTAGATACCACATGAAAATAAGACTCTATGCTAGAATTCAAAGCATCATTCAAGTTCTATTTCTAGCAAACACCAATCAAACAAGAGTAGTGAATTTAAACTTGCAATGCAACACCTCATTATGTTAGTGCACATTCAAGTGCAACAAATGGTTCATGAGCTTGCTCCCCCTATTTGTGTGCTCAAGTGTATCTCTCCCCCTTTGCACTTTTCTCCCCCTTTATGACTTTATCTTTGTTTCTCTCCCCCTTTGTCATCAATGACCACAAAGGTTCAAATTTTAGTGAGAATTAAGTCAATCAATGTGAGGGTCAAATTATGGTTCAATCTAGATTACTTGCCTAGAATATGTAATTCGGTTTGATCCAAGGACAAGCTTTTTCACACCTCATAAAGTATAAGGGTTATCTTGACCATGTTGAATTACACATCATAAGCTCATATTCTAGATTCAACGCTAGGCTTGCAAGCTCACAAACATGTCATATGCTACCACTAGATCAATCAATCATAGAAGCAATAGTGGTACCATACATACATCAAAATCTTTTGTTTTTCATGAATGAGCCTATTTGTCATGCAAATATGTCTATATGTTCTAATCTTGTCCTTAGCAAAGTATGAATGATATGTCAACCAACTTTACCTTGCTTTGTTGGAGGAGAGGCATGTCATATATAAATGTGGGGGTGCACTCATCTCAAGTTGGAGAAGTCAAGTATGTTCAATTCATTCCTCAACTTGCAAAATCTCTTCTCATCAAGTGGCTTTGTGAAGATGTCGGCTAGTTGATCTTCGGTGCCAATGCTTTCAATGCTAATATCACCCTTTTGTTGATGGTCTCTTATGAAATGGTGCCTTATGTCAATGTGCTTGGTTCTTGAATGTTGAACCGGATTTTGTGTCATCTTGATTGCACTCTCATTATCACATAGCAAAGGCACATTCTTGAATTTGATTCCAAAGTCATTCAAGGTAGCTTTCATCCAAAGCAATTGTGCACAACAACTACCGGCACTAATGTATTCGGCTTCGGCGGTTGATAGTGCAACACTATTTTGTTTCTTTGATGACCATGAAACTAGAGACCTTCCTAGCAATTGACAAGTGCCACTTGTGCTCATTCTATCAATTTTGCATCCACCATAGTCGGAGTCCGAATATCCAATCAACTCAAAGTTTGATCCCTTGGGATACCATAATCCAACATCATGAGTGCCCTTGAGATACCTCAATATTCTTTTGGTTGCCTTCAAGTGACTCTCTCTAGGTGAAGCTTGGTATCTTGCACATTTGCACACACTAAACATTACATCCGGCCTTGATGCGGTGACATAGAGCAAACTTCCAATCATGGACCGGTATAACTTTTGATCTACCATGTTTCCACTTGCATCACTACCTAATTGATCATTTGTGCCCATAGGTGTGCTCATTGGTTTAGCTTCTTGCAACCCAAACTTCTTGATCATGTCCTTGATGTACTTTCCTTGACTTACAAAAGTGCCATTTTTCATTTGCTTGATTTGAAGACCAAGGAAGTAACTAAGCTCTCCAATCATGGACATTTCAAACTCATTAGCCACCATTCTTCCAAACTCTTCACAAAAGTCTTGATTGGTTGATCCAAAGATGATATCATCAACATAGATTTGCAACACGAACAAGTCATTGCCTAGCTTCTTGGTGAAGAGGGTAGTGTCAACCTTTCCCATCTTGAACCCTTTAGAGAGAAGGAAATCTCTCAATCTCTCATACCATGCTCTAGGTGCTTGCTTTAAACCATACAATGCCTTCTTGAGCTTGTAAACATGGTTGGGTTTCTTGTCATCTTCAAAACTGGGAGGTTGTTCAACATAAACCAACTCATTGATGTATCCATTGAGAAATACACTCTTCACATCCATTTGATAGAGCTTGATGTTGTGGGCACAAGCATAGGCTAATAATATTCTAATTGCCTCCAATCTTGCAACCGGTGCATATGTTTCTCCAAAGTCAAGACCTTCAACTTGAGTGTAGCCTTGTGCTACTAATCTTGCTTTGTTTCTCACAACTACACCATCTTGATCTTGCTTGTTTCTAAAGACCCACTTGGTTCCAATGACATTGTAGTTCTTTGGCCTCTCAACAAGCTCCCACACTTGATTTCTTGTGAAATTGTTCAATTCTTCATGCATGGCATTTACCCAATCGGAGTCCTTCAATGCATCTTCTATTTTCTTTGGTTCCTCAAATGAGACAAATGAGTAGTGCTCACAAAAGGATGCTAGCCTTGATCTTGTTTGTACACCACTTTGAATACCTCCAATGACTTGATCCAATGGATGATCCCTTGCTATGCTAGTAGGTTGGAGTATTGGGAATTGATTGCTTCCACTAGCTTGATTTTGATCTTGATCATCATCATAAGAGCCACTAGTACTTGCTTGATTTGTATGAATTTGCACTTCTTGATTGATCATGTGAATATCACTATCATCATCAACTTGCATTGGCCTTATGTCACCAACATCCATGTTCTTCATTGCATTTTCCAATTGATCTCCTCTCACATCATCAAGATTTTGAGCTTCATTTTGAGATCCCTCGGTTTCATCAAACTCAACATCATGGACTTCTTCCAATGTGCCACTTGCCAAGTTCCAAACTCTATATGCCTTGCTTGTGGTGGAATAACCAAGTAAGAACCCTTCATCACATTTCTTCTCAAACTTGCTCAATCTAATGCCTTTCTTGAGAATGTAGCATTTGCAACCAAACACTCTAAAGTATGCAATGTTGGGCTTTCTTCCATTCAATAGCTCATATGGTGTCTTCCCAAGCTTCCCATGGCAATAGAGACGGTTGCTACAATAGCAAGCCGTGTTGATAGCTTCACTCCAAAATGAATGACTAACATTGTACTCACTAAGCATTGATCTAGCCATATCAATCAAGGTTCTATTCTTCCTTTCAACTACACCATTGGATTGAGGAGTGTATGTTGGAGAGAATTGATGTCCAATGCCAAGATCATCACACAATTCCTCAATTCTTGTGTTCTTGAATTCACTACCATTGTCACTTCTAATCTTCTTGATAGTGGTTTCAAACTCATTTTGCACCCTCTTGACAAAAGACTTGAATAGATCACAAACATCACTCTTGTCATAGAGAAAGAACACCCAAGTGTATCTAGTGTAGTCATCTACTATCACAAGTCCATACTTGTTGCTACCAATGCTAGTATATGTTGTTGGCCCAAATAAATCCATGTGCAAAAGCTCAAATGCCTTTGATGTGCTCATTTCACTTTTCTTAGGATGTGCATTTCCAACTTGCTTTCCGGCTTGACAAGCACTACATGGTTTATCCTTCTCAAAGGTGACATCCTTCAAGCCTCTAACTAAGTCATGCCTCAATAGTTTGTTCAATTGTTTCATTCCAACATGACCAAGCCTTCTATGCCACAACCAACCCAAACTTGATTTGCTAATTAGGCATGATGTCAATTGAGTGTCACTATCATTGAAATCAACCAAGTATAAGCTACCATGCCTAAATCCTTTGAATATCAAGTTTGATCCATCAACACTAATCACCTCAACATCATCACTTCCAAAGATGCACTTGAAACCAAGGTCACAAAGTTGTGCAATAGACAAGAGATTGAAATCAAGGCTCTCAACTAGCAACACATTTGATATGCTCATGTCATTTGAGATAGCAATTTTACCAAGCCCCTTGACCTTGCGTTTCTTGTTGTTACCGAAGGTAATTGAATCAAAGCCACCATTTTGACTAGTATCAATTGATTTGAACATACAAGACTCCCCGGTCATATGTTGAGTGCACCCACTATCAAGCACCCAATGCCTTCCTCCGGCTTTGTAATTGACCTACAAGACAAGATCAATTCTTTTTAGGTACCCAAACTTGATTGGGTCCTCCAAGGTTAGCAACTAAGCTCTTTGGTACCCAAATGGCTTTCTTCTTTGAGCCCATCCATGGTGCACCAATGAACTTAGCATGAACACCTTTTGTATCCTTGGTAAGTACATAAAAAGAATTATGCTTAATTGAGGATACATTAGCTTTGGGTTTCTTGTTCATGCATTGTTGCTCTAAGTGACCAACTTGCTTGCAAGCTTTGCAATACCGGCCTTTTGTCTTCACAAAACTAGTCTTGTGAGGAGCAAAGGCGGACTTGCCTTTCTTGGGGTTATAGCCCAATCCCTCTTTATAGAGAGAAGCTCTTTGGCTACCCAAGCACATAAGCAAGCGGTCCTCACCACCATAAGCCTTGGCTAAGGTGTGATTGAGCTCCTTTACCTCCTTCTTGAGAATTTCATTCTCAACTTTTAGTGTGGTGTCACATGTGAAACCATCACTACTAGATGAGGGAGATGTAGATGTGCTACATGAAGGGTTAGTCGAAGCAACAACAATAGGCTTACTTAAGATATCACATGTTAGGCCTATGTTGCAAGTTTTAGCTTTCTCAATTTTAGTTGGCTCATTTTCACATTTGTTAACTAGAGAGGAATGAGCTTCTTCAAGCTTAGTGTGAGCCTTTTGAAGCTTCTTATGGTCTTCCTTTAGATTCTCATAAGATGCTCTAAGCTCATCAAGTTCTTGCTCAAGGGTTTTCTTATCCTTAAGCAAAGCCTTGCACTCCTTTCTAGTTTCTTTATAGTGATGAGTGCAATCTTCTAGCATAGTGATTAGTTCATCTTTAGTTGGTTCATCATCATCACTATCACTTGCATGGTCACTCTCATCATCGGATGATACCTTAGTGGCCCTAGCCATGAAGCATGATGGAGTGTCGAAGATGGAGCTCTTTTCTTGAATTGCAATACTAGCATGTGCCTTCTTCTTGGTGCTCTCATCATCACTTGAGGAATCATCACTATCCCAAGTTGCAACATGGGCATCACCCTTCTTCTTGTTTGAGCCTTCCTTCTTTTCTTGCTTCTTCTTTTGCTTCTTTTTTTCCTTCTTGATAGCATCTTCATCATCACTATCATAAGGACATTTGGCAATGAGATGATCCTTGCTATGGCATCTAAAGCACCTCATGGAGTGGTCATTCTTCTTGGAGGAGCTCTTCTTCCTTCTTGCCCGATAGCCCTTCTTCTTCATAAACTTGCCAAATCTCTTGACAAGGAGAGCCATCTCCTCATCTTCATCACTATCACAAGAGCTTGCTTCTTCTTCACTTGATGATTCTTGCTTGGCTTTGCCCTTGGATGTGGAGGCCTTGAATGCCACACTTTTCTTCTTCTCATCATCTTTCTTCTCACCATCCTTCTTTTTCTTCTTGATCAACTCATCCTTCTCATAATCTTCTCTATAAGCATCATCGGTCATCACTTCTTGGAAGACTTGTTGGGGAGTTGATTCACTAAGTGTTGTCTTGACTAGCACGGTGATCAATGTGTCAAATCTCTTGGGCAAGCTTCTCAAGAACTTCATAGAGAATTGACTATCCTTCACTTCTTCCCCAAGTGCCTTGAGCTCATTTACAATAACTTGTAACCGGTGAAACATCTCCGCCACACTTTCATCTTCTTGCATCTTGAAGCTTGAGAACTTTTCTTGGAGGATGTATGCTTTGGCGGTCTTGGTTCCCTTGGTGCCCTCAAATGTTTCTTCTAATTTTGCCCATGCATCATGAGCAATCACAATGTTCTTGATTTGCTCAAAGGTCTTGTCATCAAGAGCTTCATGAAGAGCACTAATTGCAATATCATTGCATTGTAGCTTCTTCTCTTCAACCGGTGTTGGTGCATTCTCATTTGCAACTTCAAACTTTGTTTCGGTCACCTTCCAAACCTCTCTATTGATTGACTTAAGATGAGCGGTCATCTTGACCTTCCAATATGCATAATTGGTGCCATCAAAGAAAGGTGCCTTCTTGGTGTTGTTGATATGCAAACTAAGAGCCATTTCTTCACCGAAGGTTGTTAAGCCTCAAATAAACGGTGCCTCAGCTCCCATACCACTTGAAAGGTCCAAATGGCTAGAGGGGGGGTGAATAGCCTATTCAAAAATTCTACAAACTTCACTAAGCAAGTGAGTTAGTAAAACAAATAGCGAAGCAATTCTAGCACTAGCTTAACTAAGCTATGCAAGCCACCTATACAAATTAGTACAAGGCTAAACACTAAAGCACAACAACCAAAGAACTAAGCTAAACAAGCTACACAACTAGCAAGGTATGCACAAAAGTAAAGGAGAGGTGAGTGATTGTTATACCAACGTTGTAGAGTAGAGATATATCCAACCAATCACTCACAATCACAAGAGAATCCTCGGCAAGAGATGACACAAGATTTTTTACCGAGGTTCACTTGCTTCCCGGCAAGCTACTCCTCGTTGTGGCGATACACCCACTTGATGGATCACAAGCTAATTAGCAATCCAAAGCCAAACCCTCAGCGGGTGCCGCACATCCACTCACAAGATGGGGATCCTCCAAGCCACGAGCAATCCACTAGAGTAGCCAATTGCGATCTCCCACGGGGAAGGCTCAAGAACCCCTCACAAGTCACTTGGTGAGGCTCGAAACAATCTCCGATCACGAGCTCAACACCACCGCTGCTCCAAGCCGTCTACGGCGTCGGGAAACACCCAAGAGTAACAAGAAATCCGCAGCAAACTCAAGAATCAAGTGCCACTAAATGCAACTCTCAAAGCAATGCACTTGAATCTCACTCAATCTCACTAGGATGAGCAATCAAGCAAGGAGATGAGTGGAGGGAGTGTTCTCTAGCTCAAAGTATGCCTCAAGTATTCAAAAGTGCAAGTTAGAGCCTCCCAAAGCCGGCCACCTTCTATTTATAAGCGGCTTAAAGAAACTAGCCGTTGGCTGTTTTCACTGGGCTGAAAACGGGGGCACCGGACGCTACTAAGTGAGCACCGGACGCTCGACTCCCTGCGTCCGGTGCACTGGAGTTGGCCACGTGTCCTCTTTGAATCTCGCGTGTCAGATCCTAACGGCTACCTGCAACACACCGGACGCTCTGCAAGTCCACACCGGACGGTCCGGTGCTCACCGGACTCGTGCGCAGAGAGGGTGTCAAACTCGCGACCGCACCGGACGCTGGGCACCGGACGGTCCGGTGCTCACCGGACTCGTGCGCAGAGAGGGTTGCAAAAACACCTCACACTGGACGCTAACCACCGGACGCTCTCAGAGTGCGTCCGGTGCTTAACCCTAGCAGGGTCAAGCGCACCGGACGCTGAAGCCAGCATCCGGTGCCTCCGCACTCAGCGTCCGGTGAGTGTTTCTCAGAGAGAAAACACTCCCGCGACTACTCCAAATTTCCCACCGGCGCAATAGAAAATATACACTTATGTTTCTCAAAAGCGCCGAATCCCGCCTCGCAAGCTCGACGGGAGGGAGAGAGGAACCCACACCCCTCTCAACCCTAGGAACTCCACCTCCTTTGCAAAAGTGCTAACACCAACAAGTGTCCACCACCAAAGTGCAAGTGTGTTAGCTTTTCACAAACATTTTCACCAAAGGAGTTAAGTTAGCACTTTACTAGATCCTAATGCATATGCTCAAGATATGGACCTAGTAGCACTTGATTCGAGAGATGACCGTGATTTCCCCTCTTGATAGTCGGCTATCTATCCTAAACCCGGTCAATCACTTCTCTACTCATCTTAGACAGGCAAAAGTAAAACCCTATGTTTATACCTTTGCCTTGTTCACTTTCTCCCTTGTCCGTCATCATGATTTCCACATCATGCTTCATCTCTTTGTAATCATGTGGCCACCTTTCCATGCCACCATGTACCTTCATCACATGTGTTGCTATGCCTAACTCAAATCACTTAAACACAAGGCATTAGCAACTTGGTGTCATTAATTACCAAAACCAAACTTGGGCTTTCAGGGACCCGTCTAGCGGTGAAGGGGGAGGTGGGACCCAGACGTCGGTGAGAGAAGAGGCGGGGTGGGAAGCTGGGTTGCTTGCCGGGCTGAGCGCAGGGTGGAAGGGGGAGTGGGCCGCGTGCGGGGGAGGGGGAAAAACAGGCCGGGGGTGGGTCTGGCTGGGTTTACCTTTTCTTTTTTTTTCTTTTTTTTCTTTTCTGTTTTCTTTTTCCTATTTCTTCTTTGTTTTATAAAGTCTTTTTGAAAAGAGATTTTAAATCCTTTTGGGAGAAATACAAAATACATAGACAAAAAGCAAGCAAGCAAGTAAATAAATAAATTAATTCCAGCATGAATGCACCACCAAGTTTCTAAACTTATAATAAATTTTAATTTTGACCAAAACTATTTTATTTACTAGATTAAATGCTCACCAAAAATACTTAATTAAATCAAATTAATTCCTATTAATTGAAAACAAATTTTTGGGTGTTACAAGTCTACTTTTGGTAATGATGTTAAGAATACCCAACAGATAGTAGGTGTTATTGTTGATGAAGTTCACGTCCTCTTGTAGTGTAGGGCAACAAATAGATTAGTGCCCGTAGTCTCCACATTCTTTACATGTCATATGGGAATCATTGATGTGCATGACTTCCTTCTTCTCTATGTCGAGCTTCTTCATGATGAGGTCTAGCTTGGCAGTGACCATGTTAGCTTTCTTGAGATGATGGATTCCTCCTCCTTTCTTCCGAGACTGAGTATGGTCTTCATTGCATGTCGAATTTGATACCATCTTCTCAACAATTGCTTTAGCGTCTGAGAGCTTAAGTGATAGGAAAGCTCCCCCAGCTGCAGCATCAATAAACTCACTGGTACTAGAGATGAGCCCGTGATAGAAAGTCAACATTAACAACCACTCCTCTATCCCATGATGAGGACAGTCTTCAATGTAATTCTAGAATCTTTCCCATGCTTCAGTGAATGATTCATCATGTTGTTGTTGGAAACTTGAAATCTTCCCACGTAGAGCATTAGTCTTTGCTGTAGGAAAGAATTTTGCCATGAAAGAAGTTGAGCAAAGGTCCCATGTATTGTGTTTCTATTTGTTGGTGTAAAACCACTACTTGGCTTTCCCGAATAATGAGAACGGGAAAAGACGTAGTAAGATAGCACCTTTTGGTACTCCTCTGATCGTGAAGGTGTTGCAGATCTCTAGAAAGTGTTTGTTGAGGATATCAGTAAGGAGTACCCTAAGTGATGAGCATATCAAGAGTATCCGTACACAAGTCGAGGCATCCGACTCGACGCCCAGTTGTGTGCCCGGTCCTCAACGACCATAGTCTCGAACACGGAAAGTGCGTCCTGTGAATCGACCAGGGCTCGAGCGCTGGCTACCGTCGAATACGGAAACAGGCTCGAGCGAATCGGAAGGCCTCGAGCGCAAGGACGCCGCCCGCCGCCTGACGTGGGCACGGGAACCAGGGCATTTAATGTGCCTGCCGCGTTCTTACCTAACCCGCCAGTCACAGGAAGCGTGATGGGGAACAGGCACCCGTCCCGTCATTCTTTTTGCAGCCTTCCCCACCAAACAAGCCAGAACGTGGCAGGATGCAGGGAGTGGGTTGGAACGTCTAATCAAGACCCCCCTCGAGACGCCCAAGGTCAGCACTCTAGCTAGCAAGGCGTTACACGACATCCGACCCTCGAGTAGGCATGTTTCCTTCCTAGGGAAGGGTCGGGCGACGAGTGACAGCACCTCAACCACTCCGACGCAGCTGCTGCCGCGACATACAAGCGTGCAACAGATAAACTAGTCCAGGACGGTGCACAGAGCGGGATACAGGGGCACGCGTAATCATCATCAAAGTACCAAGACAAGATGGCTCGAGACCACGCCTGTACGGAGGCCTCGAGTAGGTCAGCGCGCCATACCGCTATCGACCCCTACTCTGACGCCTATACATGTACACTAGGCCCCTCCTTGGAACTATAAAAGGGGAGGCCCGGGAGCGGATACAGGGGACACGCGATACAACACAACACACATGCTTACTAGAGCTTCCATACTCCATCTACATCCATCTCACGCCTGTATTCACCCCTGTACAAGCACTTAGGTGCAAGATAATACAAACACCTCTCCCCCCGCTGGACGTAGGGCCTTCTCTTGCCCGAACCAGGATAAATCTTTGTGTCATTTCTTGCATCACCATCTGGAAAGGGGAGCACGCATACAAGTTTTACTCGTTGGTGTGACCCCCCTGGGGAAAACACCGACAGTTGGCGTGCCAGGTAGGGGTCCTGCGTGTTTTTCACCGATTTCCCATTCCTTTCCACATGGCCACTCTCATTTCGCCGATTCCGCGCTCCACGGTGATTTGGTTCGGGAGCCTCGAGTTCATGTCTACTTGTTCTGGCTATGACATGATCCTGCTCTCTGTCAAAGGACTGGGAGGAGCCCGCGTTGCGCCAGCACGATTGAGGGCTCCGAGACGTCCTCGCCACCACGCCTCCCCGCCCAAGAAGAGGCGTGGACAGGGCCACCATCACCCTTCTGCCTCGTCACGACCGACAGTTCGTGCCAGGCAGGAGGTGACACAGGAGCCGACAGCCCCGTGCACCAAAACCGCGGGTATGGCGGCCCAACGCCACGAGGATCGCATGACGACGATGGGAGATGGCGCGCGCCGCGCGCTCTCCCCCACCGCTACGCTACTTCCACATGGGCTGTTCGCCCCAAGAAGAGCGCTGCCGTTTGGTCTAGACAATGCCGCGGTGTCGCTCGCTAGGGCGATATGTCCAAACGCCCAGTCATACATGGAGAGACCAATGGTCCTCCCACGCGATACTGAAGCGCAGCAACAGACGTCCGAGCTGCCAGATTTCTCCTAGGTACGAGGCCTCCGTCGCCTAGGGCTTGGGCGATACACGATCACCTCACTCAGGCAACGGCTGCTGGAGGAGGGACGTGGATGCTTCTACGCCGCCGAGCCGGACTCCGGCTCTGAGTCCGACAGCTACGACCCTACTAGGGAATGCTTCAACATCGATGGGGCAGTGGAAACCACCGACGAGACACAGGACGCCATTGCAGGCGGTCGAGTCCTTGCAGCAAGGGAGGACCCCAGGACGCCTGGGAATGACGGTCAGGTCGACCCCCCTCTGCAAGAAGACAGAACTGCGCAACTTGCGCAGCTACGAGAACTCAAAGCGAAGCTCGATGAGGATTGCGAGCGCCTTGTTCTGCTTGACAGATCCTCAAGCAAGACCTGCCTTACCCGCTTGGTGGAAGTGTCCGCAGACGGGCTCGAGAGGTACATCAGCAGATCGTCGGAGACGGAGAGCCTGAGCAGCCCGTCAGCCGTTTCCCTCGAGCGGGCCAGAACGTCGTGGCGGCGACAATGCTGCTGCGTAATATGCCCGAACCGTCGAACTCCCAAGCGCGACGCATTCAAGACGAGGTGCAGACTCTGCTCCAGGTGGCAGCAGTTTGTTGATATTTGGTAACGCAATCAGCAAATGATCCGCAAGCGCATGAATATCGGTGAGCATTTCACCCGGGAGGTTTTTTAGAGTATCATATTTATATTTTTACCACTGGGAGAAAGGGTGCATCTGACTAACCAAATCTATTGCTACTACCCCTTTAGGCTACAAAGAATGTTTCTCGATGTGAGTGATGTATAGAGAAGACTGCAACCGTAGTCTCGTTCTAACCTTGGTAAGGATGATCTACTGTTCTATTGGGGAAGCTTACGGAATCTAGACACCACAAAGGATGTTCGACCCACACTTATAAACTCTACCCATCCTGCTAACAAGATATGGGATACAAAGGTAACTCGGAAATGTCACGTTCCTCGCTACTACCACGGTCCAGCTAGTCAGGGGATATCTATGAGTACCCTAGCCTAAACACCACGTTTACGCTAGCAATGATTACTCTAATACTCAACCGGAAGAGGATTAAAGTAAACTCATAAACCAAAGAACAATAAAATAAGAACTTACTGGAATTAGAAGTCGAATTACTGAAGAATCTTAGGAGCAAGCCTCAGGTTAGAAGACTTGATCCCGCAGGTACAACCTCGGAGTAGACACCGACAGGCCGGCCTTCCTCCGATCTACACCTCCACTCTATCTCTCTCAATCTAGTAGAAACTAAAAGATCTATTTCTACTCACATTGGTTGCTAAGCCTAAAAAGAAATTTTATTTAGAGAAGAGGTTTTCCTTCGAGGGCACCCCTCAACTCTATGAAAAACTTGTCTCCTCCAGGGGCTAGGGGGTCTGCTTATATAGTCCTCCTCATTTGGGCATTTTTGGGTCAGCAGACGATGTGGTACTATGTTATCCTTGATCCTTTAGGTCGGTGGGACGTCGTGTGCGAAAAGAGTCCCAAACGGGGTCCAGAGGGGGGCGGGCGCCCAGGTCCTCAAGGCGGGCGCCCTGGGCCTGGCTCCTTTCGGCCTCTGCTTTCTTCCCTGGGCTTCTGGAGTCTTCTAGATGGTAGAAAATTGCGCGGTGTGTTGATATCTCTATGTAATCCCGACGTGTGGGCCTTTCTTCCTTATTTCCTGATAACCCCCTGCAGAAATAGACAAACACCAAAACTCGTGGAATTCTGTCAGATAAAACCCTAAGTCTGGGTGTTGGTTGCATTTGGATCCTTTTCTTTATTTATTTGATAATTATATTTGGTACTTAAGGACCGTCAACAACTCCCCCAAGCTTACCTCTTGCTCGTTCCTGAGCAAGGATGAACTCAAGAGTTTCTACAGTGGTTTCATGCCTTAAAAGTACACACACATTCAAGCAAGATCTCATCTCTGAGTTAGAATAAACTGTTAAGACTAAAAACTTACTCATTTTACCTTTCACCATGGGGCTTGTAACCGCCATTTGTGTCTTGAGCAGTTAAAAGATAGAACGGTCAAGTCAAGCGCCATGTCTCTTATTCTTGATCAACTATAGCTCTGGAGTTTTTGCAGATTTTCAAATAAAACTCAGAGATTCCTTATATGATTCTCTCAAATCTCTCTTTTGTGGTATTTCTGGATCCTTACCAAGGCAGTAATGGTATATGCCTTATCTCAAAGTATGTGGTATTTTTGGTATAATGCATAGTGATATTACCTTCTCTCTCACCCTACTCTAATAAGGTTTTGATATCTGGAGCTCATAGGTGGGAGACAGCTAATACATACTTACAAGACATTTATTGCATAGTCAAACCATAGATCCAGAGAAACAAGTCAATAAGTCAAATCAAGATGTGCATGTGTGGCGAATGAATGGTGTATGGTGATGATGGTGATAACAATGGTTTAAATCTAATTCTGCTTTTGCTCTTTTTAGGGGATACTTACCTTTCTTGCACTTTGAAGCTTTTTGAGGGGAATGAGATGCTCTATATTTTCTTTTTCTTTCTCTCTCAGGTGGGTATCTTGTACCCCTAATTCTACTGTCGGACACTTGTCCATTTTTACCTCTCGTCTCACTTTTTCTTTTCTTCGAGGTTCCGGGCACTTGCCCCTTTTTATTTCCTCGTATATATTTCTCTCTCTTTTTTTCTCTTTCTCTTCTCTTTTTTTAGAGCACTCATCTCCTGAAATAATGTAGCAAGTGGTAGTAACCAAAATAACTGGAGCATTTATTTCACATTGAATAATAGGGATAGGAAAATGTTTTTGGCTATTCTCTCTCGGATTAGGAGTAGAATAATTTTGGGTGAATCTGGAGATGGAAATGAGTGGATGTATGTGGATGCGTACTTCCGGAGTAGAAGCAGCATATACGAGTGAACGTGCAAGTGAATCTTGATTTTAACCACATGACAAGCTCCTAAGGGTCTACACAGCTTGACCACACTCAATGCTCATAAGCAGTAAAAAGTAAATGTGTGGCTCTGTTGGGTATTTTAAACGCAAACAGAAAAATCCGCAAGCACACGGATACCGATGTAGCTTTCACCAGGGAGTATTCCAGAGTATCGATTTTCCACAGAGAACGTGAGTGTAGTCATTAAGATCCAAGATCGCCCAAGGATAACTATATAATTATTTTTGGTGGGAAGAGAGGAAGTTTCCTGAGAGTTCTCTAGATGATCTAAGAATCAAGAATTACTTCAAGATTATCTATTTCGGGACATCAGAACACTAACCACAGAAAGAGATGAGAAGGGGGCTAGGAAGCTCTGACTACGGTCCTACAAACACCGATCCGAACCAGGTGGAATACGTCGACCGTTAGGGCTGTCACTACCCTAAGGCTACCACAACAATCCGCAGGATTGGGTGCAATTCCAGGTAATCGCAAGACTAAACACCACGTTTAATCTATTAATTACTACTCTAATGTTTCAAAGACTAGAGCACTTGATGCAAGCGGGAATCCAATAAATAACTTGAATGTAAATAAAAGTAATTAGAGAACTCAGGAGTTATGAGTTGAAGAACCTGGAGAACGATGAAGAACGAACCAGTTGCTGCAAAAGTACAATGTTGAGGAAGATCCGACAGATCCGGCTCCTCCTCCGCTCTCCTCTTCTCTCTCCCTATTTTATAGATTACAACTAGAACTAACTAGAACTAGAACTAGAGGAACTAGAACTAGAACTAGATGAACTAGAACTAGATCTAGATGAACTAGAGGTAGAACTAGAAGAACTAGAGGGATCCTCTCTACTTGGATGAAGAATTGAAACCCTAACTTTGATTCTGTAGAAGAGGTATGATCTCCAGGGGCCAGGGGGGTCTGGTTTTATAGTCCCTTCAAGTGAATCTGGGCCGTCGGATCAAACCGATATTGATCGCACGGTTTTCCTTGATCCTTTAGGTCGGTGGAGCTTGGTCCGCAAAGTTGGACGTGTTTGACCACAACTCCTGGGCGGGCGCCCAAGGGGGGTGGGCGGGCGCCCTGCCCCCGGGCCTGTTCGCCTTCCCGTTCGTTCCCGTGGCTTCTGGAGTCTTCTAGATGACGTAAAATTGCGTGGCACGTTAATATCTCTGTGTCAACCCGACGTGTGGGCCTTTCTTCTGTATGTCCTGATAACCCCCTGCAGAAATAGACAAACACCAAAACTTGTGTAATTCTGTCAGATAAAACCCTAAGTCTAGATGTTGGTAGCATTTGGATCCTTTTCCATGATTAGTTGACGATTAAATGTGAGCATTAAGGACCGTCAACAAGCTCCCCCAAGCTTAACCTTTGCTCGTCCCTGAGCAAAGATGAACTCAAGAGTTTCTGCAGTGGTTTCATAACTTAAAGATACACATGCATTTAAACAAGATCTCATCTCTGGTTAGAGTAAACTATTAAGACTTAAAACTTACTCATTTACCTTTCACCATGGGACTTGTAACCGTCACTTCTGTCTTGAGTAGTTAAATGATAGAACGGTCTAGTCAAGCACCATGTCTCTTATTCTTGATCAGCTATAGCTCTGGAGTTTTTGCAGATTTTCAAATAAAACTCAGAGATTCCTTGTATGACTCTCTCTAGTCTCTCTTTTGTGGTATTTCTGGATCCTTACCAAGGCATTAATGGTGTATGCCTTCTCTCAAAGTATGTGGTATTTTTGGTATGAGGCATAGTGACATTGCCTTCTCTCTCACCCTACTCTAATAAGGCTTTTGATATCTGGAGCTCATAGGTGGGAGATAGCTAATACATACTTACAAGACATTTATTGCATAGTCAAACCATGGATCCAGAAGATCAAGTCAATAAGTCAAATCAAGATGTGCATGTGTGGCGAATGAATGGTGTATGGTGATGATGGTGATAACAATGGTGAAAGCCTAATTCTACTTATGCTCTTTTGAGGGGATACATACCTTTCTTGCTCTTTTGAAACTTTTTGAGGAGAATGAGATGCTCTATATTTTCTTTTTCTTTTCTCTCAGGTGGGTATCTTGTACCCCTAATTCTACTGTCGGACACTTGTCCATTTTTACCTCTTGTCTCACTTTTTTTTTCTTTTCTTTCGAGGTTCCGGGCACTTGCCCCTTTTTATTTCCTCGTATTTATTTTTTTTCTCTCTCTTTTTTTTATATTAGAGCACTCATCTCCTGAAATAATATAGCAAGTGGTAGTAACCAAGATAACTTGAGCATTTATTTCACAGGGGAAAAACAGAAATGTTTTTGGCTATTCTCTCCCGGATTAGGAGTAGAATATTTTTAGGTGGCTCTGGAGATGGAAATGGATGGATATATGTGGATGGTACTTCTGGAGTAGAAGTAGCATGTGTGAGTGAACGTGCAAGTGAATCTTGATTTAACCACATGACAAGCTCCTAAGGGTCTACACAGCTTGACCACACTCAATGCTCATAAGCAGTAAAAAGTAAATGTGTGGTTCATAGTCTAACAAGCATGTATATATGGCTGTGGTAGGAATTTAAAATCTCATCATACAGGAACTCATCATGCAACATTTTAAAGATTTTCAAAGATAAAATTCTCCAGAATTCTAGCATCTCTAGGAACAGATAAACAGCAGCTCAACCTTCCCATATCGTATCCGTTAACGACTTAGACTTTAGATCAAGTACTCTCCCCACAAGTTCAGGTTTAGAGCAAATCTTAATTAATAACAGTCATGCCTAAACTTAAGAGAGATTTCAATTTTTAGAACTAGTCATGGCAGAGCAACTATTCATCATTTCCATGTGAAAGCTTATCATGAGGGTTCATAGCAAATTTTATTTATTTATTTATTTAGCAAACTAAGCAAAGATATATATATAAGCACAAAATCTTTATTTGGGTTTTTATGATTATGCATCTTTTTATTATTTGAGTAAAATATAAACGTGAGTAGAATACTTAGGTGGATAAATGGAGGTGCTCTCCCCCAAGCTGGATTTTGACGTAATTCCTTTTGATGTAGCAGGTTGCGGAGGTGTATTTGAATGTCGGCAGCACCCTGATATTGATTAGGATGTCCTCCGTCTACTAGTCTTCTTTGATCCTTTAATTCTGTGGAGCTCAAATAGACAACAAAGCTTTGTGGAACTAGTTAAGTGTTAGCATAAATATCTAGCCTTTATCATGTTGAGCCTCCTCAATAAATGTTACTCTCTTTAGTAGGATCATATTTTCATTTTTATAGGACAGGAATATATATATTTATTTTTACGCCACCACAGTGAATGTACTTATGGGTTTTATGCCATGAGCATACTCACATGGGGCTTACTTAACATTTTTATTTTCTTTTCAAGATGATATGAACCTGATTAACTAAAATAATTGAAAGGAAAAAGATAACTACCAAGTTTACCTCTTGGCAAGGCGTTCGGTGTTTTTACGTCCTCCGAACGGGACTCTCCGTTTTCTCAATCATCCTGGAATTCGCTGGATAGCGTAGTCGGTGGTTCTGGCGGTGCCTGCTCTTCGTGTATAACTATCTTCTCTCTCCACACATGACTCGGTGCTACGGTCTCCTCAGGACAGTTCCGTTCAAGTTGTATGTCTTTAGACCTTACAACTTCTCCTTCATAGTCTACCCATCCGTCCTTGATGATTTTGCCTTCTCTTGTTACGGTTGCGTCGTCTTCTTCTTGTCCTAACCTGCTTAGAGTCTTCAATTATATAGTTAGGGTCAGTAAAATAGTGGCGTACCTTCTCAGAGGTGAAGTGCATGTGGACTTCTCTGGTTCCAATGTATATGATTGCTTTAATGGTGCTAAAGAACGGTCTTCCAAGGATGATGGGTGGATCGTAATCGTCTTCTCCCATGTCAATAACCTTCAATCTTTCAGAATGTCTGATCTGCCATCTGAAGCTGAATGTATGTCAGTTTTAGGGGCATGGTTCCGAATAGGAGCTGAGAGGTGACTGGCGGCCATTATGTCGACGCCTGACCCGGTGTCGCAAAGCATCTTCTGGAAGTTGTATCCATCAATGGAGCACTGGATGCTTGGCATACTTGGGTCGTCCTTTTTGGTTAGGAACGGTGACTTAAGTCGACGATCTTAACCTCCTTGAACTGCAGTGACCATCTTTGCTGACTTGGTCCACATTTGCTTGTTCCTGTTCCTCCTGTTGGTCCTCTTCCTTGTTTCATGTCGGGATTGCTCTGAGATTTGTGTAGTCTTGTTCTTGAAGGAAAATGTCTCATTTCTCCCTTTGATCTAGAAACTGAACTTGGCAGCACTCGCGTAGATGATAGCTCCCGAGGTGTTCAGGAATGGCCTCCCTAGGATGATGGGTGCCCTCTCATCAGTACCAGTCTCTATCACCACGAAGTCTGCTGGGGCGTACAAGGTACCAACTCGTATACAGAGGTTCTTCAATATTCCTTTTGGGAAACTTAGTGTACAGTCTGCAAGCTGCAAACCCATGGTTGTTTCTGATAAATGATGTGTAAAGAATTTTTCTTAGAGTACCCTGGGCATAATGTTGACGCTGGAGCCAAAGTCGCAGAGTGCTTCCGGGAAGTCCACCATGCCGATGGAGATCGGGATGACGGGACGTCCTGGATTGTATCTCTTAACCGACAGAAGGTCAGTAATTACTTCCACAACAGGGTTACTCCAGTAGTTACATCCTCAAGCATCTCAGGGCAGTGATTGCCTGAGTGTCCAGTATCTCCAGTGTGTTTGTGCTCGTAGATCTAGGTTCTTCACTTGGTGGAGTCTGGGAGTTATAAAAGTCCTTCATATTTTGCTCGAAGTGTACCTGCTCATAGAGACAAGGCCGAGATCAAGTGCATGGGCTCTGTTGGTGGAAAACACCAACAGAACCAAAAGTGTATTTGTTCTCTCTAACCTTAAGCATAGTGAGCAAGACAAAGTTGATGGATAATAAGATCATGAGTGTAGCATTTAACATTTGTCAGATTAGATTGCTCAACCTTATGGAAAGATAATCTATCTATATGTTTTGTTTATATCTTCCAAAGATTGAGTGTGCAACATTTTAGCTTATACGATTAGGAGTGTGGAATCACAAAGGTGGAAGGACTAAACATGTTGAATCGATTGGGTTGGTTAATCTAGAGTTGTAGATCATACATGTTTGTCTCTTTTATTCATGTGAATGCCAGAACCAAGAAAAAGCTTATAGAAGTGATAGTCAAGTACCTTAAGATGTTACCTTACTTGAAGAGTGATGGTACAGTATTACCTTGTGGAAGCTTTCCTTTCTTAGTGGTAGTGCATCGTGTTTGTGGCACCGTCCATGGATCATCTCTTGTGAGCTATGCCTTCCTTGTGTAGATTGTTAAACTTCATGTGTCTCTCTCATTGTCTCCAATGTGAGTTTGTCTCAGGACTTCCCAGGTCGATATTGAATGTTTTCCTGCAGGGGTTAGTCCAACAAAATATACCAATGTCTACACAAGCGGTTTTTAGTTCAATAACCAAACTAGACTCCATGTCTAATTAGATTAAGGAAGGCTGTTTAACCTAAGCACCATGCTTAATTTAAAAACCAATAGAAGTATGTACAGTACTTCCAAACTAACACTTACTAGGATAAACAAAGGTAGCGTGATGGCTTTTATAGAGATCTACTCAAGTGGAGATGAAGTAGTGTGATTACTATTTAACAAATTGAGCATGTCTCAGGGTAGGGATAACCAACATAGCAACATGGCAAATGATGTTTTTGTATAAAGTACTCCCCCAAGCTTGAATTTTGCAAAATCAAGTTTGGATGAATTTAATTCAATGTTGTATGATGATTGGTTGGACATACCTTGTGCTTGTCATTCATCCGATCTTCTTGCTCCAATCCTGGAAAGGTTAGTGACAAGAATACCCGAAGGAATTTTTTTACAATTATCCTTATATGCTCAATACACAAGTTAATGTTGCAAATAATTAAAAGCTCATGTTACAATCTGATCAGTGCTTGTTTTAGGACACTAAGCTTGTCCTTGGGAAACCATCAATTTATGTCAGCGAAGTGGTTTCCCCTCTAACGCTGACCTATATCAAGATCAACTCAACGAGATCTACAAAATTTATTATAGACATATGCATCGACAACCGCCCTTTTAAAGTTTTTATAAATAGAAAGGATGTGGGGGATGGAGATCTCGAATGTGGTGATGTTGGAGAGACCAATGGATTGTGAAGATGTTGCATATGAGCATGGAGTAAATGAAGTGGCTATGAAATAAATTCCATGCTCATTAATGCTTAGAGTGAAATCCATGTGGTATGGTGAAAATGGTAAGGTGAGTGTGGTAGAAAAAGAAAAAGGATACACGGACGACTTGGTTCGAAACTAGCACAGCTACCGTTCCCCGGCAACGGCGCCAGAAAGCTTGTTGGGTATTTTAAACGCAAACAGAAAAATCCGCAAGCGCACGGATACCGATGTAGCTTTCACCCGGGAGTATTCCAAAGTATCGATTTTCCACAGAGAACGTGAGTGTACTAATTAAGATCCAAGATCGCCCAAGGATAACTATATAATTATTTTTGGTGGGAAGAGAGGAAGTTTCCTGAGAGTTCTCTAGATGATCTAAGAATCAAGAATTACTTCAAGATTATCTATTTCGGGACATCAGAACACTAACCACAGAAAGAGATGAGAAGGGGGCTAGGAAGCTCCGACTACGGTCCTACAAACACCGATCCGAACCAGGTGGAATACGTCGACCGTTAGGGCTGTCACTACCCTAAGGCTACCACAACAATCCGCAGGATTGGGTGCAATTCCAGGTAATCGCAAGACTAAACACCACGTTTAATCTATTAATTACTACTCTAATGTTTCAAAGACTAGAGCACTTGATGCAAGCGGGAATCCAATAAATAACTTGAATGTAAATAAAAGTAATTAGAGAACTCAGGAGTTATGAGTTGAAGAACCTGGAGAACGATGAAGAACGAACCAGTTGCTGCAAAAGTACAATGTTGAGGAAGATCCGACAGATCCGGCTCCTCCTCCGCTCTCCTCTTCTCTCTCCCTATTTTGTAGATTAGAACTAGAACTAACTAGAACTAGAACTAGAGGAACTAGAACTAGAACTAGATGAACTAGAACTAGATCTAGATGAACTAGAGGTAGAACTAGAAGAACTAGAGGGATCCTCTCTACTTGGATGAAGAATTGAAACCCTAACTTTGATTTTGTAGAAGAGGTATGATCTCCAGGGTCCAGGGGGGTCTGGTTTTATAGTCCCTTCAAGTGAATCTGGGCCGTCGGATCAAACCGACATTGATCGCACGGTTTTCCTTGATCCTTTAGGTCGGTGGAGCTTGGTCCGCAAAGTTGGACGTGTTTGACCACAAATCCTGGGCGAGCGCCCAAGGGGGGTGGGCGGGCGCCCTGCCCCCGGGCCCGTTCGCCTTCCCGTTCGTTCCCGTGGCTTCTGGAGTCTTCTAGATGACGTAAAATTGCGCGGCACGTTAATATCTCTATGTCAACCCGACGTGTGGGCCTTTCTTCTGTATTTCCTGATAACCCCCTGCAGAAATAGACAAACACCAAAACTTGTGTAATTCTATCAGATAAAACCCTAAGTCTAGATGTTGGTAGCATTTGGATCCTTTTCTATGATTAGTTGACGATTAAATGTGAGCATTAAGGACCGTCAACAGGCTCAAAGTCTAATAAGCATGTATATATGGCTGAGGTAGGATTTTAAACTCTCATCATACAGGAACTCATTATGTGATATTTTAAAGATTTTTCAAAGATAAAATTCTCCAGAATTCTAGCATCTCTAGGAACAGATAAACAGCAGCTCAACCTTCCCATATCATATCCGTTAACAACTTAGACTTTAGATCAAGTACTCTTCCCACAAGTTCAGGTTTAGAGCAAATCTTACTTCATAACAGTCATGCCTAAACTTGAGAGAGATTTTAATTTTAAGAACTAGTCATGGCAGAGCAACTATTCATCATTTCCATGTGAGAGTTTATCATGAGGGTTCATAGCAAACTTTATTTATTTATTTAGCAAACTAAGCAAAGATGTATATATAAGCACAAAATCTTTATTTGAGTTTTTATGATTATGCATCTTTTTATTATTTGATTTAAGTATAAACGCGAGTAGAAACACTTAGCTGGATAAATGGAGGTGCTCTCCCCCAAACTGGATTTTGACGTAATTACTTCTGATGTAGCTAGCAGGTGGCGGAGGTGTATTTGAATGTCAGGAGCACTCTGACAGCTATTAGGATGTCCTCCATCTGCTAGTCTTCTTTGATCCTTGAATTCTGTGGAGCTCAAATAGACAACAAAGCTTTGTGGAACTGGTTAAGTGTTAGCATAAAATCGCTTTGCCTTTATCATGTTGAGCTTCCTCTAATAAATATTATTCTCTTTGGTAGGATCATAAATTTATTTTTATATTTTCATTTTTATAGGATAGGAATATATTTATTTTATTTTTATGCCACCACAGTGAATGTACTTATGGGTTTTATGCCATGAGCATACTCACATGGGGCTTACCGTTTTTAACATTTTTATTTTCTTTTCAAGATGATATGAACCTGATTAACTAAGCAAACTATTTTAAATAATTAAAGAGAAAATGATAACTACCAAGTTTACCTCTTGGCAAGGCGTTCGGTGTTTTTAAGTCCTCCGAACGGGACTCTCCGTTTGCTCAGTCGTCCTGGGATTTGCTGATGGCGTAGTCGGTGATTCCGGCGGCGCCTCCACTTCGTGTATAACTATCTTCTCTTTCCACATCTAACTCGGTGCTACGGTCTCCTCAGGACAGTTCTGTTCAAGCTCTATGTCTTCAGACCTTACCACTTCTCCTTCGTAGTCTGCCCATCCGTCCTTGATGATTTGCCTCCTCTGGTTCCAGTTGCGTCGCCTCCTTCAGAGGGAAGTGCATGTGGACTTCTCCGATTCCAATATAGATGATAGCTTTGATAGTGCTGAGGAACGGTCTTCCAAGGATGGTGGATGGATCATACTCATCTTCTCCCATGTCAATGACCTGAAAATCATCTGGAGCTGAATGTATGTTGGTTGTAGGGGCATGGTTCCATGCAGGAGCTGATAAGTGACTGCGGCCATTATGTTGTCGTCAGATCCGGTGTCGTAGAGTGTCTTCTAAAAAGAGTATCCGTTGATTGTGCACTCGATGCTTGGAACACCAAGGTCGTCTTTCTTGATTAGGAAAGGCGACTTGAGTCGACGATGTTGACCTCTTCCGACAAGGATCCAATGTTTTAAGTCTTCTGGACAAGACTTCTCACCGTCTTCATCCTTTAGGTGCATCATTTGATTAGGTGTGGACCTTGACGTCTGCACTTCTTGATATAGTGTCACCCATGTTCTTCGTTTGCCTAGCAGTTCGAAGTGTGGTGTTGGCAGTATCCTGCTCAATGTGTTTGTGCTCATAGATCCAAGTCCTTCACTTGGTGGAGTCCGAGAGTTCTAAAACTCCTCCATGTTTTGTTTGAAGTGTACCTATTCATAGAGACAAGGTAGAGATCAAGTGCATGGGCCCTGTTGGTCGAAAATACCAACAGAACCAAAAGTGTATTTGTTCTTCTCTAACCTTAAGCATAGTGAGCAAGACAAAGTTGATGGATAATAAGATCATGAGTGTAGTATTTGAAACATTTGTCAGATCAGATGGCTCAACCTAATGGAAAGATAGTCTATCTATATTTATGTTTTGTTTATATCTTCCAAAGATTGAATGTGCAACATATTAGCTTATATGATTAGGAGTGTGGGATCACGAAGGTAGTACTAAGAACAAAGATTAAAGGACTAAACATGCTGAATCAGTTAGGTTGGTTAATTTAGAGTTATAAATCATACATGTTTGTCTCTTTATTTATGTGAACGCCAGAACCAAGGAGAAGCTTATAAAAGCGATAGCCAAGTACCTTAAGATGTTACCTTACTTGAAGAGTGATGGTATAGTATCACCTTGTGGATGCTTTCCTTTCTTAGCGGTTGTGCATCGTGTTTGTGGCACCCTCCATGGATCATCTCTTTATGATGAATGAGCTATGTCTTCCTTGTGCAAGTCGTTAAATTTCATGTGTCTCCTTTATCTTGTATCTCAGGACTTCCCAAATTGATATTGAAAGTTTTTCTGCAGGGGTTAGTCCGACAAAATATACCAATGTCTACACAAGCAGTTTTTAGTTCAATAACCGAACTAGACTCCATGTCTAATCAGATTAAGGAAGGCTGTTTAACCTAAGCACCATGCTTAATTTAAAAGCCAATAGAAGTATGTGCAGTACTTCCAAACTAACACTTACTAGGATAAACAAAGGTAGCGTGATGGCATTTATAGAGATCTACTCAAGTGGAGATGAAGTAGTGTGATTAGTATTTAATCAATTGAGCATGTCTCAAAGGTAAGGACAACCAACGTAGCAACATGGCAAAAGATGTTTTTATGTAAAGTACTCCCCCAAGCTTGAATTTTGCAAAATTCAAGTTTGGATGAATTTAATTCAATGTTGTGTGATGGTTGGTTGGACATACCTTGTGCTTGTCATTCATCCGATCTTCTTGATCCAATCTTGGAAAGGTTAGTGACAAGAATACCCGAAGGAATATTTCCACAATTATCTTTATATGCTCAATACACAAGGCAATATTGCAAATAATTAAAACTTCATGTTACGATCTGATAAGTGTTTGTTTTAGGACACTAAGCTTGTCCTTGGGAAACCATCAATCAACACAACGAGATCTGCAATATTTATTATAGACATATGCATCGACAACCGCTCTTTTAAAGTTTTTAGAAAGGAAGAGGGGGTTGGAGATCTCAAATGTGGTGATAGCACATGGATTTTTAATGCCCTCTAGCCATTGATGTTGCTCTTCTCGATCCTCCTTATGGTCTTGGTGACTCTTATGCATGGGATGTCTAGAGAGATTCATAGGATCATCAGGAGGTTCAAGAGAAAGATCATAGTAGAAATTATTAGGCTCAAGGATGGGTTGGATAGGCGAATCATGGGATTGGAATGTTTGGAAATCGGCTATTGAAACTTCCTTTCCTTGTTTGGGAGATGATTCCTTCTCTATCTCTAGGATTTTTCTATGAAGACTAGTACAAGAAGGATGTCCACAAATGAAGACATACCTTCCATTACTAATAGATAAAGAAAGAAAGACTCTACCAAAGGTTATATGATTAAGACCAATATGAAAATATCGAGAAAAAACATGGTCTTGTAGGGCTAGGTCTAAACCAGAATTTATAGAAAGATTAAAAGATTCCCTAGGTGTAGCTAAAAGTTCATTATCTTTTTGATTAAAAGATAGGACCTCGGCTATGGAAAAGGGTTGGTTTTGACCTATTGCAATCAACATCGGACACAGATCATAATTAGGGGCAGGACTTGTTGACTCCCATGGTCTATGGCTGGTCTCCGAAGGTGCAAAGAATTCAATAATAGTTATGGAATTTAAGTTATCCATAAAAATAAAAAGATAAAAGAATAAAAGTATAAAAGTATAATAGCAAGATTCAAAGTTATCTCAGCAAACCGTCTTTCTCCCCGGCAACGGCGCCAGAAATGCTTGTTGATATTTGGTAACGCAATCAGGGAATGATCCGCAAGCACACGGATATCAGTGAGCATTTCACCCGGGAGGTTTTCCAGAGTATCGTATTTATATTTTTACCAATGGGAGAAAGGGTGCATCTGAATAACCATATCTATTGCTACTACCCCTTTAGGCTACAAAGAATGTTTCTCGATGTGAGTGATGTATAGAGATGACTGCAACCGTAGTCTCGTTCTAACCTTGGTAAGGATGATCTACTGTTCTATTGGAGAAGCTTATGGAATCTAGACACCACAAAGGATGTTCGACCCGCACCTATAAACCCTACCCATCCTGCTAACAAGATATGGGATACAAAGATAACTCGGAAATGTCACGTTCCTCGCTGCTACCACGGTCCAGCTAGTCAGATGATATCTATGAGTACCCTAGCCTAAACACCACGTTTACGCTAGCAATGATTACTCTAATACTCAACCGGAAGAGGATTAAAGTAAACTCATAAACCAAAGAACAATAAAACAAGAACTTACTAGAATTAGAAGTCGAATTACTGAAGAATCTTAGGAGCAAGCCTCGGGTTAGAAGACATGATCCCGCAGGTACAACCTCGGAGTAGACACCGATAGGCCAGCCTTCCTCCGATCTACACCTCCACTCTATCTCTCTCAATCTAGTAGAAACTAGAAGATCTATTTCTACTCACATTGGTTGCTAAGCCTAAAAAGAAATTTTATTTAGAGAAGAGATTTTCCGTCGAGGGCACCCCTCAACTCTATGAAAAACTTGTCTCCTCTAGGGGCCAGGGGGTCTGCTTATATAGTCCTCCTCCTCTGTGCATTTTTGGGTCAGCAGGCGATGTGGTACTACGTTATCCTTGATCCTTTAGGTCGGTGGGACGTCGAGTGCGAAAAGAGTCCTGAACGGGGTCCAGAGGGGGGCGGGCGCCCAAGTCCTCAGGGCGGGCGCCCTGGGCCTGGCCCCTTTCGGCCTCTGCTTTCTTCCCTGGGCTTCTGGAGTCTTCTAGATGGTAGAAAATTGTGCGGTCTGTTGATATCTCTATGTAATCCCGACGTGTGGGCCTTTCTTCCTTATTTCCTGATAACCCCCTGCAGAAATAGACAAACACCAAAACTCATGGAATTCTGTCAGATAAAACCCTAAGTCTGGGTGTTGGTTGCATTTGGATCCTTTTCTTTATTTATTTGATGTTTATATTTGGTACTTAAGGACCGTCAACACAGTTCAGCAGGCCAAGAGCTCGGCCTCTCGACGTCGAGGAGCGGCCATAGAAAAGCGTGATGAGCCGGCCCAGAATGAAAAGGAGGTGTCGGTCCATCAGCAGCCGCCCCCTCGAGGGAAAAAGACAGCACTCGTCCTCCCCGTCGACAACCAACGACGACACGACGCACGACGTGACATCGATGAGAACCATCGCCGTCGGTATGGGGATGCAGAAGAGCGCGGTTACAGCGCCCACCGCGGCGGGAGATACGACAGCGACGAGGACCGGATGGCCTCGGAACCGTCGGGCCCTCGGGTGTTCAGCAGGGCAATCCGCAGCACGCCGCTGCCCAGCCCATTCCGACCCCCAACCAGCATTGCTAAATACAACGGCGAGACCAAGCCAGAGCTATGGCTGGTAGACTTTAGGCTAGCCTGTCAGCTGGGAGGCGTTCGAGGGGACGATCGAGCCATCATCCGACAGCTACCACTCTTCCTCTCCGACACCGCCCGCAGATGGCTCGAGGAGCTCCCAGCCAACAAAATCCACGATTGGGTCGATTTGGTCAGGGTGTTCGAGGGTAACTTCAAAGAAACCTACATACGACCCGACAACTCGTGGGACCTTAGCAAGTGCAAGCAGAAGTCACGAGAAACTCTTCGGGAGTATGCTCGATGCTTTTCGAAGCAACGCACTGAGCTGCCACACATCCCCAACCACGACGTCATCCTGGCCTTTGTCTCTGGCACCACCAGTCGAGACTTGGTGCGGGAATTAGGCCAGAATCGCCCTCAGACCGTCGACGAGCTGATGGACGTAGTGGCAAACTACGCTGCAGGGGAAGAAGCGGTCGGCGCCTTCTTTAGCTGCGAAGGAAGGAAAGGCAAGCTGTCAGCCGATGATGATGAGGGCCCCAGTCGAGGGCCCAAGAAGAACAAAAAGAAGAAGAAAACACGGCCGTTCCAGTGAGAGGACCTCGATGACGATCTCGTTGCCGCCATGGAGCGCAAAAGGCCTCGAGGGCCCCCAAAGGGGGCTATCTTCCACAAAATGCTAAAGGAGCCCTGCCCTTACCATAAGGGAGGGGCAAACCACAAGCTCGAGGACTACCATATGCTGAAGAAGCACTTCGACGGCCTGGGGTTCAAGAAGGATGCCCGTGACGACCAGAAGAAAGAGAAGAATGGCGACAAGGGGGACGACAAAGACGACAAAGGTTTCCTAGCTGTCCACGACTGCTACATGATCTACGGTGGACCCTCGACGCAGCTAACCGCAAGACAGCGCAAGAGGGAGCGCCGCGAGGTCTTTGCGGCAAGGATGGCTGTGCCCCAGTACCTCAGCTAGTCAAGCACCCCCATCACCTTCGATCGAGACGACCACCCCGACAAGGTAGTCGCCCCTAGCGTCTACCGACTCGTCGTCGACCCCATCATCGTCAACACCAGACTCTTGAAGGTGCTGATGGACGACGGCAGCAGCCTAAACATCATCTACCTCGAGACCCTTGACCTTCTCAGCATCAACAGGGCATAGCTCCAACCAAGCGCCGGCGGCTTCCACGGCGTCGTACCTGGAAAGAAGGTGTTGCCGGTTGGTCGAATCGACCTACCGATCTGCTTTGGCACGACAGCCAATTTCAGAAAAGAGACCCTCACCTTTGAGGTGGTGGGATTCCGGGGGACGTACCACGCCATCATCGGGCGCTCGGGTTACGACAAGTTTATGGCTATCCCCAACTACACATACTTGAAGCTGAAGATGCCCGGGCGCAAGGGCGTCATCACCGTTAGCTCCTCCTACGAGCACGCGTACGAATGCGACGTCAAATGCATTGAGTATGGAGAAGCTGTCGAGAGTTCCACTGAGCTTGCCTCGAAGCTCGAAGCCCTGGCCACAGAGGCTCCAGAGCCCAAGCGTCACGCGGGCAGCTTCGAGCCGGCAGAATTGATGAAGAAGATCCCACTCGACCCCAACGGCTCCAATGGCAAGGCGCTGACGATCAGCGTCGACCTCGACCCCAAATAGGAAGCCGTGCTCATCGACTTTCTCCGTGCAAACACCGACATGTTTGTGTGGAGTCCCTCGGACATGCCAGGCATACCGAGGGAAGTCGCCGAGCACTCCTTGGAAATTCGAGCCGGTTCCAAGCCAGTGAAACAACGGTTGCGTTGCTTCGACGAGGAGAAACGCAAGATCATTGGCGAAGAGATCCACAAGCTTTTGATGGCTGGATTCATCAAGGAGGTTCATCATCGTGACTGGTTAGCAAATCCTGTACTAGTTAAGAAAAAGAATGGGAAAATGAGGATGTGTGTCGATTATACGAGTTTAAATAAAGCATGTCCGAAAGTTCCTTTTCCATTACTACGTATCGATCAAATTGTTGATTCTACTGCGGGATGTGAAACCCTTTCTTTCCTTGATGCATATTCTGGTTACCATCAAATAAAAATGAAAGAGTCCGACCAGCTCACGACATCGTTCATCACGCCTTTTGGGATGCACTGTTATGTAACCATGCCGTTCGGGCTTCGAAACACGAGAGCCACATACCAGCGCTACATGCTCCACGTGTTTGGCAAACACATAGGGTCGACGGTCGAGGCCTACGTCGATGACATCGTCGTCAAGTCAAAGCAACGAGGAGACCTGATTCAGGACCTCGAGATCGCTTTTAGTTGCTTACGCGCCAGCAAGATCAAGCTCAACCCAGAGAAATGTGTCTTTGGTGTACCCCGAGGCATGCTCCTGGGATACATAGTCTCCCAACGCGGTATAGAGGCCAATCCCGAGAAAGTCTTGGCCATCACGAGAATGGGGCCGATCCGAGACGTCAAGGGAGTGCAAAAGGTCATGTTTGGCGGCGCTGAGTCGTTTTATCTTGACGTTAGGAGAAAAGGCATTGTCGTTGTATCGGCTCCTGAAAAAAGCCAAGCGTTTCTTTTGGACCCCCGAAGCCGAGGAAGCCCTCGATAATTTGAAGAAAACACTGACCTCCGCCTCGGTCCTAGTCCCACCTCAACCCGTAGAACCTCTCCTTCTGTACGTCGCCTCGACGACCCAGGTCGTCAGTGCGGTAGTAGTGGTCGAGAGGCAGGAGGAGGGGCATGCGCTGCCAGTCCAGAGGCTGGTCTATTTCGTCAGCGAGGTGCTCTTAGAGACCAAGGCACGGTACGCACAGATCCAAAAGCTGATCTACGCAGTGATCCTCGCTCGACGCAAGCTGCAACATTATTTCCTCGGCCACCCTATCACGGTGGTCTTGTCCTTCCCCTTGGGTGAGATTATCTAGAGTTGGGAGGCCATGGGAAGAATCGTCAAGTGGTCGGTCGAGCTCATGAGTGAGACCCTCACTTATGCGCCCCGCAAAGCTATCAAGTCACAAGCCCTGGTGGATTTCGTCGCGGAATGGACGGAATCCCAGCTCCCCCCGGCTCAGGTTCAAGCGGAACTATGGACGATGTATTTCGACGGGTCTCTAATGAAGACGGGAGCTGGGGTAGGTCTGCTATTCATCTCGCCCCTAGGCGTTCATATGAGGTATGTCATCAGGATACACTTTGCAGCATCTAACAATGTTGCGGAATACGAGGCCCTTGTCAATGGGCTGAAGATCACCGTCGAGCTAGGAGTTCGACGCCTTGACGTTCGAGGTGACTCCCAACTCGTCATCGACCAAGTGATGAAAGCCTCCAACTGCCACGACCCAAAAATGGAGGCATACTGCAAGGAGGTACGTCGGCTCGAGGAAAAGTTCCACGGCCTCGAACTCGTCCACATCGCCCGACGCTACAACGAGGCAGCCGACGAACTAGCTAAGATCGCGTCCACTCGAGGCACGATCCCGCCCGACGCATTCTCGAGAGATCTCCACAAGTCGTCCGTCGACTTGGGCTCGGGGGCTGACATCGAAACCACTACCCCACAACAAACTAACACCATCGAGGCACTGCTAGCGGCAGCAGAGGTAATGGAGGCAGAGCAGCAACCCGGTCGACCGTTCGACTGGCGCACGCTGTTCCTCGACTGCCTGATTCGTTGTGAGCTACCAGAAGATCGATCTGAGGCCTGCCGTATCGCTCGACGGGCCAAGTCATACGTAATCTACAGCGAAGGCAACAAGCTATACCGACGAAGCCCGACAGGAATCTTGCAGCGCTGCATCGCCATAGAGGAGGGCCGTAAGCTCCTCGAGGATCTACACTCGGGGGCTTGTGGCCACCACACAGCTCCGCAGACCCTCGTAGGGAACGCTTTCCGACAAGGCTTCTACTGGCCAACGGCCATAGCTGACGCCATCGAGCTCGTACGCTCGTGCCATGGGTGTCAATTCTACGCCAAGCAGACGCACCTCCCCGCCCACGCTCTCCAGATGATCCCCATCACATGGCCGTTCGTGGTATGGGGACTCGACCTAGTAGGGCCCCTACAGAAGGCAGCAGGGGGATACACCCATTTGCTAGTGGCCATCGACAAATTCTCCAAATGGATCGAGCCTCGACCCATCACTAACATCCGCTCCGAGCAGGCCGTCCTTTTCTTCACTGACATCATCCACCGGTTTGGGATTCCCAACGTCATCATCACCGACAACGGCACTCAGTTCATAGGCAAAAAGTTCTTAGACTTCTGCGATCGGCATCACATCCATGTGAACTGGTCTGCAGTAGCCCACCCTCGAACTAATGGCCAGGTCGAGCGTGACAATGACATGATTTTGCAGGGGCTCAAACCGAGGATCTACAACCGCTTGAAGAAATTTGGCAAGAAATGGGTCGAAGAGCTCTCTTCGGTCCTATGGAGCTTGAGGACGACAACGAGCAGGGCCACAAAATACACCCCATTCTTCATGGTCTACGGCTCCGAGGCCGTGCTCCCAACGGACCTCGAGTATGGGTCCCCTCGACTCAAAGCGTACAACGAGCAATCAAATAAGGAGACTCGAGAAAATGCGATCGACCAACTTGAGGAAGCTCGAGATATGGCCCTCCTCAACTCCGCCAGATACCAGCAGAAGCTTCAACGCTACCACGATAAGCACGTGCGCAAGAGAGATCTGAATGTGGGCGATCTTGTCCTACGACGGCGGCAAAGCAACCAAGGGTGCCACAAGCTGACCTCGCCCTGGGAGGGCCCATACGTGGTGGCCGAGGTCCTGAAGCTAGGGACGTACAAGCTCACAGAAGAAAAAGGGGCGGTCTTCACCAACGCGTGGAACATCGAACAACGGGACGCTACGAATTCCACGCCGGCATAGTGCCGCAATGGCTCCCGCCTGAAAAGACGGGCCCAACAGGCAGAAAGGCGAACCGCCACGGCCTCTTCCTTCCCTTGTAAGCTAAGGTACGCATTCATTGTAGCAAAAATCTCGAGAGGTCGCAGGCTGGCCCACTGAATGGGATCGACAGCCGATCTCGAGTGCCAGAGTTAGGGATGCCCAGCGAGTGGTCGAAAATTGAGGCCCGCCTCGAGGACTCGCTGGGGATGTCCAAGGCAAGGTCGAGACGGTCGAGAGGAACCCCCCTGGAGGGAGGCATCGAGCTGCTGGACTCTATCGAACGAGACCAGTAACCCCGATCACGTCGACCCTGCTTTATGAGGACGCCTCCGGGCTATAGCCGACCCCCACGAACGGGGCACGAGTTCTCACTTGGATTACCCACTAGGAGCTCAATCTGGGAGAGACGACGTCGCTCCACCGGGAGTACGTCATGACCCCTGCATAAAACGCACTAATCAAAGCCTTCCACAATGGATACCGAGAGCGTTTCCACAAATTAGGCAATATAACCCTCAAAGGAGTCAAAAAACTCCTCCAAGGGCTCGGAGGCTACCCCCGCGGGGTCGCTCGCGTGCCCCCACGGAAACTCGACCACCAAAAAGAGCCTCCACTCGAGCGCAAGCGCTCGAATAGAGACTCGGGGGCTACTGTCGAGGATATCAGCGTTGACAGTCCTTAAGTATCAAATTTAATTACTAAATAAACAAAGGAAAGGATCCAAATGAAATCAACATCCAGACTTAGGGTTTTATCTGACAGAATTCCATGAGTTTTGGTGTTTGTCTATTTCTACAGGGGGTTATCAAGAAATACGGAAGAAAGGCCCACACGTCGGGATTACATAGAGATATCAACGTGCCGCGCAATTATCTTACATCTAGAAGACTCCAGAAGCCACGGGAAGGAAGCGGAGGCCGAACAGGGCCAGGCACTGGGCGCCCGCCCAGTTGACCTGGGCGCCCGCCCCCTCTCTGAGTTAGATCAGGACTCTCTTTCGGGACTAATCTCCACCGACCTAAAGGATCAAGGATAACCGTTCAATCAATGTCGGTTTGATCCAACGACCCATATTCACTTGAAGGGACTATAAAACCAGACCCCCTGGCCCCTAGAGTAGAGAGCCTCTCAACCCTAATTCATTGTTCCTCAAGGGAGAAGAAGCCTCTGATCAAGATTAGAGCCACCACATCAATTAGATATCAAGATTAACATAGCTACATAGGATTAGAACTAGAAGGAGTCAATCTTCGATTGGTTTCCGGATCTGTCAAGAGGATTCTTGGAAATTCTCTAATTGTGCTTCTAATTGTTCTTCTAATCATCTTTGTTCTTCAATATTATGAATATATTGTTCTTAGTTTATCATAGTTATATACTTGGCTTAGTTAGATTGGATCTATATACATGCTTAGGATCGTATAGCGTTTATCCATCGGATCCATGGGTAAATGATAGATATTGTGTAGGCGTGGTGCTTATACCGTATTTATCTGCGATTGTACCCAATATGCCAGATTGTGGGGTAGTTCGTGATAGTGACAGCTTCATTGATTCTTATATAGTCCCCCTCTCGTGTATTGGGCTGGCAGAGCAACAATATTATAGGGAAGTGATTGCTATGTTTCTCATTTACCTTGCTAATATCACTATGCATGGGCGTAGTCTTGTCTCGCAATGATTGCTAAGTATGCATGCACTAACTATGATAATGGTAGACTATATAGTTGAGAATAACTTAGGAAATATTCTTGTAGTTCGTTCTAATTCCATGCTAATGACTTTCTAGAGTATCTAATTGAGGTGCTTATCATATTTATTATGTGGCTAAGTTATGCTGATCTGACTAATTATCTTTGTCACTATTCATTACTTTATATATCCTTTATGTGACACTTACCCCTGTATGAAAGAGTTAGATAAATGTTCTCAATTATACATGCTATGATAGATACTCAATCTCATATTCCATTCTATAATCAATATTGATGATTGTTAATCCCTTCCCAGTGGTAAAAATATAAATAACGATACCTGGAATACTTCCCGGTTAAAATGCTACATCGGTATTAATCTGTGCGCTTGCAGATCCCATTCATTATTTATTTAGAAGAGCAATTGCATATTTCAATACCGCGTCTCTCATGTCATGCTGGGGATGAAAACATGGCTTAAGTGGTATGAGGGATAGGTTTGGTATTTTTGGCACCGTTACTAGAATTAGAAAACTGTCTACTTTTGGTAATGATGTTAAGAATACCCAACAAGCATTTTTGGCGCCGTTGCCGGGGAAGGTTGATTACTAATCAGGAATGGATATAGATTTTCGAGTCATAATTCGCATCACTAATATGATTGAGCTTATCTATTCTCTCATACAGTTTTACCCCAATATTTTCTATTTTATCTTATGTAGGGGAATGTATGAATAGAAGACATCTTCCAGGAAATTTTGTTGACAATCTCGAAGCGTTATTCAGAAAAACAAGAGCCAAGCTCAAGAAGAGATCATCAACACTTCAGCAAGAAGCTTCATCCAATCAAGAAGATCACCGGAACTTGTCTTCAGAGTTCGAAGCCGTGGCGAACAAATCAATCCGCGAGTTCTTAGCTCCCACTACGGACAACATCCGCACTGGACCTGCTTCAGAGATCGATGGCAACTTTGAGCTCAAGCTTGGACTTATCAATATGGTGCAATCCAACCAGTTCTGTGGGAAGATACATGAAGATGCTAGTGCGCATCTCCAACACTTCCTGGAGATTTGCAACACATTTACCATATCAGGAGTCCCCAAAGATGCTATACTACTTCACCTCTTCCCATTCTCACTATTAGGGAGAGCGAAGCAGTGGTTCTACGCTACAAAGGAGAAGAATACTATGTGGGCACTCTGCTCAACAAACTTCCTGGCTAAGTTCTTTCCCAAGGGCAAGACCAATGCTCTCCGTGGGAAGATTACAAGTTTTCAGCAACAACATGACGAATCTGTTCTAGAAGCATGGGAGCGCTTCCAAGACTACATCCTAGAATGTCCCCATCATGGAATGGAGAGTTGGCTACTGATGCAGATGTTTTATCATGGGCTCGGCAACAGTCCCCGAGAAACCATGGATGCTGCAGCTGGAGCAGCATTCCTATCACTTACCATATCACAAGCCACAGCTCTTATGGAGAAGATGGCGTCCAACCAAAGCTGGAATGAAGAAAGGACCCAGACACGCAAGAGAGGTGGAGGTATGCATCAGCTCAAGGAGGTAGACATGTTGTCTGCAAAGCTAGACCTGTTCATGAAGAAGCTCGACGATAGAGCTGGAGATAAGAAAGAAGTTATGCACATCTACGACTCTCACATGACTTGTGAGGAGTGTGGAGATACTGGACACTCAGGGAATCACTGTCCTGAGATGCTTGAGGATGTGAACTACATCAACAATAACAACAACAACTACTACAACCGTCCTCAACAAAATCAAGGTTGGAATCAACAGAGGCCTAACTACTCAGGTAATTATCAAGGTAACAATTCTTACAACAATAATAATAATTTTCCACCTCTGAGAGAGTTAGTGTCTAATCAAGGAAAGTTAATGGATAATCTATCTAAGAAATTGGCATCTAATGATAAAATGCTAGAAAATATAAATAATAGAATGGATAATTTCTCTACTGCCATCAAGAGTCAAATTAGCTTTAATAAAATGATTGAATCTCAGTTAAATCAAATAGCTGCTGCTGTTCCTGCTACTAACCCCGGTGTACCATCACAACTGGAAGGATTAGAATCTACAAATCTTGTAGATGTTGGGTATTTTAAACGCAAACAGAAAAATCCACAAGCGCACGGATACCAATGTAGCTTTCACCCGGGAGTATTCCAGAGTATCGATTTTCCACAGAGAACGTGAGTGTACTAATTAAGATTCAAGATCGCCCAAGGATAACTATATAAGTATTTTTGGTGGGAAGAGAGGAAGTTTCCTGAGAGTTCTCTAGTTGATCTAAGAATCAAGAATTACTTCAAGATTATCTATATCGGGACATCAGAGCACTAACCACAGAAAGAGATGAGAAGGGGGCTAGGAAGGTCTGACTACGGTCCTACAAACACTGATCCGAACGAGGTGGAATACGTCGACCGTTAGGGCTGTCACTACCCTAAGGCTACCACAACAATCCGCAGGATTGGGTGCAATTCCAGGTAATGGCAAGACTAAACACCACGTCTAATCTATTAATTACTACTCTAGCGTTATAAAGACTAGAGCACTTGATGCAAGCGGGAATCCAATAAATAACTTGAATGTAAATAAAAGTAATTAGAGAACTCAGGAATTATGAATTGAAGAACCTGGAGAACGATGAAGAACGAACCAGTTGCTGCAAAAGTACAATGTTGAGGAAGATCCGACAGATCCGGCTCCTCCTCCGCCCTCCTCTTCTCTCTCCCTATTTTCTAGATTACAACTAGAACTAACTAGAACTAGAACTAGAGGAACTAGAACTAGAACTAGATGAACTAGAACTAGATCTAGATAAACTAGAGGTAGAACTAGAAGAACTAGAGGGATCCTCTCTACTTGGATGACGAATTGAAACCCTAACTTTGATTCTGTTGAAGAGGTATGATTTCCAGGGGCCAGGGGACCTTGCTTATATAGTCTTTTCAGATAAATCTGGGCCGTCGGATCAAACCGACATTGATCGCATGGTTTTCCTTGATCCTTTAGGTCGGTGGAGTGTTGTCCCTGAATTGGACTCTGATTGAGCACCGTAGCAGGGCGGGCGCCCTGTGCCTGAGCCCTCTCGACCTCCGCTTCGTTCCCGTGGCTTCTGGAGTCTTCTAGATGATAGAAAATTGTGCGGCACGTTAATATCTCTATGTAAACCTGACGTGTGGGCCTTTCTTCCATAATTCCTGATAACCCCCTGCAGAAATGGACAAACACCAAAACTCGTGGAATTCTGTCAGATAAAACCCTAAGTCTAGGTGTTGGTTCCATTTAGATCCTTTTCCATGATTAGTTGATGGTTAAATATGAGCATTAAGGACCGTCAACAGTAGACATGTTTGATGCAGGTAATAATTGGAGTAACCCCATCACTGAATTCACTACTGACCTTCTGCCGGTCAAGAGAGGCGATCCAGGATGCCCTGTCATCCCGATATCCATCGGCATGGTGGACGTCCCAGAAGCACTCTGTGACTTTGGCTCCAGTGTCAACATTATACCCAGGGTACTCTACGAAAAATTCTTTACATATCCTTTATTAGAAACAACCATGTGTTTGCAGGTTGCAGATCAGGCATTAAGTTTTCCAAAAGGAATATTGAAGAACCTTTGTGTCCAAGTTGGTACCTTGTACGCCGCAGCAGACTTCGTAGTGATAGAGACCGGTAATGATGAGAGAGCACCCATCATCTTAGGGAGGCCATTCTTGAACACCTCGGGAGCTGTCATCTACGCCAGTGCTGCCACGATCAGTTTCTACATCAAAAGGAGGAACGAGACATTTTCCTTCAAGAACAAGACTACACAAATCCCAGAGCAATCCAGACATGAATTAAGGAAGAGGACCAACAGGAGGAACAGGAACAAGAAAGTGTGGACCGAGTTAGCTAAGATGGTCACTGCAGTTCATGGAGGTCAAAATCATCAACTTAAGTCACCATTCTTGACCAAGAAGGACGATCCAGGAATGCCAAGCATCTATTGCTCCATAAATGGATATAACTTCTACAAGACGTCTTGTGACACCGGATCGGGCGTCAACATAATGGCCGCTGTCACCTATCGGTTCTTGTTCGGAACCATGCCCTTAAAACCAACATACAATCAGCTCCAGATGGCAGATCTGACATTTCGAGAGGTTAAGGGAACAGTAACTGATGTCCCTATCAAAATAGACGATCATTTTGTCTACACAGACTTTCAGGTTATTGACATGGGAGAAGACGAATACGATCCAACCATCATCCTTGGAAGACCGTTCCTTAGCACCGTTAAAGCAATTATCTACATTGGAATCGGAGAAGTCCACATGCACTTCCCCTCAGAGAAGGTACGCCGATATTTTACTGACCCTAACTATATCTTGGAAGACTCTAAGCAGGTCAGAAAACGACGTAACCGCAACCAGAGGAGGCAAATCATCAAGGACGGATGGGCAGACTATGAAGGAGAAGTGGTAAGGTCAGAAGACATACAATTTAAACAGAATTATCCAGAGGAGACCGTAGCACCGAGTTAGGTATGGAAAGAGAAGATAACTATACATAAAGAAGAGGCGCCGTCGGAAGTATCGACTACGCCACCCAACGAATCCCAGCACAATTGAGAAAACAGAGAGTCTCGTTCGAAGGACTTAAAAACACCGAACGTCTTGCCAAGAGGTAAACTTGGTAGTTATCCTTTCCCTTTCGATTATTTAAATAGTTTACTTAATTAGTTATATTTATACTATCCTAAAATGAAAATAAAAATGTTAAAAAAATAGTAAGCCCCATGTGAGTATACGAGTGGCATAAAATCCATAAGTACATTCACTGTGGTGGCATAAAAATAAAATAAATATTTCTTTTCTGCTTTATAAAAAGGAAAATATAAAAATAGGGAGTAATATTTACTAAGGAGTCTCAACATGATAAAGGCTAGATATTTATGCTAACACTTAATCAGTTCCACAAGCTTTGTTGTCTATTTGAGCTCCACAGAATTTAAGAATCAAGAAGACTAGCAGACAGAGGACATTCTAATCGCTGTCAGGATACTGCCGACTTTCAAATACACCTCTGCCACCTGCTAGCTACATCAAAAGAAATTACGTCAAAATTCAGCTTGGGGGAGAGCACCCCCATTTATCCCGCTAAGTATTTTTATCTATCTATCTTTATACTTATACTATAAATATACATAATTATGGAAAACCAAATAAAGATTTTATGCTTATATATATCTTTTGCTTAGTGTGCTAAATAAATAAATAAAGTGGCTATGCTAATCTGAATCTTAACAATAAAACTCTAGCATGGATATGATGAATAGTTGCTCTGCCTAATTTGCAAATTTTAAGTTCTCTCTCAAGTTTAGATATAACTGTTATAATTTAAAGCTTGCTCTAGACCTAAACTTGTGGGAAGAAAACTTGATCTGAAGTCTAAGTTGTTAACGGATACGATATGGGAAGGTTGAGTTGCTGTTTATCTGTTCCTAGAGATGCTAGAATTCTGGAGAATTTTATCTTTAAAAACCTTTAAAATATTGCATGATGAGTTTCCGTATGATGAGAGTTTAAATTCCTACCACAGCTATATATACATGCTTGCTAGACTTTGAGCTTCACCTTTACTATTTACTGCTTATGAGCATTGAGTGTGGTCAAGCTGTGTAGACCCTTAGGAGCTTGTCATGTGGTTAAATCAAGATTTCACTTGCACGTTCACCCACACATGCTACTTCTACTCCAGAAGTACCATCCACATATATCCACTCATTTCCATCTCCAGAACCACCCAAAAATATTCTACTCCTAATCCGGGAGAGAATAGCCAAAAACATCTTTGTTTTTCCCCTGTGAAATAAATGCTCAAGTTATCTTGTTACTACCACTTGCTATATTATCTCAAGAGATGAGTGCTCCAAAAAAAAAGAAAAGAAAAGATACGAGGAAATAAAAAGGGGCAAGTGCCCGTAACCTCGAAAGAAAAGAAAAAGTGAGATGAGAGGTAAAAATGGACAAGTGTCCGACAGTAGAATTAAGGGTACAAGATACCCACCTGAGAGAAAAGAAAAAAAAGAAGAGCATCTCATTCTCTTCACAATATTTCAAAAAGCAAGAAAGGTATATATCCCCTCAAAAGAGCAAAAGTAGAATCAGACTTTCACCATTGTTATCACCATCATCACCATACAACATTCTTTTGCCACACATGCACATCTTGATTTGACTTATTGATTTGTTTCTTTGGATCCATGGTTTGACTATACAATAAATGTCTTGTAAGTATGTATACTTTATCTCCCACCTATGAGCTCCAGATATTAAAGCCTTATTAGAATAGGGTGAGAGAGAGGGCAATATGCTTTATACCACAAATACCATATATTTTGAGAGAAGGCATATGTTGATATTTGGGAACGCAATAAGGAATTGATCCGCAAGCGCACGGATATCGGTGAGCACTTCACCCGGGAGGTTATCCAGAGTATCGTATTTATTTTTTTACCACTTGGAGAAAGAGTGCATCTGACTAACCGGTCTATTACTACTAACCTTTAGGCACAAAGAATGTCTTTCGATGTGAGTGATAAATAGAGAAGACTGCAACCGTAGTCTCCTTCTAACCTTGGTAAGGATGATCTACTGTTCTAATGGGGAGGCTAACGGAATCTAGACACCACAAAGGATGTTCAACCCGCACCTATAAACCCTATCCTTCCTGCTAACGAGATGTGATCTACAAAGGTAGCTCGGAATTGTCACGTTCCTCACTACTACCACGGTCCAGCTAGTCAGGGAATATCTATGAGTACCCCAGCCTAAACACCACGTTTACGCTAGCAATGATTACTCTAAATTCTACGCGAAGAGATTAAAGTAAACTCATAAACCATAAGAACAATAAAACACGAACTTACTAGAATTTAGAAGTCGAATTACTGAAGAATCATAGGAGCAAGCTTCGGGTTAGGGGAACTTGATCCCGCAGGTACAAGCTTGGAGTAGACACCGACAGGCCGGGCTTCCTCCACTCTTCACCTCCACTCTATCTCTCTCAATCTAGTAGAAACTAGAAGATCTATTTCTACCTTACATTGGTTGCTAAGCCTAAAAAGAAATATTAATTAGAGAAGAGGTTTTCCTTCGAGGGCACCCCTCAGTCTCTATGATAATTTCTTCATGTCTTCTCCAGAGGCTAGGGGGGCCTTGCTTATATAGTCCTCCCCTTCTATGCGTTTTTGGGTCGATAGGCGAGGTGGTACTATGTTTTTCTTGATCCAATAGGTCGGTGGAATATCCCGAACGAAGAGAGTCCTGATCTGGCTCCAGAGGGGGGCGGGCGCCCAGGCTACCCGGGCGGGCACCCTGGGCCTGGCCCAGTTTCGCCTCCGCTTTGGTCTCGTGGCTTCTGGAGTCTTCTAGATGATGTAAAATTGCGCGGTGCGTTGATATCTCTATGTAATCCCGACATGTGGGCCTTTCTTCCTTATTTCCTGATAACCCCCTGCAGAAACAGATAAACAACAAAACTCGTGGAATTCTGTCAGATCAAACCCTAATTCTAGGTGTTGATTGCATATTGGTCCTTTCTCTTGTTTATTTGATAATTAAAATTGATACTTAAGAACCGTCAACAAATACCCCCATACTTAGGCTTTTACTCGTCCTTGAGAAAAGGATGGTTAAGAAAAATATCTGGGGTAAACATTTAAAAATATTCTTTATATTTGCAGGGTGTTAAAAATCCACTGTGTACCATAGTCAGGGAAGTTTATGATCAAGAGTAAAGATCCTTTCTTCTCAATCCTGTCACTTGGAGTTTTTGTATATTTTTGAAAGAAAGTAGCATACCTTTTTGATCCTCATAGGTTCTCTCAGATCACTCATTATCTTTTATATATATATCTCACTGAGGCTGTTTTATTTTGCAAAAATTCTCAAGCATACTTACTTTGCATTTATTGCCTGATCAAAACGGGATCCGAGGAGGGGAATGTCATACTCTTAGATCAAAGACTTTGGAAATTAAAATCTTTGTCAACTCTTGCTGGCATATTGCTTATTAGAGGGACCATGGGCTATCATCATTTTTTTTTCTAAGTGGATACTGAAGTACCCCTAATTCTACTGCCGGACACTTGTCCATTTTTTCTGCGAGGTTATCGAGCACTTGCTCCTTTTTATTTCCTCGAAATATTTCTATTTTTGCATAGCCCATGCCTCTAATGCAATAATACTTCGGAAGAGTGAATCTTTCTGAAATAATGTCTTGATCTTAGGAGCATGATAAATCTCTCTACAAGGGTCTAACTCATTTTGAACAAACTCAATACAGAGCAGATAGCTTTTATAATCATAATTAATATTTTCAGTTTTATCAGGCATATAAAACACTGAGGATGGTAGCTAGAAATTTGAATATTTTGAAATAAATTCTCCAAGCAACAATGATATCAAGAATAAGAAACTCATACTCTACCATCACATATTCCATATTGACTTAAGTAACACAGGGTTTTAAAATAATTTTATAATAATTGCAAATTTTCAGGAAATATCACAGATCGAGATTAATCATGATTAAAAATATTTTAATCTTTTTTTATTATCATGTCAGAAACAGTAATCTGCATAATCAAAGATATGTGTAAAGTAAAGTGTGCAGAGTGTGTACCTGAATCGTAGAATGGTGTAGTCGGAGTGTGTTTAGCATGTTGAGGGATCTCCCCCATACTTGTTTTCTGCCTTCTTGCACAAAAATAAAGTAGAGACACACAAGACATAATAATAATAATAATACTCTTTATTGATCTTGAGGCATTTATTACAAAAGACTGATAGCAAACTGATAATAGTAAACCTAAACCGAATTTAAAGATAAATGACTAAGATGCATTGCCTCAAGGTCTAATCTAGATAACTTAGCGGCGCTCTAATTCCTTGATCTTCTTGTTGGCACTGGCAAGATCCTGCCTAAGGCCTAGTATAACGGTGTTGTGGTTAGGGAGCTGCCTAGTGAGGGAATTAATTGAGGACTGGAGGTCTATGATAACTCTATCTAGCCTGCGAACTTCCTCATCAATATCCATTATAGTCTTGCGACGCTTGGGAGGTGTCTCAAAAGCATTGAGAGAGTGCTTCGGGGCTGCCTTTGGAGGGATGAAACGGACTTTGGCTGCTCTAATCCCTTCAAAGTAAGGCCTTTCCTCCTCCGTAGTGTAGCGAATACTGCTGATCTCGCCGCTTCGGTTGGTCTTGACTCCAACAACCCTCTCATTGGGTCTTGGTGGAAGGATCCTTGTGCCGGTTGGCACCTTGATAGCGGTCTTTGTTTTGGATGATGATCCTGTGAGGTGTAGGGGTTGTGGTGGTGCAGTGAGAACTGGTTGAGCATGGTAAGATTGGGCGGAGCTGCGTTGGCGTAATGGTATGGCTTCTAGCTGACGCTCTGTGGTGGCCGGGACGAGAGCACGGGCATCGGGGTCTTCCACAGGCTCCATGTTGAGGTTGAAGGGGACGACTTCCCAATCGTCGTGGTACTTCTCGGCCATTGGAGTAGCAAGGAACTAATAAAATTTTAATTGAAGGAGAGCTAATCAAGCTCTAATTGAAGGAGAGAAAGCTTGGTGGCTTGGTGTTTGAAAACTGAGGTCAGGGGTCTGTTTATATAGGGGTCAAAAGAGTGCCTCTATGGGTTGTTCGGGTTGCTCCCGTCGATGTGCGTGCAAAACTTTCCATCCGAGGGATTATTCGGATCACCCTAAGTGCATTTTCCATAACAGAGAAAGTCGGGACCGAGAGGGAACAGGGGCTGGGCGCCCGCCCACCTGAGTTGGGCGCCCGCCCTCTCTCTGGCCCCTCTGTGGGCCCACTTTTCCGAGCGCATTTCTAGATGCGGAATTATTTAGAAAAATATATATATGACCCAAAACCATCAGACCAAAAATGTCGGGCTCTAATTCTCCATGGGAAGGAAAAAATGGACTACGTCTATTTCTTCAAATTCCTTATTGGGCTCTAAAAATAATTTAAGACGTTGACCATTTACCTTGAATAACGTACCTTCGTCATTTTGAAGTGTGATAGCTCCGTGGGATGATGAATTGATTACCTTGAATGGTCCTTCCCATTTTCTCCGGAGTTTTCCATGCCCGAAAAGCTTTACCCTGGAATTAAAAAGTAATACCTTATCTCCGGGTGTGAACTCCTTCTTCTTGATTCTCTTGTCATGCCACCTCTTGACTCTTTCTTTGTAGATCTTTGAATTGTGATATGCCTTCTCTCGCCATTCTTCCAATTCTGATAGTTGCATTCTTCTACAATCTCCAGCAACATCTAGGTCCATATTCCATCTCTTTATGGCCCAGTGTGCTTTGAACTCTAGCTCAACAGGTAGATGGCAAGTCTTCCCGTACACCAATTGGTATGGAGACATTCCGATTGGGGTCTTGTATGCTGTCCGGTATGCCCAGAGTGCATCGGGTAACTTGTCTTTCCATGCCGTTCCCATTTCATTTACTGTCTTCTGAAGAATATTTTTGATTTGTTTGTTGGAAGTTTCTGCTTGGCCACTTGTCTGAGGATGATAAGGGGTAGCGACGTTGTGACGGATTCCATGTCTTGATAGATATTGCTTGAAGCGTTTGTCGATGAAGTGTGCTCCTCCATCACTTATCACTACTCTGGGGCCTCCAAATCTTGGAAATATAATTTCTTCAAACATCCTCTTTGAACTGACGTTGTCGGCATGCTTGCAAGGTAATGCTTCTACCCACTTGGAGACATAATCAACTGCCACCAGGATGTACTCGCACTTCTTTGATGGAGGAAATGGACCCATGTAGTCTATTCCCCAGACATCAAAGAGCTCAATCTGAAGGTTGTTGGTGAGTGGCATTGCATTCCTTGTATTTATGTTTCCGTGCCTTTGACATGGCCCTCATCTTCTGATATATTGCTTCGTATCTTCATACATTGTAGGCCAATAGAATCCACACTGCCAGATCTTTGAATGTGTACGGAATGCTCCATAGTGACCTCCATATGGTGATGAATGACATTTGTCGATGATCTTCCATCCTTCCTCAGTGGTCACACATCTCCTGAGTAAGCCATCAGAGCATACTCGGAAGAGGTATGGCTCATCCCATATATGTGAACGACTTTCTTGAATAAGCTTCTTCTTGTTTGCTCCTGGTGGTACATACCCTGAAACCATAAAATTAACAATATCTGCATACCAGGGGTCAGACTTGTTAATCCCGTAGAGCATGTCGTCCCGGAGTGAATCATTGATGGGGGTTTCCTGTGGACTCTTAAAATACATTCTAGACAAGTGATCAGCAACAGAATTTTCTACTCCTTTTTTATCTTTTATTTCTAAGTCAAATTCTTGGAGTAATAAGATCCATCTAATCAGGCAAGGTTTAGCATCTTTTTTAGTGAGCAAATATTTTAGTGCAGCATGATCAGTGTAAACAATTATTTTAGCTCCAACTAAAAAAGATCTAAATTTATCAATGGCAAAGACAACAGCCAGAAGCTCTTTTTCAGTGGTTGCATAATTAAGTTGAGCTCCTGTCAAAGTTTTACTGGCATAAGCAATTGCATGATGCTTCTTATCTTTAGTTTGTCCCAATACTGCCCCCACAGCATAATCACTAGCATCACACATAATTTCAAAAGGCAGCGACCAATCAGGGGGTTGAATGATTGGTGCAGAGATGAGTGCTTTCTTTAATAAATTGAAAGATGTTAGACATGCATCATCAAATTCGAAAGGAACATCCTTGGCTAGCAAAAGAGTAAGTGGTCTAGCAATAAATGAAAAATCTTTTATGAATCTACGATAAAAACCAGCATGGCCAAGAAAGCTTCGAATTCCTTTTATATTCACAGGTGGAGGTAGTTGTTCAATTACTTCAATTTTAGCTTTGTCTACCTCAATACCTCTTTCAGACACTAAGTGTCCTAGCACTATTCCTTCTCTAACCATAAAATGACATTTTTCCCAATTAAGGATTAAGTGCTTTTCTTCACATCTTTGCAAAACTTTGTCTAAGTTTTCAAGACAACTATCAAAAGTTTTTCCATAAACAGAGAAATCATCCATGAAAACTTTCATAATCTCTTCAATCATATCAGAAAATATAGACATCATGCATCTTTGAAAAGAAGCTGGTGCATTACATAACCCAAAAGACATTCTACGATAAGCATAAGTTCCATATGGGCATGTAAAAGTGGTTTTGCTTTGATCATCGGGATGGATCGGGATTTGATGATACCCTGAATATCCATCTAAAAAATAGAAGAACGAATGCTTTGCTAACCGCTCTAGCATCTCATCTATGAAAGGCAAAGGAAAGTGATCCTTTCTCGTGGCTTTATTTAGTTTTCTATAGTCTATGCACATCCGCCATCCTGTGACGGTGCGTTGCGGAATTAGTTCGTTCTTTTCATTCATAATAACTATCATGCCTCCTTTTTTAGGCACAACTTGTACTGGGCTCACCCACTCACTGTGCGGCACAGGATATATAATCCCTGCATGCAGCAGCTTTATAACTTCCTTTTTAACTACCTCTCTCATAGTGTTGTTAAGTCTACGTTGGGGTTCTCGAGAGGGTGTAACAGAAGGATCTGTTGGAATACGATGTGTACAAATCATAGGACTAATTCCTGTAAGATCTTGAAGTGAGTAGCCAAAAACCGAGTGATGTTTCTCAAGAATGGTCATTAATCGCAGAGTTTGATCATGAGTGAGTTTATCGCTAATGATCATAGGGAACTCTGGATTATTGTTTAGGAAAGCATAGGTAAGACCGGGTGGTAAAGTTTTATGTTCTATGGGGGGTCTAGGTGTTTCTGCAAACTCATCTAAGGGTTCAGGCTCGGAAGGTTCGTCTTCTTCTTCTGTGAAGAAAGGAGTTTCGTCTTCTAAGTCTGGTTCATCTAAAAGCTCCAGAGATGCAGCCTTTACTTCCTCCATAGGATCAGGCAAAAGATATGACTCGGCCTTATTGTTTAAGGAATGTGAAATTATTATTGGGATTTTAAAAGTTTTTCCAAAAGAAATGTGTAGCTTTCCAGTATGACCTTCATAAAGGAGTCTTCTAAAAGGTTGTCCTATCAACAGGTCAAAGTCCCATGTATCAAAGATATAGAAGTTCAAATGAACCATGGAGCCTTCTACTGTAAGAGGTAGGACATTAATAATTCCAAGACTGGGGACCAATCGTCCTGAAGATTCCTTTATGACCTTTGTTGTGGGGGTTAAGACAAGATTTTTAAATAGTTTAAGTGCAAAGGATTCAGACATGATGTTGATCCCCACAACAGGATTATAGAGAGCATTAAATCGATCAGAATTATAAGCACAGCGTATAGTTATCGAGGGTGTGTCCAAACGTATCACATCAGAGGAAAGCTCTGATTCCTCCAACCATTCGCTACTCATGACTGAGATAAGCTCTCTCAATTGATATTCACTTGGCAAATAAATGCTAAACTGGCCGTTTTGGGGTTTGTCAATAGAATGGTAGTTTGAAATATTTCCAAAATCGGCAAAAAGATTGGATTCTATATCCAGCATGAAGTCCGGTAGTGGAATTTCTTCCTCTTGTGGCTCAAAACTTGGAATAGCTAAAGTAGATGAAGAATTTGGCAGAGTGTCTACTTCGGCTTCGTAGGTTTCATCATGAAGGGTATTATCCATCTCAGCTTCTAGGATTCTATCTAGGATCACTCTAGCTTCATCAGCAGGGATGCGAAAGAAAGAACCTCTAGACATTGTGTGAAGCATTTGTTTGTGATTTTTATGAAGACCTCGAAAAAAGTGAAATAAAAGAACAGGGTCTTCAAGATTAAGGTTTGGACCAGATTCTAAAAGATCAGAAAAATGTTTCCAGGATTTTCCCAAAGTTTCATTGTCTTTTTGTTTAAAAGATAGGACTTCGAGTCTAAGGTCGGCTATACGGTCAAGGGAATAGAAATCTAGACAAAAGTTGGCTCGTAAAACTCCCCATTCACCTTGTTGTTGACTTACCTTCTGACTGTACCATTGTCTAGCTTCTCCCCTTAAGGAAAAAGGAAAAAGCTTCCAACGTAAAGTCTTATCAGAAATGCCTTCAATGCGAAGACAATCACATGTTTGCTCAAAATCTCTAATATGAAGGTAAGGGTTTTCGTCTTCCTTTCCCGAAAAAGATAGGTTTTGAATCATGGCAATCAACCTAGAACTTAACTTATACTGGGATGTTTGGATAGGCTGTGATGATTCCCATGGTAAAAGGTCAGTTGCTAAAGGGATTGCAGACTCATGGATCGATTTAGAATTTTGGTTTTCCATAAGGTAAGAATAAAGAAAATAAATAAAGGATATAAAAGATAAGGAAAGATAAAAGTATAGATACAAGCTAATAGCAAGACACAGGTTATCTCAGCAACCATCTTTCTCCCCGGCAACGGCGCCAGAAATGCTTGTTGATATTTGGGAACGCAGTAAGGAATTGATCCGCAAGCGCACGGATATCGGTGAGCACTTCACCCGGGAGGTTATCCAGAGTATCGTATTTATTTTTTTACCACTAGGAGAAAGAGTGCATCTGACTAACCGGTCTATTACTACTAACCTTTAGGCACAAAGAATGTCTTTCGATGTGAGTGATAAATAGAGAAGACTGCAACCGTAGTCTCCTTCTAACCTTGGTAAGGATGATCTACTGTTCTAATGGGGAGGCTAACGGAATCTAGACACCACAAAGGATGTTCAACCCGCACCTATAAACCCTATCCTTCCTGCTAACGAGATGTGATCTACAAAGGTAGCTCCGAATTGTCACGTTCCTCACTACTACCACGGTCCAGCTAGTCAGGGAATATCTATGAGTACCCCAGCCTAAACACCATGTTTACGCTAGCAATGATTACTCTAAACTCTACGCGAAGAGATTAAAGTAAACTCATAAACCATAAGAACAATAAAACACGAACTTACTAGAATTTAGAAGTCGAATTACTGAAGAATCCTAGGAGCAAGCTTCAGGTTAGGAGAACTTGATCCCGCAGGTACAAGCTTGGAGTAGACACCGACAGGCCGGGCTTCCTCCACTCTTCACCTCCACTCTATCTCTCTCAATCTAGTAGAAACTAGAAGATCTATTTCTACCTTACATTGATTGCTAAGCCTAAAAAGAAATATTAATTAGAGAAGAGGTTTTCCTTCGAGGGCACCCCTCAGTCTCTATGATAATTTCTTCATGTCTTCTCCAGAGGCCAGGGGGGCCTTGCTTATATAGTCCTCCCCTTCTATGCGTTTTTGGGTCGATAGGCGAGGTGGTACTATGTTTTTCTTGATCCAATAGGTCGGTGGAATATCCTGAACAAAGAGAGTCCTGATCTAGCTCTAGAGGGGGGCGGGCGCCCAGGCTACCAGGGCGGGCGCCCTGGGCCTGGCCCAGTTTCGCCTCCGCTTTGGTCTCGTGGCTTCTGGAGTCTTCTAGATGATGTAAAATTGCGCAGTGCGTTGATATCTCTATGTAATCCCGACATGTGGGCCTTTCTTCCTTATTTCCTGATAACCCCCTGCAGAAACAGATAAACAACAAAACTCGTGGAATTCTGTCAGATCAAACCCTAATTCTAGGTGTTGATTGCATATTGGTCCTTTCTCTTGTTTATTTGATAATTAAAATTGATACTTAAGAACCGTCAACAGCATATACCATTACTGCCTTGGTAAGGATCCAGAAATACCACAAAAGAGAGATATGAGAGAATCATACAAGGAATCTCTGAGTTTTATTTGAAAATCTGCAAAAACTTCAGAGCTATAGCTGATCAAGAATAAGAGACGTGGCACTTGATTAGACTGTTCTATCTTTTAACCACTCAAGATAGAGGAGACGGTTACAAGACCCATGGTGAAAGGTAAAGTAAGTAAGTTTTAAATCTTGACAGTTTACTCTAAATCAGAGATGAGATCTCATTTAAAAGCATATGTACCGTCAATTTTTAAAGGCATTGCAACAAATTCTGATCCATCGCTGAGTCTATCTTTGCTCATGGACGAGCAAGAGGTAAGCTTGGGGGAGTTTGTTGACGGTCCTTAAGTATCAAATTTAATTATTAAATAAACAAAGAAAAGTATCCAAATGAAATCAACATCCAGACTTAGGGTTTTATCTGACAGAATTCCACGAGTTTTGGTGTTTGTCTATTTCTATAGGGGGTTATCAGGAAATACGGAAGAAAGGCCCACACGTCGGGATTACATAGAGATATCAACGTGCCGCGCAATTATCTTACATCTAGAAGACTCCAGAAGCCACGGGAAGGAAGCGGAGGCCGAACGGGGCCAGGCACTGGGCGCCCGCCCCCTCTTTGAGTTGGATCAGGACTCTCTTTCGGGACTAATCTCCACCGACCAAAAGGATCAAGGATAACCGTTCAATCAATGTCGGTTTGATCCAACGGCCCATATTCACTTGAAGGGACTATAAAACCAGACCCCCTGGCCCCTGGAGGAGAGAGCCTCTCAACCCTAATTCATTGTTCCACAAGGGAGAAGAATCCTCTGATCAAGATTAGAGCCACCACATCAATTAGATATCTAGATTAGCATAGCTACATAGGATTAGAACTAGAAGGAGTCAATCTTCGATTGGTTTTCGGATCTATCAAGAGGATTCTTGGTAATTCTCTAATTGTGCTTCTAATTGTTCTTCTAATTATCTTTGTTCTTTAATATTATGGATATGACTTTGTTCTACTTGAATATATTGCTTATGACTTTGCTCTACTTGTTTATATTCAAGATTATATTGTTCTTAGTTTATCGTAGTTATATACTTGGCTTAGTTAGATTGGATCTATAAACATGCTTAGGATCGTATAGCGTTTATCCAACAGATCCATGGGTAAATGATAGATATTGTGTAGGCGTGGTGCTTATGCCGTATTTATCTGCGATTGTACCCAATATGCCAGATCGTGGGGTAGTTCGTGATAGTGACAGCTTCATTGATTCTTATATAGTCCCCCTCTCGTGTATTGGGCTGGCAGAGCAACATTATTACAGGGGAGTGATTGCTATGTTTCTCATTTACCTTGCTAATATCACTATAAATGGGCGTAGTCTTGTCTCGCAGTGATTGCTAAGTATGTTTGCACTAACTATGATAATGCTAGACTATATAGTTGAGAATAACTTAGGAAATATTCTTGTAGTTCGTTTAATTCCATGCTAATGACTTTCAAGAGTATCTAATTGAGGTGCTTATCATATTTATTATGTGGCTAAGTTATGCTGATCAGACTAATTATCTTTGTCACTATTCATTGCTTTATATATCCTTTATGTGACACTTACCCCTGTATGAAAGAGTTAGATAAATGTTCTCAATTATACATGCTATGATAGATACTCAATCTCATATTCCATTCTGTAATCAATATTGATGATTGTTAATCCCTTCCCAGTGGTAAAAATATAAATAACGATACCTGGAATACTTCCCGGTTAAAATGCTACATCGGTATTAATCTGTGCGCTTGCATATCCCATTCATTATTTATTTAGAAGAGCAATTGCATATTTCAATATCACGTCTCTCATGTCATGCTGGGGATGACAACTTGGCTTAAGTGGTATGAGGGATAGGTTTGGCATTTTTGGCACCGTTACTAGAATTAGAAAACTGTCTACTTTTGGTAATGATGTTAAGAATACCCAACAATCAGTAAGGAGTACCCTAAGTGATGAGCATATCAAGAGTATCCGTACACAAGTCGAGGCATCCGACTCGACGCCCAGTTGTGTGCCCGGTCCTCAACGACCATAGTCTCGAACACGGAAAGTGCGTCCTGTGAATCGACCAGGGCTCGAGCGCTGGCTACCGTCGAATACGGAAACAGGCTCGAGCGAATCGGAAGGCCTCGAGCGCAAGGACGCCGCCCGCCGCCTGACGTGGGCACGGGAACCAGGGCATTTAATGTGCCTGCCTCGTTCTTACCTAACCCGCCAGTCACAGGAAGCGTGATGGGGAACAGGCACCCGTCCCGTCATTCTTTTTGCAGCCTTCCCCACCAAACAAGCCAGAACGTGGCAGGATGCAGGGAGTGGGTCGGAACGTCTAATCAAGACCCCCCTCGAGACGCCCAAGGTCAGCGCTCTAGCTAGCGAGGCGTTACACGACATCCGACCCTCGAGTAGGCATGTTTCCTTCCTAGGGAAGGGTCGGGCGACGAGTGACAGCACCTCAACCACTCCGACACAGCTGCTGCCGCGACATACAAGCGTGCAACAGATAAACTAGTCCAGGACGGCGCACAGAGCGGGATACAGGGGCACACGTAATCATCATCAAAGTACCAAGACAAGATGGCTCGAGACCACGCCTGTACGGAGGCCTCGAGTAGGTCAGCGCGCCATACCGCTATCAACCCCTACTCTGACGCCTATACATGTACACTAGGCCCCTCCTTGGAACTATAAAAGGGGAGGCCCGGGAGCGGATACAGGGGACACGCGATACAACACAACACACATGCTTACTAGAGCTTCCATACTCCATCTCCATCCATCTCACGCCTGTATTCACCCCTGTACAAGCACTTAGGTGCAAGATAATACAAACACCTCTCCCCCCGCTGGACGTAGGGCCTTCTCTTGCCCGAACCAGGATAAATCTTTGTGTCATTTCTTGCATCACCATCTGGAAAGGGGAGCACGCATACAAGTTTTACTCGTTGGTGTGACCCCCGGGGGAAAACACCGATAGTGTTGTAAGTGTGCACTTGCATCTTCATGAGCTTTTCCACATAATTGGCTGGCTTGAACCATGATGATGAGAGCAGGCTTGAGCTCGAATCCATTCTCCCCAATGTTGACTGCTGGTCTAGTCCGAATGTTTGCTGTTGTTGGGGCAGAGAACTCTCGCAGTGTCTTCTCAGTCATGTCTTCAAACACAGGAGCTAGGTTTCCCCCTTACTCTTCTGCTTGTTCTTCTATTTGTCCTTCAAATTCCTCTTCCAATGTTGGAGCTGGCTCCTCTGAAGAGCTAGCTTGAGCAGCAGAGGGTGTTCTCGATGGTGATTCAAATTTGTCCCTTGCTTCTACAAACTTTTCCTCCTAAGGAGTTTCTCTGGATCTTCAGTAAAGTTTCCTAGAAGAGCAAAACCATTCATTCATCACCCTGCATAAGATAAGAAAATAATAACGATGAAGGGTGTACCTGATTGAGTAGAAATTGATTGGTAATATAACTTTATCCATACATATATATTTAATCAATATATCCTAAGTTTATTATGTCTTCCCCGGCAACGGCGCAAAAAATGCTTGTTGACATTTACTACCGTCATCACTAAAAATAGAGATTAACTCTACCCATAGCAACAACACCAGAAATACACGGTATATCATTAACTTGTCAAATAGCAACAAACCAATCTAACATTCTTAAGCATAAAGTAGGTTGTCATCCCTAATTATATTGCTAGGAATTTAATATAGATTCACATGTTCTACTGCAACTAAACAAAGAGACACCACGACGTATTTTGCTTACCAGGCATGGTGAGGTCGGTCGCTCCCGCTCCCCCTCCACCCCACGGCACCCCGTCCCCTAGCTCCACAAGCCTCTTGCCACAGCCTACTCCGGGCGCGCCGACCACCCAACCTCCTCCCACTCCGGCGCCTAAGGGAGCCTCCTGCTCCACCCCCTGTGCCACGGCTGGGCGCTCCAAGGACCAGCGGTGGAGAGACGCCTCCCCTTCCTCTGGCCCCTCCTCGGTGGGGTTTCCTTTGTACAAGGACGTCCTTCTGGGCGGGGGCAGCTCGCCTATGCCCACTGCCCCATCGGCGGCTGCTGCCTCGTCGGCCACTCCGTGTGCGGTAGTTCCGGCCTCTCCTAGTGCGCCGGTCTAGATCCTCCTCAGGCCTCGTGATCGATGTAGGCGTCCGGCCGGCGCGGCCCCCCTGACCGTGAGGGGTGGGTTACTTCAGAGAGTCGGCGTTGCCGCTGGGAGCGACATCGTCGGGAGCTTCCCCCTCAGTGGCAAGTCACGACCGACCTATGAGGCCATTGTTTCAACTGTTTCTCCACCACCCACATGGCTGCAACCTACTGTTCTAGTCCGAGGTGCTTCGCTTGCCGGGGGCTGGGCCATCGCTCAGCCGCATGTCCTTCCCGGCATCCTCGCCTTCTCCATGGAAGTAGGCAGTTCATGCAGCGCCCTCCTGCTGGACGCGGTCAGCTCATTTGGCGCCCGAAGGCCTCAGCGCCGTCGCGCCTAGAGGCCCCGGGAGGCGGAGCAGACGCGGGCGACGCCGACAAGTGCCACAAACGCAAGCGGCAACGTTGATCTCGGAGGATGCGGCCTACGTCGGGCGGGTCAGCTGTAGGTGATGATGATGGTTCCGCTGAGGATGATGATGCTCCTGGCCATCCCCTGCCGGTGCCTATGGTCAGTCCTATGAAGGCTGACGCCGTGGCGGTCCCAGCTGTCCCAAGGCGCATCCTTGACTGGTCGCAATGGCTTGCCCGCAGTGAGGAAGATCTCAAGCGTGCTCTGATCGTCACCTTGCTTGGGGGACCGGGGAACGACGAGCTAGAGATTGTTCGTGCCACGATTGCCCTTAGGTTTGAGATCAAGGAAGCTTGGCTAACCCTGTTCCCATGGGGGCTGGCCATATTCCTCTTGATCTTGCCTAATGAGGAGATCGCCGACACTATCTTCAATGAAGGTCGCCCCATCAAATCATCGTCCGCTCGGCTGCACGTCATGCGATGGATGAGGTTTTCCAAGCCTCAGTGGCGAGCCTCCCAGTAGCGGTTGAAGTGGAGCTTGAGGGCATCCCTGCCCACGCCTAGGATGTGGCGACTGCAGAGGTCCTCCTGGACGAGCTTTGTTGGATGTTGGGGTGCACCCGCGCAATGCCAATCATCACGACGTGTTCACGGCGAAAGCATGGTGCTCCGACCCTGCCCTCTTCCCCCCGGAGTTGAAGCTGGAGATCATGGAGCCCCACATGGCGAGCAGTCCTAACGTGCGGACGTTATCCTACCCGATCAAGGTCACGGTTCACCCCCTCGACAGGCCTGGTGATTCCCAGGATCCCCCTCGCCCCCACTGAAGATGAAGATCAGGATCATCACCGGCGACGGTGGAATTCTTCGTTGCCTCCACCGCCGTCTTCTCCAGCTCCGACAGCCGGATTGGGCTAGGCCTCGTCCTCTGGCCTACCTAGTAGAATCTCGGTTCACGAGCAGCTAGGCCCCCGCGTCCAGGCTTCGGCGGCTCGAGTTCCTTCCTCTGCATTCGTGTGCGTCATTGATGAGCAGCCGAACGCGTCTAATGGGGCCTCGCGGCATGACATTACTTCACATAGGCACGAGGCGTGGTTTGCACAGAGCCCATGGCGACCGAGTTTGCAGATCATGCCGTTATCTCAGGACCGTTGCCCGGGGGCTCATGAACGCGTGCTGAGGTGGGCATGGCGAGCGTGGGCGTTGATACGACGGTGGAAAGCATGTAGGATTCGGCTATCGGGGGATCTGTTAACATCATGAGGTCTGGGAGCGAGATCCCTCGGGAGCTCTTTTGAGGGCCTTCGGCGCGCCCTCCTACTGTGGCTGAGAGCGTTGGGCGTTAGGTGGTGGCTGCTGGATCGCCACCCCCTCCCTCCAACGTTGGGCCCGATGTCATCCATGTCCTCGCCCAGGTGGAGGCCTCCTCCTCTGCTAGCCCAGATATGTCGATGGATCCTCCTGATCCCCCCATCAGCTCTACATCGTCTTCGTCCCCGCGCCCGCCACCCCAGTCCTCCCGCACGAGCTCCAGTTCGCCACCCCCGTGCCCCCCGCGCCTGAGCTTCTCATCGCCACCCCTCTCCTTGAATCTAAGGACTGCTATGTCGCCCTCCCCCGTGCGGCAGACCCCTCCGCCAATGCTCCTTCAAGTTGTATCCCGTCGCCTCCTCCATCCGCCACCCGCCAGCGTGGCCTAATGGTCTACTCTCGTCGCTGTTCTGGTAGAGGTGCGAGGGGGACAGTCACTGCCCCCAGCCCCGCACCTCCTAGCCTGGCCTCTGAATTTGTCAAGGCCCTGTCCAATAATCCGGGGGGCTCTTGCCAATCCCACACATCAACAAGCGGAGGAGGAAGAAGCTTGAGCCTGTATGTCAGGAGCCTCGCCGAAGTCGCCGGATTGCTGGTATCCCTATGGACTCTGATGAGGTATGCCCCCCACACCTAAAGAAACGAGTAATGAGGGCTCTAGATATGAATGTGGACGAGGAAAGGTAACAAATTAGTCAGGAGGCCCTTGCCGATTATATTTAGCATTTCAAACACCCCCTGTCTGCATCACATACTAAGGCCCTTGCTGCTCTTTTTGGTTGGGATATCCCTGAGCCTGGGGCTAAGCTCACAGAGTTCTATTTTTTAGTATGCCCGTGGGTCGTTTTCCTCATTCATTTCTATGGATCCTGCTCATATTCTAAATTGGAATGTAAGAGGTTTGAATTCCTCGGCTAGACAAGATGTAGTTAGAGTGTTGGTAGAAGCCTAAAAAATTGACGTTGTATGCTTACAAGAAACTAAGTTATGTAATGTCTCTAGAGGCTTGATACTGTCTATGCTGGGAAGTGACTTTGATAATAACTTCAGCTATTTACCATCAGTCGGGGCTAGTGGTGGAATTTTGGTTGCATGGTGATACAGATTGGGTGTTGTTGGAGCTACCAGAGTGGATGCTCACAGTGTCTCGATCCAAATTTGCCCTTCCAATGGCTGTCCTTGGTGGCTGACCTGTGTGTATGGGCCACAACACAATCCGGACAAGGTGCAATTTCTCCAGGAACTAAGGAATATTAGAGCCCAGTGCGCTGGGCCTTGGCTGCTTGTTGGAGATTTTAACCTTATATACAAGGAGGAGGACAAAAATAACTCCAATCTGAATACAGCAATGATGGGAAGGTTTAGAAGATGGATTGATGATATGGAGGTCTCTGAAATTCCGCTCCACGGTCGTAAATACACATGGATCAGCTCCTTTACTAATGCCTCCCCCACCCTTGTTAGATTGGAAAGAATGTTTTCCTCGCTGGATTGGGAGGAAAAGTTCCTTGGCTGTCTCTTACAAAGCCATGCCTCAAGTGACTCAGACCATTGCCCTCTGATTCTTGGGTTGTAGGATGTTATTGTCAGCAAGAAAAGATTCCAGTTTGAAGCATTTTGGCCTTCTCTCGAGGGATTCCAGGAGGCGATGAAGGAGGCTTGGGAGAGTGTGCAGCCTAGGCTATGCCCTCTCTAAACCCTGATCCTGAAACTCAAGGCCACACCTAGAGGCTTACAAAGTTGGAGTCAGAGGAGGTGCGGGCACATTAGATCTCAGCTGATGTTGGCAAAAGAAATCATACACCAATTTGACATTGTGCAGGAAAGCTGGCCTATTCAGCCCAATGAATTATGGCTATGCAATAATCTCAAGAAACACTCTTTGGCTCTAGCATCCCTTCTAAGAACTATAGCCGGACTAAGATCATGGATTGGCTGGTTAAAGGAGGAATACGCCAACTCCAGACTATTTCATCAGCATGCAAGATACAGAAAGAAGAATAATTTCATACCAAACCTTCAGGAAGGTGACCACATCATCACAAGCCAGGAAGACAAAGCGGCCGCTGTTCTTGATTTCTATGACAACCTCATCGGTACAGAATATGATAGAGAAAGAACTAATAATCTGGACACTCTTGGCTATCCAAGCTTTGAGTTGGAAAGTCTAGAAGTACCATTCTCTGAGGAAGAGAGTTTGGAAAACCATAAAGGATCTACCTTCTGATAAGGCACCAGGCCCGGATGGGTTCACTGGGAGATTTTACAAAAGCTGTTGGCCAATAATCTAGAATGATGTGATGGCAGCACTTCATTCCCTTTGGAATAGAAACTTCATAAATCTCTAGAAGCTGAACTGTGCTTATATTACTCTGATTACAAAAAAGCCAGATGCTATTCAGGTTAAGGATTTCAGGTCTATTAGTTTGGTGCACAGTTTTGCTAAACTTGTGACAGAAATATTGGCAAATAGACTAGCTGTTCGGCTTGATGAGATGGTATCCCCGAATCAGAGTGCGTTCATAAAAAAAGGTTTATCCAGGATAATTTCATGATGGTCCAGCAGACAGTAAAATTCCTACACTCTCAAAAGCAGCCTAGAATTCTCTTGAAACTAGACATCACCAAGGCTTTTGACTTGGTGTCTTGGGCCTTCCTTCTGGAGGTTCTCAGAAAATTGGGTTTTGGCCCTCGATGGTGTGACTTGGTTAGTGGCCTCCTGGCAGCTTCTTCTACCTAGGTGCTCCTTAATGGTATTCCGGGAGAAAGCATATGGCACAGGAGGGGCCTCCGGCAAGGCGACCCCCTATCTCCTATGCTCTTCATCTTGGTGATGGATGTCCTAGACAGCCTATTCACACGTGCTACAGAGGCTGGACTGTTGCAACCCCTGTCCACAAGGCCAATCCAGCATAGGATCTCCCTTTATGCTGACGACGTAGCCCTATCCCTACGACCCACGGTAGCTGACATTAATTTATCATTACAGCTATTGCAGCTGTTCGAGGATGCCTCGGGACTCAAGACCAACGTCCAAAAAAGCAATGTGTTGCCCATTCAGTGCGCCGAGGAGGACATGGCCTGCATTCAGGACCTCTTACCCTATGAAGTCATAGATTGCCCTTGTAAGTACTTGGGGCTGCCCTTGACAATCAGAAAATTAATTAAGGAGCAGGTCCAACCAATCATTGATAGGGTGGTTGATTAGCTACCAGGATGCAAGGCTGACCTGATGACGCGAGCTGGCAGAGTGATTCAAGTGCAATTTGTGCTCACAGGAATCTTGATTTATGTGGCTATGGCAACTGATCTACCTCCTTGGGCTACCAAAGCCTTTGATAAAATTAGAAGGGCATTTCTTTGGAAAGGTCGAAAGGAGGCAAAGGGAGGCCATGTTGACGGTCCTTAAGTATCAAATTTAATTATCAAATAAACAAAGAAAATGGTCCAAATGAAATCAACATCCAGACTTAGGGTTTTATCTGACAGAATTCCACGAGTTTTGGTGTTTGTCTATTTCTACAGGGTGTTATCAGGAAATACGGAAGGCCCACACGTCGGGGTTACATAGAGATATCAACGTACCGCGCAATTATCTTACATCTAGAAGACTCCAGAAGCCACGGGAATGAAGCGGAGGCCGAACGGGGTCTGGCCCCGCGCGCCCGCCCAGGAGACCAGGGCGCCCACCCCCCTGTAGAGTCCAATCAGAACTCTCTTTCGGGATCAAGCTCCACCGACCTAAAGGATCAAGGATAACCGTTCAATCAATGCCGGTTTGATCCAACGACCCATATTCACTTGAAGGGACTATAAAACCAGACGCCCTGGCCCTGGAGGAGAGAGCCTCTCAACCCTAATTCATTATTTCTCAAGGGATAAGAAGCCTCTGATCAAGCCTAGAGCCACCACATCAATTAGACATCTAGATTAGCATAGCTACATAGGATTAGAACTAGAAGGAGTCAATCTTCGATTGGTTTCCGGATCTGTCAAGAGGATTCTTGGTAATTCTCTAATTGTTCTTCTAATTGTTCATCTTTGTTCTTCAATATTATGAATATGACTTTGTTCTACTTCAATATATTGCTTATGACTTTGCTCTACTTGTTTATATTCAAGATTATATTGTTCTTAGTCTATCATAGTTATATACTTGGCTTAGTTAGATTGGATTTATATACATGTTTAGGATCGTATAGCGTTTATCCATCGGATCCGTGGGTAAATGATAGATATTGTGTAGGCATGGTGCTTATACCGTATTTATCTGCGATTGTACCCAATATGCCAGATCGTGGGGTAGTTCGTGATAGTGACAACTTCATTGATTCATATATAGTCCCCCTCTCGTGTATTGGGCTGGTAGAGCAACATTATTATAGGGGAGCGATTACGATGTTTCTCATATTCCTTGCTAATATCACTATGCTTGGGCGTAGTCCTGTCTCACAATGATTGCTAAGTATGCTTGCACTAACTATGATAATGCTAGACTATATAGTTGAGAATAACTTAGGAAATATTCTTGTAGTTCGTTCTAATACCATGCTAATGACTTGCTAGAATATCTAATTGAGGTGCTTATCATATTTATATGTGGTTAAGTTATGCTGATCAGATTAATTATCTTTGTCACTATTCATTACTTTATATATCTTTATGTGACACTTACCCCTGTATAAAAGAGTTATATAAATGTTCTCAATTATACATGCAATGATAGATACTCAATCTCATATTCCATTCTATAATTAACATTGATGATTATTAATCCCTTCCTAGTGGTAAAAATATAAATAACGATACCTAGAATACTTCTCGGTTAAAATGCTACATCGGTATTAATCTGCGTGCTTGCAGATCCCATTCATTATTTATTTAGATGAGCAATTGCATATTTCAATACCGCGTCTCTCATATCATGCTGGGGATGACAACTTGGCTTAAGTGGTATGAGGGATAGGTCTGGCATTTTTGGCACCGTTATCAGAATTAGAAAACTAAGTTGACTTTTGGTAATGATGTTAAGAATACCCAACAAGCATTTTTGGCGCCGTTGCCGGGGAAGGTTGATTACTAATTAGGAATGAATATAGGATTTTGAGTTATCATTCGCATCACTAATATGATTGAGCTTATCAATTCCCTCATACAGTTTTACCATGATATTTTTCTATTTTATCTTATGCAGGGTAATGAATGAATAGAAGACATCTTCCAGGAAATTTTGTTGACAATCCTGAAGAATTATTCAGAAAAACAAGAGCCAAGCTCAAGAAGAGATCATCAACACTTCTGCAAGAAGCTTCGTTCAGTCAAGAAGATAACCGGAACTTGTCTTCAGAGTTCAAAGCCTTGGCAAACAAATCGACCCGTGAGTTCTCAGCTCCCACTACGGACAACATCTGCACTGGACCTGCTGCAGAGATCGATGGCAACTTTGAGCTCAAGCCTGGACTTATCAACATGGTGCAATCCAACTAGTTCTGTGGGAAGGCACACGAAGATGCTAGTGCTCATCTCCAACACTTCCTGAAGATTTGCAGCTCATTCACCATATCAGGAGTCCCTAGAGATGCTATACTACTTCACCTCTTCCCATTCTCGCTGTTAGGAAGAGCGAAGCAGTGGTTTTACGCTACAAAGGAGAAGAATACTACGTGGGCACTCTGCTCCACGAACTTTCTGGCTAAGTTCTTTCCCATGGGCAAGACCAATGCTCTCCGTGGGAAGATTACAAGTTTTTAGCAATAATATGATGAATCTGTTCCAGAAGCATGGGAGCGCTTCCAAGACTACATCCTAGAATGTCCCCATCATGGAATGGAGAGTTGGCTATTGATGCAGATGTTTTATCATGGGCTCGGTAACAGTGCCTGAGAGACCATGGATGCTGCAGCTGGAGGAGCATTACTATCACTTACCATATCACAAGCCACAACTCTTGTGGAGAAGATGGCGTCCAACCAAAGCTGGAATGAAGAAAAGACCCAGACACGCAAGAAAGGTGGAGGTATGCATCAGCTCAAGGAGGTAGCCATGCTGTCTGCAAAGCTAGACTTGCTCATGAAAAAGCTCGATGATAGAGCTAGAGATAAGAAAGAAGTTATGCACATCTATGACTCTCACATGACTTGTGAGGAGTGTGGAGATACTGGACACTCAGGCAATCACTGCTCTGAGATGCTTGAGGATGTGAACTACATCAACAACAACAACAACTACTACAACCGTCCTCAACAAAATCAAGGTTGGAATCAACAGAGGCCTAACTACTCAGGTAATTATCAAGGTAACAATTCTTACAATAATAATAATTTTCCACCTCTGAGAGAGTTAGTGTCTAATCAAGGACAGCTAATGGATAATCTATCTAAGAAATTGGCATCTAATGATAAAATGTTAGAAAATATAAATAATAGAATGGATAATTTCTCTACTGCCATCAAGAATCAAATTAGCTTTAATAAGATGACTGAATCTCAGTTAAATGAAATAGCTATTGTTGTTCCTACTACTAACCCCGGTATACCATCACAACCGGAAGGATTAGAATCTGCAAATCTTGTAGACATGTTTGATGCAGGTAACTACTGGAGTAACCCTGTCACTGAAGTTACTACTGACCTCCTACCGGTCAAGAGAGGCGATCCAGGACGCCCCGTCATTCCGATCTCCATCGGCATGGTGGACTTCCCAGAAGCACTCTGTGACTTTGGCTCTAGCGTCAACATTATGCCTAGGGTACTTTATGAAAAAATCTTTACATATCCTTTATTAGAGACAACCATGTGTTTGCAGTTTGCAGATCAGGCGTTAAGTTTTCCAAAAGGAATATTGAAGAACCTTTGTGTCCGAGTTGGTACCTTGTACGCCCCAATAGACTTCGTGGTGATAGAGACCGGTAATGATGAGAGGACACCCATCATCTTAGGGAGGCCATTCTTAAACACCTCGGGAGCTGTCATCTATGCTAATGCTGCCAAGATCAGTTTCTACATCAAAGGGAGGAAGGAGACTTGTTTCTTCAAGAACAAGACTACACAAATCCTAGATCAATCCAGACGTGAATCAAGGAAGAGGACCAACAGGAGGAACAGGAACAAGCAAGTGTGGACCGAGTCAGCTAAGATGGTCACTGCAGTTCAAGGAGGCCAAGATCATCAACTTAAGTCACCATTTTTTACCAAGAAGGATGACCCAGGAATGCCAAGCATCTATTGCTTCATACATGGATACAACTTCTACAAGACGACTTGCGACATTGGATCGGGCGTCAACATAATGGCCGCAGTCACCTATCCGCTCTTGTTCGGAACCATGCCCTTAAAACCAACATACATTCAACTCCAGACGGAAGATCAGACATTTCGAGAGGTTAAAGGTATGATAACTGATGTCCCTGTTAAAATAGACGATCATTTTGTCTTCACAGACTTTAAGGTTATTGATGTTGACGGTCCTTAAGTATCAATTTTAATTATCAAATTAACAAAGAAAAGGATCCAAATGCAACCAACATCCAAACTTAGGGTTTTATCTGACAGAATTCCATGAGTTTTGGTGTTTGTCTATTTCTGTAGGGGGTTATGAGGAAATACGGAAGAAAGGCCCACACGTCGGGATTACATAGAGATATCAACGTGCCGCACAATTATCTTACATCTAGAAGACTCCAGAAGCCACGAGAACGAAGCGGAGGCGAAACGGGGCCTGGCCCTGGGCGCCCGCCTAGGAGACCAGGGCACCCGCCCACCTTTAGAGTTCAATCAGGACTCTCTTTCAGGATCAAGCTCCACCGACCTAAAGGATCAAGGATAACCGTTCAATCAATGTCGGTTTGATCCAACGGCCCATATTCACTTGAAGGGACTATAAAACCAGACCCCCTGGCCCCTTGAGGAGAGAGCCTCTCAACCCTAATTCATTATTCCTCAAGGGAGAAGAAGCCTCTGATCAAGCCTAGAGCCACCACATCAATTAGACATCTAGATTAGCATAGCCACATATGATTAGAACTAGAAGGAGTCAATCTTCGATTGGTTTCCGGATCTGTCAAGAGGATTCTTGGTAATTCTCCAATTGTTCTTCTAATTGTTCATCTTTGTTCTTCAATATTATGAATATGACTTTGTTCTACTTCAATATATTGCTTATGACTTTGCTCTACTTGTTTATATTCAAGGTTATACTGTTCTTAGTTTATCATAGTTATATACTTGGCTTAGTTAGATTGGATCTATATACATGTTTAGGATCGTATAGCGTTTATCCATTGGATCCATGGGTAAATGATAGATATTGTGTAGGCGTAGTGCTTATACCGTATTTATCTGCGATTGTACCCAATATGCCAGATCGTGGGGTAGTTCGTGATAGTGACAGCTTCATTGATTCTTATATAGTCCCCCTCTCGTGTATTGGGCTGGCAGAGCAACATTATTACAGGGGAGTGATTACGATGTTTCTCATATTCCTTGCTAATATCACTATGCATGGGCGTAGTCTTGTCTCACAATGATTGCTAAGTATAATTGCACTAACTATGATAATGCTAGACTATATAGTTGAGAATAACTTAGGAAATATTCTTGTAGTTCGTTCTAATTCCATGCTAATGACTTGCTAAAATATCTGATTGAGGTGCTTATCATATTTATTATGAGGCTAAGTTATGCTGATCAGATTAATTATCTTTGTCACTATTCATTACTTCATATATTCTTTATGTGACACTTATCCCTGTATGAAAGAGTTAGATAAATGTTCTCAATTATACATGCAATGATAGATACTCAATCTCATATTCCATTCTATAATCAACATTGATTATTACTAATCCCTTCACAGTGGTAAAAATATAAATAACGATACCTGGAATACTTCCCGGTTAAAATGCTACATCGGTATTAATCTGAGCGCTTGCAGATCCCATTCATTATTTATTTAGATGAGCAATTGCATATTTCAATACCGCGTCACTCATACCATGCTGGGGATGACAACTTGGTTTAAGTGGTATGAGGGATAGGTTTGGCATTTTTGGCACCATTATCAGAATTAGAAATCTAAGTCTACTTTTGGTAATGATGTTAAGAATACCCAACAATTGACATGGGCGAAGATGAATGCGATCCACCCATCATCCTTGGAAGACCGTTCCTCAGCACCGTTAAGGCAATCATCTACATTGGAACCGGAGAAGTCCATTTGCACTTCCCCTCAGAGAAGGTACACCGCTATTTTACTGACCCTAACTATATTTTTGAACACTCTAAGCAGGTCAGGACAAGAAGAAAACGACGCAACCGCAACCAGAGGAGGCAGATCATCAAGGATGGATGGGCAGACTATGAAGGAGAAGTGGTGAGGTCAGAAGACATACAGTTGAAACAGAATTATCCAGCGGAGACCGTAGCACCGAGTCAGCTGTGGAAAGAGAAGATAACCATACACGAAGAAGAGGCGCTGCCAGAAGTACCGACTCCGCCACCCAACGAACCCCAGGACAACTGAGAAAACGGAGAGTCCCGTTCGGAGGACTTAAAAACACCGAACGCCTTGCCAAGAGGTAAACTTGGTAGTTATCTTTTCCCTTTCAATTATTTCAAACAGTTTACTTAGTTAATTATGTTAATACTATCCTAAAAAGAAAATAAAAATGTTAAAAAACAGTAAGCCCCATGTGAGTATACGAGTGGCATGAAAACCATAAGTACATTCACTGTGGTGGCATAAAAATAAAATAAATATTTCTTTTCTGTTTTATAAAACGAAAATATAAAAATAGGAAGTAACATTTATTGAGGAGGCTCAACATGATAAAGGCTAGATACTTACGCTAACACTTAATTAGTTCCACAAAGCTTTGTTGTCTATTTGAACTCCACAGAATTTAAGAATCGAGAAGACTAGCAGACGGAGGACATTCTAATCGCTGTCAAGATACCGCCGACTTTCAAATACACCTCTGCCACCTGCTAGCTACATCAAAAGAAATTACGTCAAAATTCAGCTTGGGGGAGAGCACCCCCATTTATCCCGCTAAGTATGTCTATCTATCTTTATACTTATACTATATTAAAATATAGATATACATAACTTATAGAAAACCAAATAAAGATTTTGTGCTTATATATATATCTTTTGCTAGTTTGTTTAATAAATAAATAAAGTGGCTATGCTAAACTAAGTCTTAATAATAAAACTCTAGCATGGATATGATGAATAGTTGCTCTATCTAATTTTTAAAATTTGAAGTTCTCTCTCAAGTTTAGACATAACTGTTATAATTTAAAGGTTGCTATAAACCTAAACTTGTGGGAAGAAAACTTGATCTGAAGTCTAAGTTGTTAACGGATATGATATGGGAAGGTTGAGCTGCTGTTTATCTGTTTCTAGAGATGCTAGAATTCTGGAGAATTTTATCTTTGAAAATCTTTAAAATATTGCATGATGAGTTCCTGTATGATGAGAGTTTAAATTCCTACCACAGCCATATATACATGCTTGCTAGACGTTGAGCCACACATTTACTTTTACTACTTATGAGCATTGAGTGTAGTCAAGCTGTGTAGACCCTTAGGAGCTTGTCATGTGGTTAATCAAGATTCACTTGCACGTTCACTCATACATGCTGCTTCTATTCCGGAAGTACGCATCCACATATATCCACCCATTTCCATCTTCAGAACCACCCCAAAAATATTCTACTCCTAATCCGGAAGAGAATAGCTAAAAATATTTCTGTTTTCCCCTGTGAAATAAATGCTCAAGTTATCTTGGTTACTACCACTTGCTATATTATTTCAGAAGATGAGTACTCTAAAAAAAGAGATACGAGGAAATAAAAAGGGGCAAGTGCACGGAACCTCGAAGAAAAGAAAAAGTGAGACGAGAGGTAAAAATGGACAAGTGTCCGATAGTAGAATTAGGGGTACAAAATACCCACCAGAGAGGAAAGAAAAAGAAAATATAGAGCATCTCATTCTCCTCACAAAGTTTCAAAAAGCAAGGAAGGTATGTATCTCCTCAAAGAGCAAAAGTAGAATTAGACTTTCACCATTGTTATCACCATCATCACCATACGCCATTCATTCGCCACACATGCACATCTTGATTTGACTTATTGATTTGTTTCTTTGGATCCATGGTTTGACTATACAATAAATGTCTTGTGAGTATGTATACTTTATCTGCCACCTATGAGCCCCAGATATTAAAGCCTTATTAGAGTAGGGTGAGAGAGAAGGCAATGTCACTATGCCTTATACCACAAATACCACATACTTTTTGAGAGAAGGCATATACCATCACTGCCTTGGTAAGGATCCAGAAATACCACAAAAGAGAGATTTAAGAGAGTCATACAAGGAATCTCTGAGTTTTATTTGAAAATCTGCAAAAACTTCAGAGCTATAGCTGATCAAGAATAAGAGACATGGAACTTGACTAGACCGTTCTATCTTTTAACTACTCAAGACAGAAGAGACGGTTACAAGTCCCATGGTGAAAGGTAAAGTAAGTAATATTTAAGTCTTGACAGTTTACTCTAACTCAGAGATGAGATCTTATTTGAAAGCATGTGTACCGTCAACTTTTCAAAGGCATTGCAACAACTTCTGATCCATCGCTGAGATTATCCTTGCTCAGGGACGAGCAAGAGGTAAGCTTGGGGGATTTTGTTGACGGTCCTTAAGTATCAAATTTAATTATCAAATAAACAAAGAAAAGGGTCCAAATGAAATCAACATCCAGACTTAGGGTTTTATCTGACAGAATTCCACGAGTTTTGGTGTTTGTCTATTTCTACAGGGGGTTATCAGGAAATACGGAAGAAAGGCCCACACGTCGGGATTACATAGAGATATCAACGTACCGCGCAATTATCTTACATCTAGAAGACTCTAGAAGCCACAGGAACGAAGGTGAGGCCGAACGGGGCCTGGCCCTGGGCGCCCGCCCAGGAGACCAGGGCGCCAGCCCCCCTGTAAAGTCCAATCAAAACTCTCTTTGGGGATCAAGCTCCACCGACCTAAAGGATCAAGGATAACCGTTCAATCAATGTCAGTTTGATCCAACGGCCCATATTCACTTGAAGGGACTATAAACCAGACCCCCTGGCCCCTAGAGGAGAGAGCCTCTCAACCCTAATTCATTATTCCTCAAGGGAGAAGAAGCCTCTGATCAAGCCTAGAGCCACCACATCAATTAGACATCTAGATTAGCATAGCTATATAGGATTAGAACTAGAAGGAGTCAATCTTCGATTGGTTTTTGGATCTGTCAAGAGGATTCTTGGTAATTCTCTATTGTTCTTCAATTGTTCATCTTTGTTCTTTGATATTATGAATAAGACTTTGTTCTACTTCAATATATTGATTATGACTTTGCTCTACTTGTTTATATTCGCAATTATATTGTTCTTAGTTTATCATAGTTATATACTTGGCTTAGTTAGGTTGGAATTATATACATGTTTAGGATCGTATAGAGTTTATCCATCGGATCCATGGGTAAATGATAGATATTGTGTAGGCGTGGTGCTTATACCGTATTTATTTACGATTGTACCCTATATGCCAGATCGCGGGGTAGTTCGTGGTAGTGACAGCTCCATTGATTCTTATATAGTCCCCCTCTCGTGTATTGGGTTGGCAGAGCAACATTATTATAGGGTAGTGATTGCGATGTTTCTCATATTCCTTGATAATATCACTATGCATGGGTGTAGTCCTGTCTCACAATGATTGCTAAGTATAATTGCACTAACTATGATATGCTAGACTGTATTCTTAAGAATAACTTTGGAAATATTCTTGTAGTTCATCCTAATTCCATGCTAATGACTTGCTAGAATAGCTAATTGAGGTGCTTATCATATTTCTATGTGGCTAAGTTATGCTGATCAGATTAATTATCTTTGTCACTATTCATTACTTTATATATCCTTTATGTGACACTTATCCCTGTATGAAAGAGATAGATAAATGTTCTCAATTATACATGCAATGATAGATACTCAATCTTATATTCCATTCTATAATCAACATTTATGATTACTAATCCCTTTCCAGTGGTAAAAATATAAATAACGATACGTGGAATACTTTCCGGTTAAAATGCTACAACGGTATTAATCTGTGCGCTTGCAGATCCCATTTGTTATTTATTTAGAACAGCAATTGCATATTTCAATACCGCGTCTTTCATGTAATGCTGGGGATGACAACTTGGCTTAAGTGGCATGAGGGATAGGTTTGGTATTTTTGGCGCTGTTATCAGAATTAGAAAACTAAGTCTACTTTTGGTAGTGACGTTAACAATGCCCAACAGCATCCTCATTCAGCATAGCATGAGCATAGCATCACATAAGTATGGTAGCTTTTGAGTTGTGATTTTATGTGATTAATTTAAATGAACTAAATTTGATAAAATTTGTATGCTTGCTTTAAAATTGCTTGTAATGACCAAAATAAGTTGGAATATGTTTAAGGAGAATTAAGAATAATTTTGTGAAATTTTTGGAGCTATAGAATTTTGAGAAATGTATTTGATACAAAAGGCCCCAAAAGGAATTTATTTAAAAACCTATAACTAGTTTTGAGTTGCATTTCAAATTCTATTTGGGATTTGGAATTCACCCAAAACCAAAGTTGTAGAACTTTTTATTTGTGACAAATTTTGTTTTAGGGGCAAAGCCTGAAAAGGATTTTAAATGGGTCCAAATGAGTTTGGCAAAATAATTGAGAAAAGAAATTAAAAAAAAGAGAAAGTGGGTAGGCGCTGCTGGGCCGACCCGCCTCCCTTTCGGCCCGCTCACCTGCGTGGCCCACTCCCCCAATCCCCCTCTCCCGCACGCGGACGCGCCCGCCTTGCTCCACCCAGCGCCGGCCACATGGCGGCCGTACGCCGGCGACGTGGCCGCGGCCGCCCGGCCGACCGACATAACCCGGTCGGGATGCCTCCCCGCGCCCCCAGACCGCCTCCACTCTGTCCCCTCCCCACTCCCTCTTCTTCTCCACTCGTGCGCAGCAATAGCCGCGGCGGTGCTCCGCCATGCGCCATTGACGCCGCAGCCAAGCTCACAACTCCGACCACTCGCGTCCGATTAAACACGCCCCCAGCTCCCCTCGACGAGCTCTACCCCGTGCGCTCACTCTCGGCCGTCCGCGTCAAGGTATTGGGCGAGATTCCGCCACCGCGCCATGGCCAGAGCTCCGGCGAGCTCTCGGTCCGCGTGGATCTTCCCTTCCCGACCCTCTCTCTCTTCGGTAGTTAGCGCGTTTTGGTCGCCGCACCACCGTGAACCCTATGCGCCCCTCCATTCGCGCTCTATCGACCGGAGACGACCGGACACCGGTGAGCAGCACGACCGAGCTCCGCCATACGCCATTCCCACCGCTAGAGACCTCCTCCGTCGACGTGAGTTAGTGCAACGTGTTCGTCTCGCCGAGACGAAGCCGTAGGTGACAGCCGCGCCACTGGAGACCTCGCCGTCGGCGAGAGCCGGCCGGTCGAAGGCGGCCGGAGTGCGGCATGGCTGACCAGTGGGGCCACGACCCCTGGGTCCCGCCTGTCAGCGTCTCTGCGGGTGTGGATCTGGGTGGATCTAGTGTTTTCCCCTCGGTTTTCTTAAATAAAGGTTTTCAGAAATCTTTTAAATCTTGTTTATTTCATAACTTGAGTTCTACAGCTCCAAAAATGATGAAATAAAATGTGATGTGCTCCATAAATCTAGATCTACAGTTTGGTGTAATTGCATGTCATGTTTGTACAACTTTTCTGTAAATATATTTATTTCATGTGTTTGCTGATAATTAGAAAATGCATAGTAATTAGAATATAACTCAGAAAAAAGGGATTCTTGTTTTGTTAGCTTTTAATGGATATCTATTCTCTGGGAAAAATATGTCACACAATATTTGCTGTATGAATTAATTTATGATGATTTAAATGCTTGCATGGCAGTGGTTTGTGATTTTTAATAAATAATTGGATCATGCAATTAATCTAGAAATTTTTGTGGGTGTTTCTTATGATAGTAAGTAATTTATAAAAATATGAAATCTGTTGTTTGACACTTGGTCAACAGTAGGGTATTTCTACTTAATTATATAGAATAAACTTGTGTTTTTTGTGTAGGCCAAACTATCTGTCCAATTATTGTGAAAAATTTGTGGTAGACTTTATAATTGACCAGTAACCTACTGTATTTTTTGTGGAATTTATTGATGATCAGAAGTACAAGCTACTGTTGTAGGTCTAATAATGGTTAAATGAATTAAAGCTTGCTATACATAAGATACATAAAATAAGTAGTGTTTGGTGTATCTTTGAAGCATCATGTTAGTTTGCTGGTTCATAATGATAACAACTTGTAGGAGAGAATGCAATAGATGCTTAATTTGGTTACATGTTCTTGGATGATGTTGACTACCTTGTAGAAATAGTTTCTTGTCTCATCCATGCACCATGTTATGATCATCTGGTATTCACTTGCATAAGCATTGCACCCCGGGCATCTCGCACTCCACTCATGAGCATACATGCATCATACAGGCTCACAGGAGAACGAGGTAGGACCCGAGGAGCAGGAGGAGACCCAGGAGCAGGAACTTTTGGGACGACCAGAGCCGGAAGGAGAGTGCAGGAGTGCCCGAACCACAGGCCTAGCACATTTGAGAAAGGCAAGCCCCGGAGCATTCTACGTCTCCCTATTCTCGCTAACTTAATTTGATATATATCATGATTGTCTACTATGCCGCATTTAAGTGATATGAGTTGTTTGATACGGTTGATGCATATTTACTCCTTGATATCACCACCTGTTTATCTACCTTGTCCTATGTAGATAGGCTCGGAGTCCATGCTTAGCTTGCTTAGTACAGTAGAAGTCGGGTGATTTTCTGTCACCTGCGAGATATAGGTGGATACCTGAATGTTAGCTGTTAATGCTATGATGAACAGTAACCAAGTGTGGGAATGAATTTGAGACCGGGCAGAGTCTTATGGTGGTGTTGGCCGTAGTGTCCCTGTCTGCGTCGATTAAGGACCGATTGTTGACGGCCCTCTTGTCATGTTGAACGCATGCCCCACACTTAGCTGGAAGGATAAGACATTCCGAGCGCGAAGCCTGAACACTATCTAGGCCGGGAGTCGAGCCGCCATGTGCTGTATTGGTGATGATTGAGGAGAACGACGAGGGCGCGACACGCAACCTTGGTATACCTTGGATACCTCAGTCGCTAGAACGGTCCTCGGGTAATGGCGGTGCCTGCCGAACCCGCGATTTGGTCCTAGATAGTGTAATATGGTGATCCGTAGCTCACTTGATCAGTGAGTGTGGTTTGTGTGGGGAATAACTCGCCAGCTAGTCAGAAATCGATTCGAATCGCCATCGCTCCTGGATAGTGAGCACTTGACTTGAGCCCTGTCCTCGTAGTAAGATCTATGAAACACTTGGGTTGTGATAAGTAATGAATTATGAATGCTATGATAAGGTACTATCATACCGCAACACATGTTTGCAATAGTACAGGTGCAAACCAAGATGATAGGTAATAATAATATTTAATTTGAGCTACATAAAAGAAAGAAGGATATCATATTATAATTCTAGTTGGGCAACGCTTTTATGCAAAGGTTTCAGCTACCCCACTAAACAGTCTTCATGAACCTTGAAGAGTGTTTTATTTTTGGTTTGTGACGGGTAAGTCTAGCTGAGTACATTCTCGTACTTAGGGTTCCATTCCCATGTTGTTTTGCAGATGGTCAGATGTAATATGGTTATTGCATTCACTGTTTGTACCCAGCAATGGGTGATGACTAGACCAAGGGTGATGGTCACTCTACCTCCTCTTTTGCTGTTGCGGAAATGATCAAACTATGGCACTGTATCAGTTTAAGTATGTGTGTGTTATTTTAAAACTACGAAGCTTCCGCTACTCTTGAACCTGATTTGTAATAACTTTAAGTGAACTCTGATGTATTTACTGAATGTTATGAACTGGATGTAACTTTGGATGGTGATCGCTGGACTTATTACGATCTTGGCTGTATGTATGAGTTGTGGTTCGAAATACTTCGAGATTTCATGGACTACCGGGATTATATGGGCTTAAGCTTGATGGTTCGACTGTGCAAATAGTCGCTATTGGGCTTAATCTCTAATAATTTGGGCGGTTTTCTTACAGCTGGCATCGGAGCAAGGTTCAGCGAGTTACTGTTCATAAGTACGTTCTAAAACAAACTTAAACCGGTTAATAAAAAGTTAACTATCTAATTAATGGTAATCAAGGTGTTAAAATGAGTTTTTGGAAAAATTACACGGTGTGCCTTTGGTCATATCCTTTATGCCCAGTTAAGGACTCTAAGGTGGCTAGTTAAATACTGACTTGGAGGTTTATGCATCATATTTCTATTTCGTCGCTCATACGGCATGTAATAATATGAGTGCCATTCATTTGAGTGGTAATGTATGTATCATCTTCCCTCTACGCCTCGGTAAGTGGGAGCTGTGAGAGCATGATCGGATACACTGACGATCTAGGGAAGTGCTTTGAGGTGCTGTATCATGCACGCATATTTAGTGTGCCTGGGGATAGTACCACATGTTGGGAGATTCCGTCCTGAGAGGCGATGCCGTCATTAGGGCGATGATGTGGGTAGTGGCATGCCATATGCATAGGTGTGGTGCCTATGTGTGTGGGATCCGTAGTTTCAAATTCTTGTTCTGCTTGTTCATACTGTGGTTGGGCTGAAATGAGTTTTCTGCAGGTACGCTAACCACGTTCTCGCCTAGAACGCTAGTTACGTTATGAGAGAACGTTATGTGCCACCGTATATACCGATTAGTGTTAACTTTTATTTCTAAGTTTGTGAGATCGTAAGTTTCGTGCATGCATCATGTTCATTCCATATCATTACTTAATTCCTCCCCTTATTTAAATTTGTCCCAATTTTAATTAAAATAATAAAAAGATAATCCTTAGTCTTACCCCAGGTATTCTATTTTCAGTAGATGGCACGCACTAGGCTCACCGCTCCCAAGTCCACTGGTGGGTGGGCCCCTCGCCATCAGTTGGCACCTAGGAGCTTGCGTCACAAGAGCAAGTTCCTAGGAGAGTTTGGGATGCCTACCTTGCTCTGGCGAGTGCTCAGTTCGATGGGGTATCCTAAAGGAAGGGAACCTCGCTACTATTGGAACAAAGAGCAGCTTGGTGACGGGACCCTGGTGGGGATTGAGGCAGTGATCCCTACCAGTGGAGGTGACTTCGCCTGGGGTGGTTGGGTGTACGTGTCCCGAGGTACCACGCCTTTCTAGGGTGCTAGCAGGGCTGCTTTTGCGGTTCTGAGAGATATCATGGAGAGGTTTCCGCAGGAGCTGGCCCACGCCTTCGCTGGGGTGTTTTTCCGAGGGGACCCCTACACTTCGGTGTGGGATCAGTCTGAGGCGAATGCTCTAGAGAGGAGTGCGGATGAGGATCAGCACAGTGACAGTACAGCTATGAGTGCTATGTTCACCAAGATGAAGACCTATGGGGGTCTAGAGCGCTGCTTGGGACAATTGTCTGGGTCTCTTCTGATAGTTCAGGATGAGAAGCGCCAGCTACAGCGTGAGTTTGACAGTGAGGTTGAGAGGTTGCAGGCAGAGTTGGCCTGTGTGACTCTAGAGAGGGACCAGGTAGTCCAGCAGAACAGTGAGTTGAGTCAGGATATGCTCATAGTGAGAGAGCAGAGGGACAGGGTGACCACAGCTCATAGGAACTGTGAGCGCATGCTAGTTCCTGTGCTTGGTCAGAGGAATGAAGCCTAGCACGAGGAGGACACCCTGAGGGCGCGACAGCTAGAGCTTGAGCAGCAGCTAGCTAATGCTGAGGAGTACAATAAGAACCTGCATGAGGAGATCCACCAACTGCATAACTAGCTCCACCCTCACCACCTGCCTGGAGCAGCTGAGTTAGAATCTGAGGATGAGATGGATGAGGATCTGGAGATGGAGGCAGCCACTAGTGGAGATGAGGATGAGGAATTTTTCGGCATGGACAGTGACCATAGCGAGTAGATGCTAGGGCTCTAGAGCTAGTCCTTCTTCTTTTGCAGTTGTGGTTGCATGACATGTGTTGTAATCTGTTGGATCCTGGATGTGTAAGACTTTATGTGTTGAGCTATGTTGACGCTGAAAGTCCAGTGTATGTATGCTGACAATTTTGGATATATACGAACCCTGTTGGCTAAATGTTAAGTAATCAGTTAGCGATGTTGTGTGTGGATGATGAATTGTTGTGCCTCTGTTTATTGTCTAGATTTATCTCTCATCAGTAAATTCAGTGTGGCACAATTTTGCATATATCTTCCGGTTGATCACAACTCCTAAGTACTACTTATCGTTGACGCATGCAGATGGTGTAAACGCGTGGCGGGGGTAACAGCAACTCCGGTGTTGGAGAAGGTTCCTCCGGAGGTGGGGCTCATAGAAATGAGGATAGAGCACCAACACCGCCACCACCACCGTCCCCTCCATACACTACGGACGTGTTGTTCACGTAGTTTCTGGGGAGCCAACGCAACATGGAACAGATGCAGCGCAACATGGAAGAAGCCCTACGCAATATCGCCGACAACACCCGCCGTGGGGATAACCAAGGTGGCCGTGAAGTAAATCAGTACAGCTCTTTCAAGGACTTCATGGACACCAAACCACCAGTCTTTAAGGAGGCCGTGGAACCACTTGAGGCAGATGAATGGATTAACACCATGGAGCAGAAGTTCCATCTCCTTCAAATGACTGAGGAGCTCAAGGCAGAATATGCAGCGCATCAGCTGCAAGGGCCTGCTGGGATTTGGTGGTCCCATCATCGCACCACCTATCCAGAGGGGGCCCCGATCACATGGAACCGCTTCACCACTGCCTTCCGAGGAAACTATATTCCTCCAGGTGTGGTGGAAATGAAGATTGGAGAATTCATGAAGCTATCTCAGGGGACTAAGTCTGTGAAAGAGTATCTACATGCTTTCAACAATCTGGCTCGTTACGCTCCAAAGTTCATGAACACAGATGCCAAGAAGATTGCCAGTTTCTAGAGAGGCCTGAGCCCAAAGATATTGAAGACTATGGGTATAGGGACCTGAGCTATTTTAATGCCTACATCAGCGACTGTCTACCCCAAGAGAACAATAACAACAACTATAGTGCATCCAAGTCACGCAAGAGGGCTTTCGAAGCCGAGTCGTCTCAATCTAGGGCACCAGTGGCAGGACATCAGCAGTATCGTCCTCCTGCCCTAGGTGCTAGGTTTCGACTGCCGCAGAAGAGGAACACATGGCATCCAATGCAGCAAAAGCCGCACAAGGTAGTGTTGACGGTCCTTAAGTACTAAATTTAACCATCAACTAAACATGGAAAAGGATCAATATGCACCAAACATCTAGAATTAGGGTTTTATCTGACAGAATTCCACGAGCTATGGTGTTTATCTATTTCTGCAGGGGGTTATCAAAAAATATAGAGAGAAGGCCCACATGTCATGTTTACAACGAGATAATTACGTGTCGCGCAATTTTCCTTAATCTAGAAGAGTCCAGAAGCTACGGGAATGAACGGGAGACCGGACGGGTGTTGACGGTCCTTAAGTATCAAATTTAATTATCAAATAAACAAAGAAAAGGATCCAAATGAAATCAACATCCAGACTTAGGGTTTTATCTGACAGAATTCCACGAGTTTTGGTGTTTGTCTATTTCTGTAGGGGGTTATCAGGAAATACGAAAGAAAGGCGCACACGTCAGGATTACATAGAGATATCAACGTGCCGCGCAATTATCTTACATCTAGAAGACTCCAGAAGCCACGGGAAGAAAGTGGAGCCCGAACGGGGCCAGGCACTGGGCGCCCGCCCAGTTGACCTGGGCGCCCGCCCCCTCACAGAGTTGGATCAGGACTCTCTTTCGAGACTAATCTCCACCGACCTAAAGGATTAAGGATAACCGTTCAATCAATGTCGGTTTGATCCAACGGCCCATATTCACTTGAAGGGACCATAAAACCAGACCCCCTGGCCCCTGGAGGAGAGAGCCTCTCAACCCTAATTCATTATTCCTCAAGGGAGAAGAAGCCTCTGATCAAGATTAGAGCCACCACATCAATTAGACATCTAGATTAGCATATCTACATAGGATTAGAACTAGAAGGAGACAATCTTCGATTGGTTTCCGGATCTGTCAAGAGGATTCTTGGTAATTCTCTAATTGTTCTTCTAATTGTTCTCTAATTATCTTTGTTCTTCAATATTATGAATATGACTTTGTTCTACTTCAATATATTGCTTATGACATTGCTCTACTTGTTTACATTCAAGATTATATTGATCTTAGTTTATCATGGTTATATACTTGGCTTAGTTAGATTGGATCTATATACATATTTAGGATCGTATAGCATTTATCCATCGGATCCATGGGTGAATGATAGATATTGTGTAGGCGTGGTGCTTATACCATATTTATCTGCGATTGTACCCAATATGCCCGATCGCGGGGTAGTTCGTGATAGTGACAGCTTCATTGATTCTTATATAGTCCCCCTCTCGTGTATTGGGCTGGCAGAGCAACATTATTATAGGGGAGTGATTGCCATGTTTCTCATTTACCTTGATAATATCACTATGCATGGGCGTTGTATTGTCTCACAATGATTGCTAAGTATGCTTGCACTAACTATGATAATGCTAGACTATATAGTTGAGAATAACTTAGGAAATATTCTTGTAGTTCGTTCTAATACCATGCTAATGACTTTCTAGAGTATCTAATTGAGGTGCTTATCGTATTTATTATGTGGCTAGTTATGCTGATCAGATTAATTATCTTTGTTACTATTCATTACTTTATATATCTTTTATGTGACACTTATCCCTGTATGAAAGAGTTAGATAAATGTTCTCAATTATACATGCAATGATAGATACTCAATCTCATATTCTATTCTATAATCAATATTGATGGTTACTAATCCCTTCCCAGTGGTAAAAATATAAATAATGATACTTGGAATACTTTCCGGTTAAAATGCTACATCGGTATTAATCTATGCGCTTGCAGATCCCATTCATTATTTATTTAGAAGAGCAATTGCATATTTCAATACCGCGTCTCTCATGTCATGCTGCGGATGACAACTTGGCTTAAGTGGTATGAGGGATAGGTTTGGCATTTTGGCACCGTTATCAGAATTAGAAAACTAAGTCTACTTTTGGTAATGATGTTAAGAATACCCAACAAGCATTTTTGGCGCCGTTGCCGGGGAAGGTTGATTACTAATCAAGAATGAATATAGGATTTTGAGTTATCATTCGCATCACTAATCTGATTGAGCTTATCAATTCTCTCATACGGTTTTACCCCGATATTTTTCTATTTTATCTTATGCAGGGTAATGTATGAATAGAAGACATCTTCCAAGAAATTTTGTTGACAATCCCGAAGCATTATTCAGAAAAACAAGAGCCAAGCTCAAGAAGAGATCATCAACACTTTAGCAAGAAGCTTCATCCAATCAAGAAGATCACCAGAACTTGTCTTCAGAGTTCGAAGATATGGCGAACAAATCGATCCGTAAGTTCTCAGCTCCCACTACGGACAACATCCGCACTGGACCTACTGCAGAGATCGATGGCAACTTTGAGCTCAAGCCTGGACTTATCAACATGGTGCAATCCAACCAGTTCTGTGGAAGGCACACGAAGATGCTAGTGCTCATCTCCAACACTTCCTAGAGATTTGCAGCACATTCACCAAATCAGGAGTCCCTCGAGATGCTATACTACTTCGCCTCTTCCCATTCTCACTGTTAGGAAGTGCGAAGTAGTGGTTCTACGCTACAAAGGAGAAGAATACTACGTGGGCACTCTGCTCAACAAACTTCCTGGCTAAGTTCTTTCCCATGGGCAAGACCAATGCTCTCCGTGGGAAGATTACAAGTTTTCAGCAACAAAATGATGAATCCGTTCCAGAAGCATGGGAGCGCTTCCAAGACTACATCCTAGAATGCCCCCATCATGGAATGGAGAGTTGGCTACTAATGCAGATATTTTATCATGGGCTCGGCAACAGTGCCCGAGAGACCATGGATGCTGCACCTGGAGGAGCATTCCTATCACTTACCATACCACAAGCCACAGCTCTTGTGGAGAAGATGGCGTCCAACCAAGGCTGGAATGAAGAGAGGACCCAGACACGCAAGAGAGGTGGAGGTATGCATCAGCTCAAGGAGGTAGACATGCTGTCTGCAAAGCTAGACATGCTCATGAAGAAGCTCGATGATAGAGCTGGAGACAAGAAAGAAGTTATGCACTTCTACGACTCTCACATGACTTGTGAGGAGTGTGGAGATACTGGACACTCAGGCAATCACTGCCCTGAGATGCTTGAGGATGTGAACTACATCAACAATAACAACGACAACTAGTACAACCGTCCTCAACAAAATCAAGGTTGGAATCAACAGAGGCCTAACTACTCAGGTAATTATCAAGGTAACAATTCTTACAACAATAGTAATAATTTTCCACCTCTGAGAGAGTTAGTGTCTAATCAAGGAAAGCTAATGGATAACCTATCTAAGAAATTGGCATCTAATGATAAAATGCTAGAAAATATAAATAATAGAATGGATAATTTCTCTACTGCCATAAAGAATCAAATTAGCTTTAATAAAATGATTGAATCTCAGTTAAATCAAATAGCTACTGCTGTTCCTACTACTAACCCCGGTATACCATCACAACCGGAAGGATTAGAATCTGCAAATCTTGTAGACATGTTTGATGCAGGTAATAGGAGTAACCCCGTCACTGAAGTTACTACTGACCTTCTGCCGGTCAAGAGAGGCGATCCAGGACGCCCCATCATCACGATCTCCATCGGCATGGTGGACGTCCCAGAAGCACTCTGCGACTTTGGCTCTAGTGTCAACATTATACCCAGGGTACTATATGAAAAATTCTTTACATATCCTTTATTAGAAAAAACCATGTGTTTGCAGTTTGCAGATCAGACGATAAGTTTTCCAAAAGGAATATTGAAGAACCTATGTGTCCGAGTTGGTACCTTGTACGCTCCAGCAGACGTCGTGGTGATAGAGACCGGTAATGATGAGAGGGCACCAATTATCTTAGGGAGGCCATTCTTGAACACCTCGGGAGCTGTCATCTACGCTAGTGCTGCCAAGATCAGTTTCTACATCAAAGGGAGAAAGGAGACATTTTTCTTCAAGAACAAGACTATACAAATCCTTGATCAATCCAGACGTGAATCAAGGAAGAGGACCAACAGGAGGAACAGGAACAAGCAAGTGTGGACCGAGTCAGCTAAGATGGTCACTGTAGTTCAAGGAGGTCAAGATCATCGACTTAAGTCACCGTTTTTGACCAAGAAGGACGACCCAGGAATGCCAAGCATCTATTGCTCCATCAATGGGTACAACTTCTACAAGACACTTTGCGACACCGGATCGGGCGTCAACATAATGGCCGCATTCATCTATCGGCTCTTGTTCGGAACCATGCCCTTAAAACCAACATACATTCAGCTCCAGATGGCAGATCAGACATTTCGAGAGGTTAAAGGAACAGTAACTGATGTCCCTGTCAAAATAGACGATCATTTTGTCTACACAGACTTTTAGGTTATTGACATGGCAGAAGACGAGTACGATCCACCCATCATCCTTAGAAGTCCGTTCCTCAGCACCGTTAAAGCAATCATCTACATTGGTACTGGAGAAGTCCATATGCACTTCCCCTCAGAGAAGGTACGCCGCTATTTTACTAACCCTAACTATATCGTTGAAGACTCTAAGCAGGTCTGGAAATGATGCAACCGCAACTAGAGGAGGCAAATTATCAAGGACGGATGGGCAGACTATGAAGGAGAAGTGATAAGGTCAGAAGACATACAGTTTAAACAGAACTATCCTGAGGAGACCGTATCACCGAGTCAGGTGCGAAGAGAGAAGATAACTATGCATGAAGAAGAGGCGCCGCCGGAAGTACCGACTATGCAACCAACGAATCCCAAGACAATTGAGAAAATGGAGAGTCCCGTTCGGAGGACTTAAAAACACCGAACGCCTTGCCAAGAGGTAAACTTGGTAGTTATCCTTTCCCTTTCAATTATTTCAAATAGTTTACCTAGTTAATCATGTTCATACTCTCCTAAAAAGAAAATAAAAATGTTAAAAAATAGTAAGCCCCATGTGAGTATATGAGTGGCATAAACCCCATAAGTACATTCACTGTGGTGGCATAAAAATAAAATAAATATTTCTTTGTGCTTTATAAAATAAAAATATAAAAATAGGGAGTAATAGTTATTAAGGAGACTCAACATGATAAAGGCTAGATATTTATGCTAACACTTAATCAGTTTCACAAAGCTTTGTTGTCTATTTGAGCTCCACAGAATTTAAGAATCAAGAAAACTAGCAGATGGAGGACATTCTAATCGCTATCAGAATGCTGCCGACTTTCAAATACACCTCTGCCACCTGCTAGCTACATCAAAAGAAATTACCTCAAAATTTAGCTTGGGGGAGAGCACCCCCATTTATCCCGATAAGTATTTCTATCTATCTATCTTTATACTTATATTATATTAAAATATAAATATACATAGTTATGGAAAACCAAATAAAGATTTTATGCTTATATATATCTTTAGCTTAGTGTGTTTAATAAATAAATAAAGTGGCTATGCTAATCTGAATCTTAATGATAAAACTCTAGCATGGATATGATGAATAGTTGCTCTGCCTAATTTTAAAATCTGAAGTTCTCTCTCAAGTTTAGACATAACTGTTATAATTTAAAGCTTGCTCTAAACCTAAACTTGTGGGAAGAAAACTTGATCTGAAGTCTAAGTTGTTAACGGATATGATACGGGAAGGTTGAACTGCTGTTTATCTGTTCCTAGAGATGCTAGAATTCTGGAGAATTTTATCTTTGAAAAATCTTTAAAATTGCATGATGAGTTCCTATATGATGAGAGTTTAAATTCCTACCACAGCCATATATACATGCTTGCTAGACTTTGAGCCACACATTTACTTTTTACTGCTTATGAGCATTGAGTGTGGTTAAGCTGTGTAGACCCTTAGGAGCTTGTCATGTGGTTAAATCAAGATTCACTTGCACGTTTACTCACACATGCTACTTCTACTACGGAAGTACCATCCACATATATCCACCCATTTCCATCTCCAGAATCACCCAAAAATATTCTACTCCTAATCCAGGAGAGAATGGCCAAAAATATTTCTGTTTTTTCCTTGAGAAAAAATGCTCAAGTTATCTTGTTACTACCACTTGCTATATTATCTCAAGAGATGAGTGCTCTAAAAAAATATATATGAGGAAATAAAAAGGGGAAAGTGCCCGGAACCTCGAAAGAAAAGAAAAAGTGAGACGAGAGGTAAAAATGGACAAGTGTCCGACAGTAGAATTAGGGGTACAAGATACCCACCTGAGAGAAGAAAAAAGAAGAGCATCTCATTCTCCTCATAAAGTTTCAAATAGCAAGGAAGGTATGTATCCTTTCAAAGAGCAAAAGTAGAATTAGACTTTCACCATTGTTAACACCATCATCACCATACACCATTCATTCGCCACACATGCACATCTTGATTTGACTTACTGATTTGTTTCTTTGGATCCATTGTTTGACTATACAATACATGTCTTGTAAGTATGTATACTTTATCTCCCACCTTTGAGCTCTAGATATTAAAGCCTTATTAGAGTAGGGTGAGAGAGAAGGCAATGTTACTATGCCTTATACCACAAATACTACATATTTTGAGAGAAGGCATATACCATTACTGCCTTGGTAAGGATCCAGAAATACCACAAAAGAGAGATATGAGAGAGTCATACAAGGAATCTTTGAGTTTTATTTGAAAATATGCAAAAACTCCAGAGCTATAGCTGATCAAGAATAAGAGACATGGCACTTGACTAGACTGTTCTATCTTTTAACTACTCAAGACAGAAGTGACGGTTACAAGTCCCATGGTGAAAGGTAAAGTAAGTAAGTTTTAAGTCTTGACAGTTTACTCTAACTCAGAGATGAGATCTTATTTAGAAGCATGTGTACCATCAACTTTTAAAGATATTGCAACAACTTCTGATCTATTGCTAATACTATCCTTGCTCAGGGATGAGCAAGAGGTAAGCTTGGGGGAGTTTGTTGACGGTCCTTAAGTATCAAATTTAATTATCAAATAAACAAAGAAAAGGATCCAAATGAAATCAACATCCAGACTTAGGGTTTTATCTGACAGAATTCCACGAGGTTTGGTGTTTGTCTATTTCTGCAGGGGGTTATCAGGAAATACGAAATAAAGGCCCACACGTCGGGATTACATAGAGATATCAATGTGCCGCGCAATTATCTTACATCTAGAAGACTCCAGAAGCCACGGGAAGGAAGCGGAGCCCGAACGGGGCCAGGCACTTGGCGCCCGCCCAGTTGACCTAGGCGCCCGCCCCCTCACAGAGTTGGATCAGGACTCTCTTTCGACACTAATCTCCACCGACCTAAAGGATCAAGGATAACCGTTCAATCAATGTCGGTTTGATCCAATGGCCCATATTCACTTGAAGGGACTATAAAACCAGACCCCCTGGCCCCTCGAGGAGAGAGCCTCTCAACCCTAATACATTATTCCTCAAGGTAGAAGAAGCCTCTGATCAAGATTAGAGCCACCACATCAATTATACATCTAGATTAGCATAGCTACATAGGATTAGAACTAGAAGGAGTCAATCTTCGATTGGTTTCTGGATCTGTCAAGAGGATTCTTGGTAATTCTCTAATTGTTCTTCTAATTGTTCTCTAATTATCTTTGTTCTTCAATATTTTGAATATGACTTTGTTCTACTTCACTATATTGCTTATGACTTTGCTCTACTTGTTTATATTTAAGATTATATTGTTCTTAGTTTATCATGGTTATATACTTAGCTTAGTTAGATTGGATCTATATACATGTTTAGGATCATATAGCGTTTATCCATCGGATCCATGGGTAAATGATAGATATTGTGTAGGCGTGGTCCTTATACCGTATTTATCTGCGATTGTACCCAATATGCCAGATCGCAGGGTAGTTCGTGATAGTGACAGCTTCATTGATTCTTATATTGTCCCCCTCTCGTGTATTGGGCTGGCAGAGCAACATTATTACAGGGGAGTGATTTCTATGTTTCTCATTTACCTTGATAATATCACTATGCATGGGCGTAGTCTTGTCTCACAATGATTGCTAAGTATGCTTGCACTAACTATGATAAAGCTAGACTATATAGTTGAGAATAACTTAGGAAATATTCTTGTACTTCGTTCTAATACCATGCTAATGACTTTCTAGAGTATCTAGTTGAGGTGCTTATCATATTTATTATGTGGCTAGTTATGCTGATCAGATTAATTATCTTTGTCACTATTCATTACTTCATATATCTTTTATGTGACACTTATCCCTGTATGAAAGAGTTAGATAAATGTTCTCAATTATACATGCAATGATAGATACTCAATCTCATATTCTATTCTATAATCAATATTGATGGTTACTAATCCCTTCCTAGTGGTAAAAATATAAATAATGATACCTGGAATACTTCCCGGTTAAAATGCTACATCGGTATTAATCTGTGCGCTTGCAGATCCCATCCATTATTTATTTAGAAGAGCAATTGCATATTTTAATACCGCGTCTCTCATGTCATGTTGGGGATGACAACTTGGCTTAATTGGTATGAGGGATAGGTTTGGCATTTTTGGCACCGTTATCAGAATTAGAAAACTAAGTCTACTTTTGGTAATGATCTTAAGAATACCCAACAACGGGCTCGGGGGCAGGGCGCCCACCCTCCCCCCTTGGGCTCCCACCCTGGCCTCGGGGCCAATCACAACAAATCTGCTAGATCTTGCTCCACAGAGAATTGAAAGGTCGGTTTGATCCGACGGTCCAAATTGAAAGGATCAAGAAAAACCGTGCGATCAATGTCGGTTTGATCCGACGGCCCAAATTCACTTGAAAGGACTATATAATCAAGGCCTCTCCACCCCAAGGGGAGAGAGGAGAAATCATTATCAGAGGTAGCCATCAAAGTTAGGGTTTAGACTTCTCTCCCACAGAGAATTAGAATTAGCTACTCCCTAATCCTTCAAGTTTAGAGGATTGATTAGATAGAATTAGAGAAGTAGAGCACTACGCTCTGGATTCGGATCTTTGTTAATAAAGATTGGTATTATTTCATATCTTTCTCTACTACTTTGTTCTAATTGCGTTATGTATGATCTTGTAGATAACTAGAGTAGATTGTGATTCGGTCTTTTATACTATATATGAGTAGATTTGTTCTAATTGGATTCGGTCTTTTATACTATATATGATCTTGTAGATAACTAGAGTAGATTGTGACTTAGTAGATAGTAGATAACCTAGAATCCATTCTCTAGCTGATCCAACGTCACCTTATATATATGAGGAGTAGTCTATTTTCTAATCACTATGTTATTTACCCATGAGCTTATATTTCATTATCATTATTATTATGGCTAACCCCCTGTCAAAGTAAGTGACTGTGTGATGAGTTCCTCATTAGTAATCATGTTCTTGCAAGTTTATCTTTAGTCTATGCCTTGATAGATTTTATCCGTATCTTAATTTCACCCTTGTTCTCTTAAGCAAAATTATAAATAACGATACCTGGAATACTTTCTTGGTGAAATGCTACAATGAGGTATTTTATCTGTGCGCTTGCGGATAGAATAGATTATTTTCTAGAGAGCCTCCATATTCATAAATACCTTTGTACACTCTGGCACCATGCTGAGGATGATAACCAAGTATCTAAGTGGTGTTAGTAAGTGTCAACAAGCATTTCTGGCGCTGTTGCCGGGGAAACACACAAAAAGGGAAACACATAGGAACGGTAAGGAAAGTCAGGAAATCAGTCAAGGTTATTCACATAAAATATTAGACTAGACTATAGAGTAATAATTGCATAAAACAGCTACTAAGTGAGAAATCATAACAAGGCACCTCTGCTTTGGCAGGTTCACAATGTTGTTTTTCTATGTTTATATTTTTATACAGGGTATATCAGGATGGACTTTGGTACATCCAACTCTTCATCATCAGAACCAAAGCAATCAAGAAAGAAAGAAGAAGCTAGCTACCAATTGCTGAAGCTATGGCACAGAAAACCTTGCAACAATTCTCTGCTCCAAGTCTTGAGAACATTCCAACTGGTCCAAGATTTGCAGTAGAAGAAGGAACACCCGAGTTCGAGCTCAAATCAAGCCTCATCAATTTGGTACAAGCTACACAATTCAGTGGAAAGGCACATGAAGATGCTAGTGCACACTTGCAGAATTTCTTAGAGATTGGAAGCACAATCCACATCAACGGAGTTGACAAAGACGTCATACTACTTCGCCTTTTTCCATTCTCACTAGAAGGGAAGGCGAGGAAGTGGTTCTACACTCATCAAGATAACATCTACAACTGGACGAATTTGTCAGATGCCTTTTATCAAAGTTTTTCCCAATGGGCAAGACAACTACCTTAAGAGGAAATATTGTCAGTTTCCAACAGCAGAAGACAAAAACCATTCCAGAAGCATCAGAGCGTTTTCAAGAATACATATCAGATTGTCCTCACCATGGAATGGCCACATGGTTACTTATGCAGACCTTCTATCATGGATTAACCCAGAAGGCTGGTGAGTGCCTAGATGCACATGCTAAAGGATCATTCTTGGAGCTTACAATTGGAAAAGCAGAGATACTTTTGGATAAGATAGCAGAATACCAAAGCTGGTTCCAAGATGAAGCTCAACAATGTCATCAAACTGAAGAAATACCAGAAGAAGTAAATGCATTATCAACCAAGATGGAAAATTTTCTCCATTGGATTGACCAGAGGGCCAAGTTCAAAGAAGATCAAAGGGCCATTGAGACAGCATACAAATATCAACCTACTTCAAGTCAACCCAATAGCAAAGGTATGAGTTCAGGTAACACTTTCAAGCAACTTTCATTAAAAGAGATAATTTCTCAACAAACAAAAACTAATGATGAAGTTAAACAAAGGCTAGATACAAATGAATCATCTCTAAAAGATATACACAGTAAAATTGATTTTCTATTAACTGCCTTTGATGAGCAAAACACTCTCAATAAAAGGGTAGAGCTTAAATTAATAAAGCTAGCTGCTGCATTGCCTGTTGCCACTAACATTGAGCAGGTAAAGAACATAACTACTAGAGGAGGCAAAACCACCAGGGATCCCCCATACCCAAAAGAGAAACAGAGAACATCAGCACCAGTGCAACCAACAGTGATAGAAGAAGAAAGCCCAGTTGAAGCAGAAGATTTGCTACAACCACCAAGAACTGGAGAAATGAGGAAAGATTTTTATGACACCAACTATTTGCCATTTTCTAGAAGAAACAGAGGACTGCAGTCGGATGAGCAGTTTGGTAAGTTTGTAGAGGTCATTCAGAAATTATATGTCAACATACCTCTACTTGATGCCATACAGGTACCTACAAATGCAAAGTACATCAGATATATTCTTAACAAGAAGAGACCACTGCCCACCACTGAGGTTATCAAGCTGACAGAAGAATGTAGTGCGGCCATCCTCAATAAACCACCAAGGAAGAGAAGGATCCAGGATGCCCCACTATTGATTGCTCGATCGGAAACCAAGACTTCAATAATGCGCTTTGTGATCTCGGAGCAAGTGTCAGTGTGATGCCAGCATCAGTCTACGAGAAGCTTGAGCATACGACCCTAGAACCAACATTAATGTGCCCGCAACTAGCAGATCAATCAGTTCGACACCCGTTGGGTATCGCCGAAAACATTCCAGTCAAGATAAGAGATTTCCTTGTACCAGTAGACTTCGTGGTACTGGACATGAGTCCTGACTCAAAAGTATCCATCATTCTTGGAAGACCATTTCTGAGCACTGCCAATGCCCACATTGATGTCGGGAAGGGAGAAATCAAGTTCAACATAAACGGAAAAGAAGAACACTTCACATTCAAGCCCAGACCAGAGAGAGACTCTACAGTGAAGGAAGTTCATGAAGAGGAACCACTGGAGACACCATCTCCAGAGGAAGGTAATTCAGAAGATTAAAAGTTTTGGAGGTCCACCTTGGGGGACCCAAAAATCCCAAACCCTCGCCGGGAGGTAAATCGGTATTTATCCACATTGTTTAAATTCTTGCATAATTAATTCTTGCATTAGTCATATTTATTCATTGCATTATTATAATAATGAAAAGCCCCATATAAATAATATTTATGGTGTGTAACAATCCATATTTATTAATTATTGTGGAGGCACAAAAATATTTTCCATTATCATTTCAATAAGTTTCAATTCTCATAGATCATCCTGCATTATATTTAATTATAGCAACCTTCTAGAAGCATGACCCACACTCCTTGGGTCCCACATGTCATACACCACACCTCACACACATCCCATCACATTATTTGATCCACCAACATAACTCCACTCACCAGCACTTTTCCACCGACCAACCACCACCCATGAACTATTATTCTGTGTAAGAGCCAAGCAAAGGAGGGAGTGGAGAAAAGGCAGCCAGGATGGCCACCAAAGGTGGGCGCCCGCCCTGTCCCCCTTTCCTCCTATAAATTGCCAATTCCTGCCTCCAACTTCTTCACACAAGCATTCTAGAAAACCACGCAAGTTTCAGTTTCCAGAGAAGGAGCTCTTGTAGTGAAGTAAGAAGAGAGTAGAGAGGAAGAGAAGAGTGGAAGAGAGGTTGGTAGTCTCTGAGTGAGAGAGTGAGGTTCATCTAGAAAGTAGTGATCCCACTGTCCAGAGCGGAAGTAAAACTTGTTTAGGGGCAAGTGCTGCCAAAACAAAACTTGTCTTGAACGACTAACCCCTGGACTATGACATTCCGGACAGCTGACCACTAACATTTTCTCTCACATTTTCCACTAGTTGTGTGTGTGTCAACTTTTGTTTACAGGATGTTCAAGAAGGTGAAGAATGCAGGGAAGGCCCTCAAGAACATAGGTACAAGGAGTTCATCTCGACACTCCTCAAAGATGAGCATTGACCCAACGCCCCCGCAAGCTCTGTCATCTTCATATGATCCACAAGTCAAGGTCCTCCTCAAGATAGGAGACCTTGCACTAAAGACCCGCAGGGAAAAGGAAGTTTACCAGTAGCTAAAGAACAAGGATTTCATTCACACCCCCACTCTTGATCCTATATTGCTACAAGAAACAGGTATGGATACTGAATTTGATTTGATTTTTCAGATGGTGGGTTGGACAAATTTTTGGAACATAACTGAGCTAGTTTCCTATAACATCCCAGATTTTTACGTAAACCAAAAATACGAGCTTTTTAAATTTTTCCTGTAATTGTGTGAATCATATAGTTTCTAGGTGAAACTCGATCCTAACCCGCTAACAAATCGTTGCATCCATATAGAATTGCTTGTAGGCAAGTGCTTTGTTCGTGAGTCGGTTTAGTGTTTAGTCTTATCTAGGGTTTTGAGTTTCTTTTGGAGTGCACAAATCTGTAGCAAAGTCTTCCCGAATCTTCGTTGAGCCTATCTCAAAGGCGAACCGAATCCCTTCTCAACTTTTTTGTTGGAGTACGTCCCAAACTCCATTGGATTTTATCCGATCTCCTTTTGAATCTTCTCCAACTCCTTTTATTTTCATTCCTTTGTGTTTAATCAAAAATGGAAAACCCCCTTTCTATTCTCGTGGGCCGAATCTCTCTTCTTCTATCCATTCTTTTCTCTTCCTCCAGCCCAGCCAACTCCCTGCCCTAGCCCATCCCACGCACCAGGCCCGGCCAGCCTTCTCCCCCTCTCCTTCTGGCCTGCTAACGCCACCGGCCCAGCCAGGTCGGCCCGCCTCGCTCCGCCTGCCTCCCCTCCCCTGCCTCGCCTCGGCCCAAGTCGCCACACCCAGAGCCGCGCCTGCCCTGTCCTCAACCCTAGTGAGCAGGGGTGCGCACCCTAGCACCCAGCCACCGCCGCTGGCCCTGAAGGGGAGAGCCGCGCCCAACCTCGACGTCAGCGCCCCACCTGCCCCTGCTTGCGGATGCTCGACACGTGGACAAGGGTATGGATGCCGAGGCCATCCGCCGTTCGCGATGGGAACCCTAGGGCACCACACTATAAAAACCGAGCCGCCGCCGCCTGCTCCCTCCACCCAGCGCCGTCGCCCTTCCTCCCCTTCTCTTCCACGACCGGTGCCGTCAACCACCACCAAGCCCCCTGCTCTAGGCCGCGAGCCCCCCTACTCGGCGTTGATCCCTCCGCGCCGAGCAGGAGCCCAGCCCCGCAACGCCGTGTCGGCCGCGCCCTTGCCGACCGACGCACCCGCGACCCCGACGTCATCGTCCTCCGCCAAGCGCCGAGGCTGCGACACCAACCTCGCCCCGACCACGCGCGTCGCACCCTCGCCGCGAGCATGACACCCCAGAGCGTGTCCTCGTTGAGCTTCTGCCTCGATGCCGAGCCACCACGATGACGCCGTCATCCGCAACGTCGGTCGCGACCCCGCAACCCCATGGTGACCGTGCCCTCGCTGAGCACCTCGCCCCCGGAGCCCATTGACGCCTCGACGTTGAGTTCGCCAAGCGCCGAGCCCCTGCACCGCGAGCTCCTCGTCCACGACGCCATGCTGCCCACGGAGACGCTCTGCACAAAGCTCCATCCGCAACGTCGCCCGAGCTCCGTCCACGACGTCGGTGCGGTGACCGAGCACCGCGACCCCGTCCGACGTCCACGTCCACATCATCGCCTTGCCACGGTCACCACCACGTCAAGCTGTTCCAGAACTGCGTCGCGACATCTCCCTTGCCTTGCTGAACGTGGTGTCGTGCCCTGTTCCGAGCATCGTCAGGCCGCGGTCACCATCGTGCCGAGCTGCCACCTCGCCAAGCCCTTCTCTGTCACCGGTGAGCTCTCAAGCCAAGGCCATACCCTTCCTTCCGTTCCGAAGACCATACCGTGGTTCTTGGCTAACAATCGGCCTTCGCACCACTGCTTTCACTAACGCAGGGGCCCGTGTCACCTTTGGTCAAGCCGCAGGGGCGTGTCACCAGGAACCACGACGCATCGCTCCGTTCTCATCGTCCGTATCGTGCTCTAGGCAGCAGGAGGCCTCCGCCACCTTCCTTGCGTTGTCAAGGTCGACCTTTTTGCACTTAGTCGACGCCCTTCGCGACGTCGACAAAACCCTTGTTCTTTTCTCATACCCTTGTATGTTGATGATACAAGATCATAGTCATCTATCCATGTCATACATCTTCTGTCTTGTTCGATACATGATCTATCTTTATCCATTGTTGCATGTGCCGAGCCTTCGCGCCGGTCTACTCTATTTGTCTCTTGTGCTATGGAAATGTGCAACTCTGATTTGTCATCATTGTCAAGTTGAGGTACTTGCAGTTTGTGTGTGTGGTTCTTGTATTTGTGGACCGAGCCTTCGAGCCGGTCGGAGAAGTGGTAGTGCGCTTGACCATCTCGATCGTGGGATCACCCTGTCGTGATCATGATGCTGAGCGTAACTCATTTCCCCGTGTTTAGTTGACTCCATTGCGCCACGGTTGTTAGCTCTTACCCCCGTCCCTAGGGTTTGATCATTGCAGACTCGATATTCATAACGACGTGGTTCTTACCCGCACCTCGAGTCCACTGTGATCTAGTCTAGTGGGATGCAGATTAGGAGCAACCTTTGTAGAACAGTCGGAAGCCAACTTGTTAGGTGAAGCTCATGGCCGCGAGTTGCCTCGCCACGGCCATCGAGCTTATCCTATTTTTCTCGCATGTTTATCTTATCTGTCTTGTATGCTTATGCCACCTAGACCCGGGCATTTCGTTGGTTCCCGCGGTGACAACTGCATCGCCTGAAACTATAGGAATGACCTTGTGCCGATTCAGAAGCACCTAGTTCGTGAAGTGTTATAAGTTGGAATAGATCGTGGGGTCGTATCTCTTTTTATCCAACCGTCGTTCATTCCATGATGAGTTGGTCGAAAGAACGTGGACTCCATTCTTCTTCTCTCTTGTTCTCAATCCCCATCAATCCTGTAAGATGTGGATTGAGCCCCTTTTTGCTTGTTTGATGTTTTGTTTCCAATCCCGCGATTCCCGTCATTGCTAAGGCGAGCGGATCAATGGAAAGTGAAGCCCATGTCTTTTCTTGCCCTTTTGGTTCTTTGTGTTTAAACTCTTGTATGCTTCTACCTATTCGACCGTAGCATTTCTTTGGTTCTCGCGATGACAACCACACTGCTAAGAACCCTAGGAATGCCTTAGCGCATTTAGTGTACCTAGGTCGTGGTACCCTACAAGTAGTTTGAGCACTCGTGTTCTTGTGTATCACTCTTTCTGATTCCCCGTCTCTTACCATGGCGAGTGGATGGGAAGAAGTAGACCACTCCCCTTTTCTTCTCTCTTTGTTCCACCCTCTCATGGCTCTCGTCAACTACAATGGCGTATGGATCGAGAGAGACCGGAACTTCTCGTGCTCATAGTCTTTTCGATTCCTGTCGATCTCTATGACACTTGGATCGAAAGACCGTAAGCTGTGGTGTTTGCTTAGAATGAGTTAGAGTCTAAGCAATTTATTAAAGCCGTACAGGTTGACTCAGTTGACCCGGGAAGTACCGGCTAGGCTAAGACTCTGACTTGTACTTAGTGAACAGCCATTCCTATTTCTTTTAGCCTAGGGATCGGACATCCACCGAGAGGGCTAAGTCGTTATCCTTTCGGTGCTCTTTTAGTGTAGTTGTTCTTTGGTGTTTTGTCGCCTCTTTTCACGATCTTTCTAGGTCTAGTTGTTTGATTGTTTGCCTTGTTTGTCGCTTTCGAGGTAGTTGCTTAGGTTAGCGTTGATCGGATCGGAACACATTGAAGAAAGGACATGCAGATGGAATAAGGACCTCAGATGAGAACGACTACAAGTGCACTGAGGATCTTGGAAATGTCATTCAACAGGTGCCACGTCCTACCCAACCTCGTAGAATCCTATTAGACATGCAACATTTCAGATGCTAGTGCTTTACTTTTATGCAAATGAACTGAGATAGGTTGCATGGTAGAAATGCTTGTGAGCCATTGTCTTGTTGCAACCTATAACCCTCACACACCCGCTGATAGGTTAGATGCTTGCATACTACTTGCTACTGCTTCTACTACGCATTATATTTGTGATGTGATGCATTGTGGAGGATTGGATGTGAGTGGATAAGGCACGTGGTGCCGATAACTAGATAAGGAATGGATAATGGATTTGGGGAGATCTTGGCGTGCGTCTTGGGTGTGTGGTGAGGGTCGAGTCGACTGAGCAGGATTTACGACGAGTCTTGGGACAAGTCTTGCCGGGGGATGCTACCTGGGCGTTCTCCATGAGAGATACCTGTGGTGGGTACATGTGATAGGGAGAGGTCCCTAGGTGGAGTGTCTTCGTGGGACGAAGCACCGGGATGGGAGGTGTTGTTCAGCACGGGGTAGCCAGATGTCCCATCGAGCGGGGCATCGGTTGGCCCCTCGTGAAGATGTCCTGTTCGCTTACCCTAAGGACAGAGATGTTCTGAGAACAGGTTCGTAGGAAGCCTTACACGCCACTCGCCTTAGCCATGGAACGGGACGGATGTACAACCAGCTAGTGCGGTGCCACTACTACTAGGTTGATAGCGGATAGTGTAGGGAGGTATGGGCATGTGGACCCACACCCTCCTAAGACAGCGTAGTGACCTTTGGGGGCCCGGTACTACGCCTCACAGTCTCAGCATGCCGGTGGTACTTCGGTGTGGCCCCAGTCCTGAGTGGTAGGGTGGCATCATATTTAGTTGGAAGGCAGCCCGGTATCAGCCTAGACGAGCCGGATCGTCGATGATGGTGATCTTGTGGTTAGTGTAAACCTCTGCAGAGTTTGATTGATCGATCGATACATATGCCATCTTCTTAGCTATGGACCTTTCCTATGTTCCGCTTCACTTGACTAGTGAGAGGAGTCCCTTCTATCTTCCCCTGGGTTTGGTGTTGGATCCGATGATGGCCGTTGAGGCAAGGCACGAGCGGGAGTCGTACTTGCCGCCTACAGAGTGAGAGTGTGGTGAGATGTGTGTGATGGGATGGATGGATGGATGGATGCGTGGATGAGATGGGATAAAACTTGATGAGTTAGTGTTATTAAATATTGATGAACTTGCATACGAAAAACTACAGCCATATATATAGGCCTTTTGTTATACTCTTTGCATTTCCACCTACCACAAAGCTACGCAAAAGCATAGGGTGGGAGCCAGTGGCCAGTACAAATCATACTGAAAGTTGTTTAGTAGGTTTTGAACAAGGTCTATGATGATAACTATGGAGAATAGAAGGATTAGGTGGTCTTGTTCCTGTGCTCAAGTTTGGTTCAGTGATGAAGCTACGCCCGCTGATACACTACGACGACTCTGAAGATTGCCCGTGAAGGAGGAGCCTTCACCGCTGACGCGCTACATCGACTCTGATAAAAACCCATTTGTGTTTCCGCTAGAAAAACGATGTAATAGGCTTGTCATCCAAGAGTTGTAAAGTAAATGTGTTGTAATCTTGTTTTTCACGATGTCTGACTATGATAACAGCTGATATATGATAATGTGATGGCTTAATTTCTGAATTATCACATTATAGTTCGAATCTGTGGATTTTCCCCTTTGTGGAAAAATCTTGGTCGTTTCAGTTCCCGTCTTCTCACCCTTGAATTTCTTTGCACTTTACAATATTATGAGGGAGGAATTGCTTTTCGGATGTTCAAACAGGACATTATGTTGTCTTGGAGAGAATTGAGTGACCATCTCGGTTTCTCTTCAAGATGCATCTTGAACATTGACTCTGACTTACCCAATTTTGAGAGACACCAGTTCTGGAGAGAGATATCTAGAGATGAGTTTTATAGTCAGGCCCGAACCAGTGACATGGAACACCCCACTCTTAGGATGTTCCACAAATGGCTTGGGTACAATCTTTTCCATTGTGATGATATTAGAAAAGTAAGAGTAGGAGATTTACAACTTCTATATGCTGCTATAAATAAAGTATCCACTTCACCTGTTACACTTTTGGTTTCTCATTGGCTTAGTATACCTAGTCTTCAGAGACCAGTAGGATGTACTTCACTTATCACTCGTCTAGCCTCTAATCTTCATTTGCTAGAAAACTCATCATTAGAATTCATTGACGAGTTACGAATTTATCATGGCTATGACACATTTAGGCAAGCTCAGATGTTGAAAAAAGAGGGGAAAATAATGTATATGTTATACGTTAATAAAGGCAAAATTCGATTACCTAACCCAAACCTTGGCCTCTATGTTGTTCAAATTTTTTTGATTGAGATTGCAGTGACACTGGTAAACCAGAGAGCTCCACAACGAGTGGCATCTGAAAAGGACGACCACCCATCAAGAATGCACCTGGCATGGAGCTGATCCCGGGCCGGAAGAAGCAGCGCACCTGCATTATTGCGACTACAACCCCCGAGTCCTTCGGGACCCATGGGTTCGACATGCTCAACCACAAGAGCCAACACAGGAGACATGGCCGAAGAGCCAAGATCACTAGTGGACAAACCCACCTTTTCATACGGGCAGGTACTCCACTGATCCATATGGAGCTTCAGGGTCCAGACCTCCGCCCCAATTCGATGGAGGACGATACTCCGACGCCTCTTATGCTTTCACGAATGACTACTACAAAGAGGCCGGCGCTTTCTTCACCTGTACCGACAACACCCTCCTCGACATTGAGAATACGCAAGCAGAACATGGACGACTCCTGGAACAGTAACAAAAGTGGAACCAGGACCACGCCACTGCAGCACAAGAACTGAGACAAGATACCATGACAATGAATGACAACATCACCACCATGATGCAATTCTGGAACATTGGGTAAGACCGACAACAACATCCAGCTTGGGGGAGTTCCTCCCCGTTTTATCAAATGAGTTTTCATTTTGCTCTTCTTATTTATTCTTTTCTATTTTAGTGTTTTATTTATCTTAAAGAGAAAAAACTCAGAAAACCCAATAAATATTTTCCTGCTTTCAATTACTGCATTTTATAAACATGAAAAACAAAATAAAAAGAGTGTGTAGATAAGTGTGCTTTATTTTTCCTCCTAAGTTTAATCTCTAGAAAAAAGTAAAAGACAAAAAGAATACATGATGGAAATGATGAACAGTTGCTCTGTTTGCTTACTTTCAAGTACCTAGCTTTTATATTAGTGTTATTCCAGGAATTACTACACCTGAAATTTAATATCTATGGGAGCATTGTTGGGTATTCTTAATATCATTACCAAAAGTAGACTAAGTTCTAAATCTAGTAACGGTGCCAAAAATGCCAAACCTATCCCTCACACCACTTAAGCCAAGTTGTCATCCCCAGCATGATATAAGAGACGCGGTATTGAAATATGCAATTGCTCTTCTAAATAAATAATGAACGGGATCTGCAAGCGCACAGATTAATACCGATGTAGCATTTTAACCAGGAAGTATTCCAAGTATCGTTATTTATATTTTTACCACTGGGAAGGGATTAGCAATCATCAATATTGATTACAGAATAGAATATGAGATTGAGTATCTATCATTGCATGTATAATTGAGAACATTATATCTAACTCTTCATACAGGGATAAGTGTCACATAAAAGATATATGAAATAATAATAGTGACAAGGATAACTAATCTGATCTAGCCACATAATAAATATGATAAGCACCTCAATTAGATATTCTAGAAAGTCATTAGCATGGTATTAGAACGAACTACAAGAATATTCCCTAAGTTATTCTCAACTATATAGTATAGCATTATCATAATTAGTGCAAGCATACTTAGCAATCATTGCGAGACAAGACTACGCCCATGCATAGTGATATTAGCAAGGAATATGAGAAACATAGCAATCACTCCCCTGTAATAATGTTGCTCTGCCAGCCCAATACACGAGAGGGGGACTATATAAGAATCAATGAAGCTGTCACTACCACGAACTACCCCACGATCTGGCATATTGGGTACAATCGCAGATAAATACGGTATAAGCACCACGCCTACACAATATCTATCATTTACCCATGGATCCGATGGATAAACGCTATACGATCCTAAGCATGTATATAGATCCAATCTAACTAAGCCAAGTACATAACTATGATAAACTAAGAACAATATAATCTTGAATATAAGCAAGTAGAGCAAAGTCATAAGCAATATATTGAAGTAGAACAAAGTCATATTCATAATATTGAAGAACAAAGATAATTAGAAAGCAATTAGAAGCACAATTAGAGAATTACCAAGAATCCTCCTGACAGATCCGGAAACAAATCGAAGATTGACTCCTTCTAGTTCTAATCCTATGTAGCTATGCTAATCTAGATATCTAATTGATGTGGTGGCTCTAAGCTTGATCAGAGGCTTCTTCTCCCTTGAAGAACAATGAATTAGGGTTGAGAGGCTCTCTCCTCCAGGGGCCAGGGGGTCTGGTTTTATAGTCCCTTCAAGTGAATATGGGCCGTTGGATCAAACCGACATAGATTGTATGGTTTAGATTCATCCTTTAGGTCGGTGGAGATCTCCCGCAAAGCAGAGTCCTGATTGGACTCAGGATGTGGGCGGGCGCCCTGATCACGTGGGCGGGCGCCCAGGGTCAGGCCCCGTTTCGCCTCCGCTTCAGTCTCGTGGCTTCTGGAGTCTTCTAGATGTAAGATAATTGCGCGGCACGTTAATATCTTTATGTCATCCCGACGTGTGGGTCTTTCTTCCATATTTCCTGATAACCCCCTACAGAAATAGACAAACACCAAAACTCATGGAATTCTATCACATAAAACCCTAAGTCTAGATGTTGATTTCATTTGGATCCTTTTCTTTCTTTATTTGATAATTAAATTTGATACTTAAGGACCGTCAACAAGCATGAACCTAAAACTAAAGTCTAGGTAAGAGAAAGGCATGATATAAAGTTTGAGCTACTGTTTATATTGTTCCTACTATACTAAGTTCTAGAGATTTATTTTAAAAGAAAACTCGCAAATCACATGAAGAGATCCTAGCATTGCAAACTTCCTATCACAGCCATACTTATAATATCTTTTCCTACTTATTCACATTGGGTTTGATGGAGCTGTGTAGACCCTTAGGAGCTTTTCATGTGGTTAAATTAAGATATTCACTTGCACACATCCACTACACCATTCACCACCATACATTAAAATTGCTAAAAGTATTATTATCACTCACTGTCCCAAGTATTGTTATTCTCTCTCTCTAAAAAGATTCAATGCAGAAGAGGCATGGGTTATGCAAAAATACACGAATAAATAAAAAGGGGCAAGTGCCTGGAACCTCGAAAAAGAAAGAAAAAGAGTGAGACGAGAGGTAAAAATGGACAAGTGTCCGGAGTAGAATTAGGGGTACAAAGTTGCCCACTTGAGTGGAAAAAATGGACAAGTGTTCGACAGTAGAACTAGGGGTGTCTACTACCCACCTAAAAAAAGAGAAAAGAAAAAGATAGCCCATGTTCTTCCAAAGCAAAGATCAAAGAAGAGGAGAGATAGCAATACGAGGAGCAATGAGAAGTAAGTTTTATCATCACTTATACATTTTTACCATCACTATCATTTACTCCACCACACATGCACATCTTGATTTAATTATATGCTGAGTTCCTTTGGATCCATGGCTCGATTAGACAACATATGTATGAGCTGTTTTTCACTCCTATGAGCTCCACTTAAATATTCCATTAGCTATAGGTAAGTGACATTTTGGTAAGGATCCACAAATACCACATATAGAGAAACTTGAGAGAATCATTGCTGGGAACTCTGAGTTTTATTTTGAAAACTTATGAAAAACTCTGGAACAAAGGTGAAGTATAGACAGGAGGAATAGTGCTTGACTTAATTATTTTGTCTTTCGACTACTTAAGACTTAATTGCAGGTACTGAGCCCCTTTACACTTCACTCTAATCTGGGAGAATTTTTATGTAAAAGCATGTGTGCTTGTCAGGAAAGAAAACATCAAAGCAACTCCTGATCCATCTGAGTTTAGCTGTTTGCTCAGGGACGAGCAAAGGGTAAGCTTGGGGGAGTTTGTTGACGGTCCTTAAGTACTAAATTTAACCATCAACTAAACATGGAAAAGGATCAATATGCACCAAACATCTAGAATTAGGGTTTTATCTGACAGAATTCCACGAGCTTTGGTGTTTATCTATTTCTGCACGGGGTTATCAGAAAATATGGAGAGAAGGCCCACATGTCATGTTTACAACGAGATAATTACGTGCTGCGCAATTTTCCTTAATCTAGAAGAATCCAGAAGCCACGGGAACGAACGGGAGACCGGACGGGCTCGGGGGTAGGGCGCCCGCCCTGGCCTCGAGGCCAATCACAACAAATCTCATGGATCGTGCTCCACCGACCTATAGGATCAAGGAAAACCGTGCCATCAATGTCGGTTTGATCCGACGGCCCAAATTTACTTGAAAGGACTATATAATCAAGGCCTCTCCACCCTAGGGGGAGAGAGAGGAGAAATCATTATTAGAGGTAGCCATCAAAGTTAGGGTTTAGACATCTCTCCCACAGAGAATTAGATTTAGCTACTCCCTAATCCTTCAAGTTTAGAGGATTGATTAGATAGAATTAGAGAAGTAGAGCACTATGCTCTGGATTCGGATCTTCGTTAATAAAGATTGGTATTATTTCATATCTTTCTCTACTACTTTGTTCTAATTGCATTATGTCTGTATTTATTACGCTCTTAGTTTGCTCTAGTTCTATATTTGATATAGTTGTGATGGATAATGAGTTTTTGTATGAGTTTGGAAAGCGCTTAGCTCTTGACATGTGGGAGTTAAGTGGTAGATCACATGTGGGCATGGTGCTTAGATGTTATTTACCTGCAAATGTATCCTATTGGCCGGGTTGTGTGGTAGTTCGCGATAGTGACAGCTTCATTGATTCTTATATAGTCCACCCTCCGTTGATAGGACAGGCAGAATTTGTATTGCGGAGTAAGTCTTGCGATGCTCTGATTTACTTTAGCAATGTTCCTTATACATGAATGAACAGTCTTTTATACTATATATGATCTTGTAGATAACTGGAGTAGATTGTGACTTAGAAGATAGTAGATAACTTAGAATCCATTCTCTAGCTAATCTGACGTCACCTTACATATATGAGGAGTAGTCTATTTTCTAATCGCTGTGTTATTTACCCACGAGCTTATATTTCATTATCATTATTATTATGGCTTACCCCCTGTCAAAGTAAGTGACTATGTGACGAGTTTCTCATTAGTAATCATGTTCTTGCAAGTTTATCTTTAGTCTATGCCTTGATAGATTTTATCCTTATCTTAATTTCACCCTTGTTCTCTTAAGAAAAATTATAAATAACGATACCTGGAATACTTTCCAAGTGAAACGCTACAATGAGCTATTTTATCTGTGCACTTGCGGATAGAATAGATTATTTTCTAGAGAGCCTCCATATTCATAAATACCTTTGTACACTCTGGTACCATGCTGGGGATGACAACCTAGTATCTAAGTGGTGTTAGTAAGTGTCAACAGGTAGTAGTGGCTCCCGCGAAGCCAAGGGAGAATCAAGCTGCAGCACCTGCTGCCAACACCATGACCAAGGGGCCATGCTACAACTACCACAAGATGGGACACTTTGCTAAAAAATGTCCCTACCCCAAGAAGCAGCAGACGACCTACCTAGCCTGTGTGCACCATACCTCGATAGAGGAGATCCCGAAAGGAGAACCGGTAACAGCTGGTATGTTCCCTGTCAACCAACATCTTGCAATTATTTTGTTTGATTCTAGATCATCGCATTCATTCATGAGCCAAGCATTTGCACAAAAGCATGACCAAGCAGTTACAGATCTAGGGTATGGCTATCACATCAGTTCAGCAGGGGCAGATGTGTTAACAAATAGAGTGGTCTGAGGGGCAACCCTAGATATAAGTAACCGTGTGTTCCGAGTAAATCTGGTGGTCATGCCTGGGTTAGTTTTGGACATTATCATGGGCATGAAAAGGATGAAGGAGTGGGATGCTGTTATAGATGCTGGGAAAAGGGTGTTATCTCTCAGGGAGCCACAGGGCAGTGGTTCTTTTCAAGTACCCCTGCCTCGTCGGTTTGACTTTGCTAGCATCTCTTGTGCTACGCAAGTGGTTCCTTTGCCCCAAATCCCCGTGGTCTGTGAGTTTCCTGATGTTTTTCCGGAAGAATTGCCAGGTCTTCCCCCGGATAGGGAAGTAGAGTTTGCTATAGAGTTGATACCAGGTACAACACCCATCTCTAGAAGGCCGTACCAGTTGCCGCCCAACAAGCTCGCTGAATTGAAGACTCAACTGAAGGAGTTGCTGGATAAAGGTTTCATCCGGCCAAGTTCGTCGGAATGGGGTTGTCCGGTGTTGTTTGTGAAAAAGAAGGATCAATCGTTGCGCATGTGCGTGGACTATCGTCCACTCAATGCGGTAACAATTATGAATAAGTATCCCTTGCCACAGATTGATATCCTGTTTGATTAGTTGTCCAAGGTAGTGTTCTCCAAGATAGATTTGAGGTCCGGGTATCACCAAATCAAGATCCACCCGCAAGATATACCAAAGACTGCTTTTTCTACCAGATATGGGTTGTATGAGTATCTTGTCATGTCCTTTGGGTTGACAAATGCTCCTGCATACTTTATGTATCTGATGAATTCAGTCTTCATGCCAGAGTTAGACAAGTTTGTTGTGGTGTTCATCGATGACATTCTGGTCTATTTAGAGAATGAGCAAGATCATGCCGAGCATCTGAGAGTCGTGCTGACACGATTGCGAGAACATCAGTTATATGCAAAGTTCAGCAAGTGTGAGTTCTGGCTGAAGAAAGTTCCTTTCCTAGGGCACATCTTGTTAGAAGAAGGGATAGTTGTGGATCCATCAAAGGTACAGGAGGTTATGGACTGGAAGGCACCCACTTCTGTCTCAGAAGTTCGAAGCTTTCTTGGTCTAGCCAGGTATTATCATTGTTTCATTCCTGACTTCTCCAAGATAGCTAAGCCAATGACCAGTTTGCTGCAAAAAGATCATAAGTTTGCTAGGACAGAGGGGTGTGAAGTAGCCTTCCGCACCTTGTGAAAGCTACTGACCACTGCTCTTGTTCTAGCACAACTGAATATCGAGAAGCCTTTTGATATATTCTGCGACGCATTGAAAGTTGGTTTAAGATGTGTGCTGATGCAGGAAGGTAGAGTTATAGCTTATGCTTTGCGACAGTTGAGAAAACATGAAGTCAACTATCTAACCCATGACCTTGAGCTAGCAGCTGTTGTGCACGCTCTGAAGATCTAGAGGCATTATCTGCTTGGGAATAAATGTCATATTTATACGGATCATAAAAGCCTGAAGTACATATTCACTCAATCTAAGTTGAATATGAGGCAACGAAGATGGTTAGAGTTGATCAAGGACTATGATCTCGAGGTCCACTACCACCTAGGCAAGGCTAACGTGGTAGCAGATGCCTTGAGTCGTAAACCACATTACCAAGTGGTCCAGCCTTTGTTTAAAGATGGTTTCAATCTCATGCATCCTGAAGTTTTTTGTCACATACAGCTCAGTTGTTCACTTGAAAGTCAAGTCATCGAAGGTCAGAAAACAGACAATGACATTTCTCATATCAAAGAAAAGATCAAGGATGACCCAAAGACTCAGTTTCGAGTAGACGAGAAGGGTGTATTGTGGTTTCAGCATCGACTGGTAGTTCCGAAGAATCGAGAGCTAAAGAACTGAATCATGGATGAAGCACATCTTTCAAAGCTTTCTATCCATCCTAGGAGTAGTAAGATGTATCAAGATCTGAAGTCTCACTTTTGGTGGACCAAAATGAAGAAAGAGATCGTGGACGGTCCTTAAGTATCAAATTTAATTATCAAATAAACAAAGAAAAGGATCCAAATGAAATCAACATCCAGACTTAGGGTTTTATCTGACAGAATTCCACGAGTTTTGGTGTCTGTCTATTTCTGTAGGGGGTTATCAGGAAATACGGAAGAAAGGCCCACACGTCGGGATTACATAGAGATATCAATGTGCCGCGCAATTATCTTACATCTAGAAGACTCCAGAAGCCACGAGAATGAAGCGTAGGCCGAACGGGGCCTGGCCCTAGGCGCCTGCCTAGGAGACCAGGGCGCCCGCCCCCTGTTGGAGTCCAATCAGGACACTCTTTTGGGATTACATTCCACCGACCTAAAGGATCAAGGATAACAGTTCAATCAATGTCGGTTTGATCCAACGACCCATATTCACTTGAAGGGACTATAAAACCAGACCCCCTGGCCCCTGGAGGAGAGAGCCTCTCAACCCTAATTCATTATTCCTCAAGGGAGAAGAAGCCCCTGATCAAGCCTAGAGCCACCACATCAATTAGACATCTAGATTAGCATAGCTACATAGGATTAGAACTAGAAGGAGTCAATCTTCGATTAGTTTCCGGATCTATCAAGAGGATTCGTGGTAATTCTCTAATTGTTCTTCTAATTGTTCATCTTTGTTCTTCGATATTATGAATATGACTTTGTTCTATTTCAATATATTGCTTATGACTTTGCTCTACTTGTTTATATTCAAGATTATATTGTTCTTAGTTTATCATGGTTATATACTTGGCTTAGTTAGATTGGATTTATATACATTTTTAGGATCGTATAGCGTTTATCCATCGGATCCATGGGTAAATGATAGATATTGTGTAGGCGTGGTGCTTATACCGTATTTATCTGCGATTGTACCCAATATGCCAGATCGTGGGGTAGTTCGTGGTAGTGACAGCTCCATTGATTCTTATGTAATCCCCCTCTCGTGTATTGGGCTGGTAGAGCAACATTATTAAGGGGAGTGATTACGATGTTTCTCATATTCCTTGCTAATATCACTATGCATGGGCGTAGCCCTGTCTCACAATGATTGCTAAGTATACTTGCACTAACTATGATATGCTAGACTATATAGTTAAGAATAACTTAGGAAATATTTTTGTAGTTCGTTCTAATACCATGCTAATGACTTGCTAGAATATCTAATTGAGGTGCTTATCATATTTATTGTGTGGCTAAGTTATGCTGATCAGATTAATTATCTTTGTCACTATTCATTACTTTATATCCTTTATGTGACACTTACCCATGTATGAAAGAGTTAGATAAATGTTCTCAATTATACATGCAATGATAGATACTCAATCTCATATTCCATTCTATAATCAATATTGATGGTTACTAATCCCTTCCTAGTGGTAAAAAATATAAATAATGATACCTGGAATACTTCCTGGTTAAAATGCTACATCGGTATTAATCTGTGCGCTTGCAGATCCCATTCATTATTTATTTAGATGAGCAATTGCATATTTCAATACCGCGTCTCTCATGTCATGCTGGGGATGACAACTTGGCTTAAGTGGTATGAGGGATAGGTTTGGCATTTTTGGCACCGCAGAATTAGAAAACTAAGTCTACTTTTGGTAATGATGTTAAGAATACCCAACAAGCATTTTTGGCGCCGTTGCCGGGGAAGGTTGATTACTAATCAAGAATGAATATAGGATTTTGAGTTATCATTCGCATCACTAATATGATTGAGCTTTTCAATTCTCTCATATAGTTTTACCCTGATATTTTTCTATATTATCTTATGCAGGGTAATGTATGAATAGAAGACATCTTCCAGAAAATTTTGTTGACAATACCGAAGCGTTATTCAGAAAAACAAGAGCCAAGCTCAAGAAGAGATCATCAACACTTCAGCAAGAAACTTCATCCAATCAAGAAGATCACCGGATCTTGTCTTCAGAGTTCGAAGCCATAGAGAACAAATCGATCCGCGAGTTCTTGGCTCCCACTACATAGAACATCCGCACTGGACCTGCTGCAGAGATCGATCGCAACTTTGAGCTCAAGCCGGAGTTATCAACATGGTGCAATCCAACCAGTTCTGTGGGAAGGCACACAAAGATGCTAGTGCTCATCCCCAACACTTCCTGGAGATTTGCAGCACATTCACCATATTTCTATACTACTTCGCCTCTTCCCATTCTCACTGTTAGGGAGAGCGAAGCAGTGGTTCTACGATACAAAGGAGAAGAATACTACGTGGGCACTCTGCTCCACGAACTTTCTGGCTAAGTTCTTTCCCATGGGCAAGACCAATGCTCTCCGTGGGAAAATTACAAGTTTTCAGCAACAACATGATTAATCGGTTCTAGAAGCATGGGAGCGCTTCCAAGACTACATCCTAGAATGTCCCCATCATGGAATGGAGAGTTGGCTACTGATGTAGACGTTTTATCATGGGCTTGGCAACAGTGCCCGAGAGACCATGGGTGCTGCAGCTGGAGGAGCATTCCTATCACTTACCATATCACAAGCCACAGCTCTTGTGGAGAAGATGGCGTCCAACCAAAGCTATAATGAAGAAAGGACCCAGCCACGCAAGAGAGGTGGAGGTATGCATCAGCTCAAGGAGGTAGACATGTTGTCTGCAAAGCAAGACCTGCTCATGAATAAGCTCGATGATAGATCTGGAGATAAGAAAGAAGTTATGCATATCTACGACTCTCACATGACTTGTGAGGAGTGTGAAGACACTGGACACTCAGGCAATCACTGCCCTGAGATGCTTGAGGATGTGAACTACATCAACAATAACAACAACTACTACTACAACCGTCCTTAACAAAATCAAGGTTGGAATCAACAAAGGCCTAACTATTCAGGTAATTATCAAGGTAATAATTCTTACAACAATAGTAATAATTTTCCACCTCTGAGAGAGTTAGTGTCTAATCAAGGAAAGCTAATGGATAACCTATCTAAGAAATTGGCATCTAATGATAAAATGCTAGAAAATATAAATAATAGAATGGATAATTTCTCTAGTGCCATCAAGAATCAAATTAGCTTTAATAAAATGATTGAATCTCAGTTAAATCAAATAGCTACTGCTGTTCCTGCTAATAACCCCGGTATACCCACACAACCGGAAGGATTAGAATCTGCAAATCTTGTAGATATGTTTGATGCAGGTAATTACTGGAGTAACCCCGTCACTGAAGTTACTACTGACCTTTTGCCGGTCAAGAGAGGCGATCTAGGACGCCCCGTTATCCCAATCTCCATCGGCATGGCGGACTTCCCAGAAGCACTCTGCGACTTTGGCTCCAACGTCAACATTATGCCCAGGGTACTCTATGAAAAATTCTTTACATATCCTTTATCAGAAACAACCATGTGTTTGCAGTTTGCAGATCAGACGATAAGTTTTCCAAAGGGAATATTGAAGAACCTTTGTGTTTGAGTTGGTACCTTGTACACCCCAGCAGACTTCATGGTGATAGAGACCGGTAATGATGAGAGGGCACCCATCATCTTAGGGAGGCCATTCTTGAACACCTCGGGAGCTGTCATTTACACTAGTGCTGCCAAGATCAGTTTCTACATCAAAGGGAAGAAGGAGACATTTTCCTTCAAAAACAAGACTACACAAATTCCAGAGCAATCCAGACGTGAATCAAAGAAGAGGACCAACAGGAGGAACATGAACAAGCAAGTGTGGACCGAGTCAGCTAAGATGGTCACTGCAGTTCATGGAGGTCAAGATCATCGTCTGAAGTCACTGTTTCTGACCAAGAAGGACGACCCAGGAATGCCAAGCATCTATTGCTCTATAAATGGATACAACTTCTACAAGACGACTTGCGACACAGGATCAGGCTTCAACATAATGGCCGCAGTCACCTATCGGCTCTTGTTCGGAACCATGCCCTTAAAACCAACATACATTCAGCTCCAGATGGCAGATCAGATATTTCAAGAAGTTAAAGGAATAGTAACTGATGTCCCTATCAAAATAGACGATCATTTTGTCTACACAGACTTTCAGGTTATTGACATGGGAGAAGACGAGTATGATCCACCCATCATCCTTGGAAGACCGTTCCTCAGCACCGTTAAAGCAATCATCTACATTGGAATCGGAGAAGTCCATATGCACTTCCCCTCAGAGAAGGTACACCGCTATTTTACTGACCCTAACTATATCGTTGAAGACTCTAAGCAGGTCAGAAAACGACGCAACCGCAACCAGAGGAGGCAGATCATCAAGGACGGATGTGCAGACTATGAAGGAGAAGTTGTAAGGTTAGAAGACATACAGCTTAAACAGAATTATCCAGAGGAGATCGTAGCACCGAGTCAGGTGTGGAAAGACAAGATAACTATACATGAAGAGGAGGCGCTGTCGAAAGTACCAACTACATCATCCAACGAATCCCAGGACAACTAGAAAACGGGAGTCCCATTCGAAGGACTTAAATACACCGAACGCCTTGCCAAGAGGTAAACTTGGTAGTTATCCTTTCCCTTTTAATTATTTTCAACAGTTGAGTTAATCATGTTTATACTATCTGTTGACGGTCCTTAATGCTCACATTTAACCATCAACTAATCATAGAAAAGGACTTATATGCAACCAACACCTAGACTTAGGGTTTTATCTGACAGAATTCCACGAGTTTTGGTGTTTGTCTATTTCTGCAGGGGGTTATCAGGAAATATGAAAGAAAGGCCCACACGTCGGGTTTACATAGAGATATTAACGTGCCGCGCAATTTTCTACCATCTAGAAGACTCCAGAAGCCACGGGAACGAACGGGAGGCCGATCGGGCTCGGAGGCAGGGCGCCCGCCCAACTCTCCTGGGCGCCCGCCCAGCTATAGTGCCCAATCAGGAAACGTTTCGCGGATTATGCTCCACCGACCTAAAGGATCAAGGAAAACCGTGCGATTAATGTCGGTTTGATTCGACGGCCCAGATTCACTTGAAGAGACTATAAAACCAGACCCCCTGGCCCCTGGAGATCATACCTCTTCTACAGAATCAAAGCTAGGGTTTCAATTCTTCATCCAAGTAGAGAGGATCCATCTAGTTCTTCTAGTTCTACCTCTAGTTCATCTAGATCTAGTTCTAGTTCATCTAGTTCTAGTTCTAGTTCCTCTAGTTCTAGTTCTAGTTAGTTCTAGTTGTAATCTAGAAAATAGGGAGAGAGAAGAGGAGAGCGGAGGAGGAGCCGGATCTGTCGGATCTTCCTCAACATTATACTTTTGCAGCATCTGGTTCGTTCTTCATCGTTCTCCAGGTTCTTCAATTCATAATTCCTGAGTTCTTTAATTACTTTTATTTACATTCAAGTTATTTATTGGATTCTCGCTTGCATCAAGTGCTCTAGTCTTTATAACGCTAGAGTAGTAATTAATAGATTAGATGTGGTGTTTAGTCTTGCGATTACCTGGAATTGCACCCAATCCTGCGGATTGTTGTGGTAGCCTTAGGGTAGTGACAGCCCTAACGGTCGACGTATTCCACCACGTTCGGATCGGTGTTTGTAGGACCGTAGTCAGACCTTCCTAGCCCCCTTCTCATCTCTTTCTGTGGTTAGTGCTCTGATGTCCCGATATAGATAATCTTGAAGTAATTCTTGATTCTTAGATCAACTAGAGAACTCTCAGGAAACTTCCTCTCTTCCCACCAAAAATAATTATATAGTTATCCTTGGGCGATTTTGGATCTTAATTAGTACACTCACGTTCTCTGTGGAAAATCGATACTCTGGAATACTCCCGGGTGAAAGCTACATCGGTATCCGTGCGCTTGCGGAGTTTTTCTGTTTGCGTTTAAAATACCCAACAAGCTTTCTGGCGCCGTTGCCGGGGAACGGTAGCTGTGCTAGTTTTGAACCAAGTCGTCCGTGTATCCTTTTTCTTTTCCTATTTTATCACACTCACCTTACCATTTTCACCACACCACATGGATTTCACTCTAAGCATTAATGAGCATGGAATTTATTTCATAGCCACTTCATTTACTCCATGCTCATATGCAACATCTTCACAATCCATTGGTCTCTCCAACATCACCACATTCGAGATCTCCAACCCCCACTTCCTTTCTATTTATAAAAACTTTAAAAGGGCGGTTGTCGATGCATATGTCTATAATAAATTTTGCAGATCTCGTTGACTTGATCTTGATATAGGTCAGCGTTGGAGGGGAAACCACTTCACTGACATAAATTGATGGTTTCCCAAGGACAAGCTTAGTGTCCTAAAACAAGCACTGATTAGATCATAACATGAGCTTTTGATTATTTGCAACATTACCTTGTGAATTGAGCATATAAGGATAATTGTAAAAATATTCCCTCGGGTATTCTTGTCACTAACCTTTCCAGGATTGGAGCAAGAAGATCGGATGAAAGACAAGCACAAGGTATGTCCAACCAACCATCATACAACATTGAATTAAATTCATCCAAACTTGAATTTTGCAAAATTCAAGCTTGGGGGAGTACTTTACATAAAAACATCCTTTTCCATGTTGCTATGTTGGTTGACCCTACCTTTGAGACATGCTCAATTTGTTAAATACTAATCACACTACTTCATCTCCACTTGAGTAGATCTCTATAAATGCTCTCATGCTACCTTTATTTGCTTTAGTATATGTTTAGGTTTGGAGTAGTTTCATTTATCTCTTAATTAAGCTTGGTGCTTAGTTTAGGAATGATGATCTTAATTCCAAGGGGTTTTAAATTAAGCATGGTGCTTAGGTTAAAATTCCCTCCTAAATCAAATTAGACATGGTGTCTAGGTTGATCTTTGAGCCGATAGTATGCTATAGTAGATTTTGGATATTTCGTTGGACTAACCCCTGCAGGAAAACTTTCAATATCGACCTGGGAAGTCCTGAGATAAACTCACATTGAAGACAAAGAGAGAGACACATGAAGTTTAACAATTTACACAAGGAAGGCATAGCTCACAAGAGATGATCCATGGAGGGTGCCACAAACACGATGCACAACCGCTAAGAGAGGAAAGCTTCCACAAGGTGATACTATACCATCACTCTTCAAGTAAGGTAACATCTTAAGGTACTTGACTATCACTTCTATAAGCTTCTCCTTGGTTCTGGCATTCACATGAATAAAAGAGACAAACATGTATGATTTACAACTCTAGATTAACCAACCCAGTTGATTCAACATGTTTAGTCCTTCCACCTTTGTGATTCCACACTCCTAATCATTGAGCTAAAATGTTGCACACTCAATCTTTGGAAGATATATTTTATAAAAAAAAACAACATAAATATAGATAGATTATCTTTCCATTAGGTTGAGCAATCTGATCTGACAAATATTTTAAATGCTATACTCATGATCTTATTATCTAACTTTGTCTTGCTCACTATGCTTAAGGTTAGAGAGAACAAATACACTTTAGGTTCTGTTGGTGTTTTCCACCAACAGGGCCCATGCACTTGATCTCTGCCTTGTCTCTATGAGCAGGTACACTTCGAGCAAAATATGACGGTGTTTTACAACTCCCAGACTCCACCAAGTGAAGAACCTAGATCTACGAGCACAAACACACTGGAGATACTGGACACTCAGGCAATCACTGCCCAGAGATGCTTGAGGACGTAACTACTGGAGTAACCCTGTTGTGGAAGTAATTATTGACCTTCTGCCGGTCAAGAGATACAATCCAGGACGTCCCGTCATCCCGATCTCCATCGGCATGGTGGACTTCCCAGAAGCACTATACGACTTTGGCTCCAGCGTCAACATTATGCTCAGGGTACTCTATGAAAAATTCTTTACACATCCTTTCCTAGAGACAACCATGTGTTTGCAGCTTGCAGATCAGACACTAAGTTTCCCAAAGGGGATATTGAAGAACTTCTGCATCCGAGTTGGTACCTTGTACGCCCCAGCAGACTTCGTGGTGATAGAGACTGGTACTGATGAGAGGGCACCCATCATCCTAGGGAGGCCATTCCTGAACACCTCAAGAGCTATCATCTATGCTAGTGCTGCCAAGATCAGATTCTACATCAAGGTGAGGAAGGAGACGTTTTCCTTTAAGAACAAGACTACACAAGTCTCAGAGCAATCCCGACATGAACCAAGGAAGAGGACCAACAGGAGGGACAGAAACAAGCAAATGTAGACCAAGTCAGCTAAGATGGTCACTGCAGTTCAAGGAGGTCAAGATCATCGATTTAAGTCATCATTCCTGACCAAGAAGGACAACCCAAGTATGCCAAGCATCCAGTGCTCCATTAATGGATACAACTTCTAGAAGATGCTTTGTGACACCGGGTCAGGCGTCACCATAATGGCGGCAGTCACCTATCAGCTCCTGCATGGAACCATGCCCCTACAACCGACATACATTCAGCTCCAGATGGCAGATCAGACATTCCGTAAGGTTATTGTCATGGGAGAAGACGAGTACAATCCACCCGTCATCCTTGGAAGACCGTTCCTCAGCACCGTTAAAGCAATCATCTACATTGGAACCGGAGAAGTCCACATGAACTTCCCCTCTGAGAAGGTACGCTGCTGTTTTACTGACCCTAACTATATAGTTGAAGACTCTAAGCAGGTTAGGGCAAGAAGAAGACGACGCAACCGCAACCAGAGGAGGCAAATCATCAAGGACGGATGGGCAGACTATGAAGGAGAAGTGGCAAAGTCTGAAGACATACAACGTGAACAGAACTGTCCTGAGGAGACCGTAGCACCGAGTCAGGTGTGTAGAGAGAAGATAGTTATACATGAAGAGTACACGCCACCGGAACCACCGACTACGCCATCCAGCAAATCCCAGGACGACTGAGAAAACAGAGAGTCCTGTTTGGAGGACTTAAAAACACCAAACGCCTTGCCAAGAGGTAAACTTGGTAGTTATCTTTTTCCTTTCAATTATTTAAAATAGTTTGCTTAGTTAATCAGGTTCATATCATCTTGAAAAGAAAATAAAAATGTTAAGTACGCCCCATGTAAGTATGCTCATGGCATAAAACCCATAAGTACATTCACTGTGGTGGCATAAAAATAAAATAAATATATTCCTGTCCTATAAAAAATGAAAATATAAAAAAATAAATTTATGATCCTACCAAAGAGAGTAACATTTATTGAGGAGGCTCAACATGATAAAGGCTAGATATTTATGCTAACACTTAACTAGTTCCACAAAGCTTTGTTGTCTATTTGAGCTCCACAGAATTCAAGGATCAAAGAAGACTAGCAGACGGAGGATATCCTAATCGCTGTCAGGGTGCTGCCGACATTCAAATACATCTCCGCCACCTGCTAGCTACATTAGAAGAAACTACGTCAAAATCCAGCTTGGGGGAGAGCACCCCCATTTATCCAGCTAAGTATTCTACTCACGTTTATACTTTACTCTAATAATAAAAAGATGCATAATCATAAAAACCCAAATAAAGATTTTTATGCTTAAATATATATCTTTGCTTAGTTTGCTAAATAAATAAATAAAATTTGCTATGAACCCTCATGATAAGCTCTCATATGGAAATGATGAATAGTTGCTCTGCCATGACTAGTTCTCCATATTGCAATCTCTCTCAAGTTTAGGCATGACAGTTATTAATTAAGATTTGCTCTAAATCTGAACTTATGGGAAGAGTACTTGATCTAAAGTCTAAGTCGTTAACGGATATGATATGGGAAGGTTGAGCTGCTGTTTATCTGTTCCTAGAGATGCTAGAATTCTGGAGAATTTTATCTTTGAAAATCTTTAAAATATCACATGATGAGTTTCTGTATGATGAGAGTTTAAATTCCTACCACAGCCATATATACATGCTTGCTAGACTTTGAGCCACACATTTACTTTTTACTGCTTATGAGCATTGAGTGTGGTCAAGCTGTGTAGACCCTTAGGAGCTTGTCATGTGGTTAAATCAAGATTCACTTGCATGTTCACTCATACATGCTACTTCTACTCCGGAAGTACCATCCACATATATCCATTTCCATCTCCAGAACCACCCAAAAATATTCTACTCCTAATCCGGGAGAGAATAGCCAAAAATATTCCTGTTTTTCCCCTGTGAAATAAATGCTCAAGTTATCTTGTTACTACCACTTGCTATATTATCTCATGAGATGAGTGCTCTAAAAAAAGAAAAAAAAAGAGAAAAAAAAAATATATATATACGAGGAAATAAAAAGGGGCAAGTGCCCGGAACCTCCAAGAAAAGAAAAAGTGAGACGAGAGGGAAAAATGGACAAGTGTCCGATAGTAGAATTAGGGGTACAAGATACCCACCTGAGAGAAAAGAAAAAGAAAACATAGAGCATCTCATTCTCCTCAAAAAGTTTCAAAAGTGCAAGAAAGGTATGTATCCCCTCAAAAGAGCATAAGTAGAATTAGACTTTCACCATTATTATCACCATCATCACCATACACCATTCATTCGCCACACATGCACATCTTGATTTGACTTATTGACTTGTTCTTTTGGATCCATGGTTTGACTATGCAATAAATGTCTTGTAAGTATGTATTAGCTGTCTCCCACCTATGAGCTCCAGATATCAAAACCTTATTAGAGTAGGGTGAGAAAGAAGGCAATGTCACTATGCCTCATACCAAAAATACCACATACTTTGAGAGAAGGCATACACCTTTACTGCCTTGGAAGGATCCAGAAATACCACAAAAGAGAGACTAGAGAGAGTCATACAAGGAATCTCTGAGTTTTATTTGAAAATCTGCAAAAAATCCAGAGCTATAGTTAATCGAAGAACAAGAGACATGGTGTTTGACTAGACTGTTCTATCTTTTAACTACTCAAGACAGAAGTGACGGTTACAAGTCCCATGGTGAAAGGTAAATGAGTAAGTTTTAAGTCTTAACAGTTTACCCTAACCCGATGAGATCTTGTTTGAATGCATGTGTATCTTTAAGTTATGAAACCACTGCAGAAACTCTTGAGTTCATCTTTGCTCAGGGACGAGCAAAGGTTAAGCTTGGGGGAGCTTGTTGACGGTCCTTAATGCTCACATTTAACCATCAACTAATCATAGAAAAGGACTTATATGCAACCAACACCTAGACTTAGGGTTTTATCTGACAGAATTCCACGAGTTTTGGTGTTTGTCTATTTCTGCAGGGGGTTATCAGGAAATATGAAAGAAAGGCCCACACGTCGGGTTTACATAGAGATATTAACGTGCCACGCAATTTTCTACCATCTAGAAGACTCCAGAAGCCACGGGAACGAACGGGAGGCCGATCGGGCTCGGAGGCAGGGCGCCCGCCCAACTCTCCTGGGCGCCCGCCCAGCTACAGTGCCCAATCAGGACACGTTTCGCGGATTATGCTCTACCGACCTAAAGGATCAAGGAAAACCGTGCGATTAATGTCGGTTTGATCCGACGGCCCAGATTCACTTGAAGAGACTATAAAACCAGACCCCCTGGCCCCTGGAGATCATACCTCTTCTACAGAATCAAAGCTAGGGTTTCAATTCTTCATCCAAGTAGAGAGGATCCCTCTAGTTCTTCTAGTTCTACCTCTAGTTCATCTAGATCTAGTTCTAGTTCATCTAGTTCTAGTTCCTCTAGTTCTAGTTCTAGTTGTAATCTAGAAAATAGGGAGAGAGAAGAGGAGAGCGGAGGAGGAGCCGGATCTGTCGGATCTTCCTCAACATTATACTTTTGTAGCATCTGGTTCGTTCTTCATCGTTCTCCAGGTTCTTCAATTCATAATTCCTGAGTTCTTTAATTACTTTTATTTACATTCAAGTTATTTATTGGATTCTCGCTTGCATCAAGTGCTCTAGTCTTTATAACGCTAGAGTAGTAATTAATAGATTAGACGTGGTGTTTAGTCTTGCGATTACCTAGAATTGCATCCATTCCTGCGGATTGTTGTGGTAGCCTTAGGGTAGTGACAGCCCTAACGGTCGACGTATTCCACCACGTTCGGATCGGTGTTTGTAGGACCGTAGTCAGACCTTCCTAGCCCCCTTCTCATCTCTTTCTGTGGTTAGTGCTCTGATGTCCCGATATAGATAATCTTGAAGTAATTCTTGATTCTTAGATCAACTAGAGAACTCTCAGGATACTTCTTCTCTTCCCACCAAAAATAATTATATAGTTATCCTTGGGCGATTTTGGATCTTAATTAGTACACTCACGTTCTCTGTGGAAAATCGATACTCTGGAATACTCCCGGGTGAAAGCTACATCGGTATCCGTGCGCTTGCGGATTTTTTCTGTTTGCGTTTAAAATACCCAACACTATCCTAAAAAGAAAATAAAAATGTTAAAAATAGTAAGCCCCATGTGAGTATATGAGTGGCATGAAACCCATAAGTACATTCACTGTGGTGGCATAAAAATAAAATAAATATTTGTTTTTCTGCTTTATAAAATGAAAATATAAAAATAGGGAGTAATAGTTATTGAGGAGGCTCAACATGATGAAGGCTAGATATTTATGCTAACACTTAATCAGTTCCACAAATCTTTGTTGTCTATTTGAGCTCCACATAATTCAAGAATCAAGAAGACTAGCAGAAAGAGGACATTCTAATCGCTGTCAGGATACTGCCGACTTTCAAACACACCACTGCCACCTGATATCTACAACAGGAGAAATTACGTCAAAATTCAGCTTGGGGGAGAGCACCCCCATTTATCCCACTAAGTATTTCTATCTATCTTTATACTTATACTATATTAAAATATAGATATACATAACTATGGAAAACCAAATAAAGATTTTGTGCTTATATATATATATATATCTTTTGCTAGTTTGTTTAATAAATAAATAAAGTGGCTATGCTAATCTGAATCTTAATAATAAAACTCTAGCATGGATATGATGAATTGTTGCTATGCCAAATTTTTAAAATTTGAGTTTTCTCTCTAGTTTAGCCATAACTGTTATAATTTAAAGCTTGCTCTAAACCTAAACTTCTGGGAAGAAAACTTGATCTGAAAGTCTAAGTTGTTAACGGATATGATATGGGAAGGTTGAGCTGCTATTTATCTGTTCCTAGAGATGCTAGAATTCTGGAGAATTTTATCTTTGAAAATCTTTAAAATATTGCATGATGAGTTCTTGTATGATGAGAGTTTAAATTCCTACCACAGCCATATATACATGCTTGCTAGACTTTGAGCCACATATTTACTTTTTACTACTTATGAGCGTTGAGTGTGGTCAAGCTGTGTAGACCCTTAGGAGCTTGTCATGTGGTTAAATCAAGATTCACTTGCACGTTCACTCACATATGCTGCTTCTACTCTGGAAGTACCATCCACATATATCCACCCATTTCCATCTCCAGAACCACCCAAAAACATTCTACTCCTAAACCGGGAGAGAATGGCCAAAAACATTTCTGTTTTCCCTGTGAAATAAATGCTCAACTTATCTTGGTTACTACCACTTGCTATATTATTATCTCATGAGATGAGTGCTCTCTAAAAAAAGAGAGAGAAAGATAATACAAGGAAATAAAAAGGGGCAAGTGCGTGGTACCTCGAAAGAAAAGAAAAGAAAAGAAAAAGTAAGACGAGAGGTAAAAATGGACAAGTGTCCGACAGTAGAATTAGGGGTACAAGATACCCACCTGAGAGAAAAGGAAAAGAAGAGCATCTCATTCTCCTCATAAAGTTTCAAAAGAGCAAGAAAGGTATGTATCCCCTCAAAAGAGCAAAAGTAGAATTAGATTGTCACCATTGTTATCACCATCATCACTATACACCATTCATTCGCCACACATGCACATCTTCATTTGACTTATTGATTTGTTTCTTTGGATCCATGGTTTGACTATACAATAAATGTCTTGTGAGTTTGTATACTTTATCTCCCACCTATGAGCTCCAGATATCAAAAGCCTTATTAGAGTAGGGTGAGAGAGAAGGCAATGTCACTATGCCTTATACCACAAATACCACATACTTTTTGAGAGAAGGCATATACCATCACTGCCTTGGTGAGGATCTAGAAATACCACAAAAGAGAGATCTGAGAGAGTCATACAAGGAATCTCTAAGTTTTATTTAAAAATCTGCAAAAACTCCAGAGCTATAGCTAATCAAGAATAAGAGACATGGCACTTGACTAGACTGTTCTATCTTTTAACTACTCAAGACAGAAGAGACGGTTACAAGTCCCATGGTGAAAGGTAAAGTAAGTAAGTTTTAAGTCTTGACAGTTTACTCTAACTCAGAGATGAGATCTTATTTAAAAGCATGTGTACCGTCAACTTCTAAAGGCATTACAACAACTTCTAATCTATCGCTGAGAGTATCCTTGCTCAAGGACGAGCAAGAGGTAAGCTTGGGGGAGTTTGTTGACGGTCCTTAAGTATCAAATTTAATTATCAAATAAACAAAGAAAAGGATCCAAATGAAATCAACATCCAGACTTAGGGTTTTATCTGACAGAATTCTACGAGTTTTGGTGTTTGTCTATTTCTGTAGGGGGTTATCAGGAAATACAAAAGAAAGGCCCACACGTCGGGATTACATAGAGATATCAACGTGCCGCGCAATTATCTTACATCTAGAAGACTCTAGAAGCCACAAGAACGAAGCGGAGGCCGAACGAGGCCTGGCCCTGGGCGCCCGCCGAGGAGACTAGGGCGCCCTTCCCCTGTTGGAGACCAATCAGGACACTCTTTCGGGATTACGTTCCACCGACCTAAAGAATCAAGGATAACCGTTCAATCAATGTCGGTTTGATCCAACGGCCCATATTCACTTGAAGGGACTATAAAACCAGACCCCCTGGCCCTTGGAGGAGAGAGCCTCTCAACCCTCATTCATTATTCCTCAAGGGAGAATAAGCCCCTGATCAAGCCTAGAGCCACCACATCAATTAGACATCTAGATTAGCATAGCTACATAGGATTAGAACTAGGAGTCAATATATTGCTTAAGACTTTGCTCTACTTGTTTATATTCAAGATTATATTGTTCTTAGTTTATCATGGTTATATACTTGGCTTAGTTAGATTGGATTTATATACATGTTTAGGATCGTATAGCGTTTGTCCATTGGATCCATGGGTAAATGATAGATATTGTGTAGGCGTGGTGCTTATACCGTATTTATCTACAATTGTACCCCATATGTCAGATCGTGGGGTAGTTCGTGGTAGTGACAACTCCATTGATTCTTATATAGTCCCCCTCTCGTGTATTGGGCTGGCAGAGCAACATTATTACAGTGGAGTGATTACGATGTTTCTCATATTCCTTGCTAATATCACTATGCATGGGCGTAGCCCTGTCTCGCAATGATTGCTAAGTATACTTGCACTAACTATGATATGTGTTGACAGTTCTTAAGTATCAATTTTAATTATCAAATAAACAAAAGAAAGAACCAATATGCAAACAACACCTAGAATTAGGGTTTGATCTGACAGAATTCCACGAGTTTTGTTATTTATCTGTTTCTGCAGGGGGTTATCAGGAAATAAGGAAGAAAGGCCCACATGTCGGGATTACATAGAGATATCAACGCACCGCGCAATTTTCTACCGTCTAGAAGACTCCAGAAGCCACGGGAACAAAGCGGAGGCTGAAAGGGGCCTGGCCCAAGGCACCCACCCTGAGGACCAGGGCGCCCGCCCCCTCCTGGATTCCAATCAGAACTCTTTTCGCGGACGACGCTCCACCGACCTAAAGGATCAAGGATAACCGTCCAATCAATGTCGGTTTGATCCAACGGCTCATGTTCACCTGAGGGGACTATAAAACCAGACCCCCTGGCCCCTGGAGGAGACACGTTCATTATAGAGTTGAGAGGAGCCCTCGAAGGAATACCTCTCCTCTAAATAAAATTTCTTTTAGGCTTAGCATCCAATGTGAGTAGAAATAGATCTTCTAGTTTCTACTAGATTGAGAGAGATAGAGTGGAGGTGTAGATCGGAGGAAGCCCAGCATGTCGGTGTCTACTCCGAGGTTGTACCTGCGGGATCAAGTTCTCCTAACCCGAAGCTTGCTCCTAGGATTCTTCAGTATTTCAACTTCTAAATTCTAGTAAGTTGTTGTTTTATTGTTCTTTGGTTTATGAGTTTACTTTAATCTCTTCGCGTAGAGTTTAGAGTAATCATCTCTAGCGTAGACATGGTGTTTGGGCTAGGATACTCATAGATATTCCCTGACTAGCTAGACCATGGTAGTAGCGAGGAACGTGACATTTCCGAGTTACCTTTGCAAACCATATCTCGTTAGCAGGAAGGATAGGGTTTATAGGTGCGGGTTGAACATCCTCTGTGGTGTCTAGATTCCGTGAGCCTCCCCAATAGAACAGTAGATCATCCTTACCAAGGTTAGAAGGAGATTATGGTTGTAGTCTTCTCTATTTATCACTCACATCGAGAAACATTTTTGTAGCCTAAAGGTTAGTAGTAATAGACCGGGTTAGTCAGATGCACTCTTTCTCCTAGAGGTAAAAAAATAAATACGATACTCTGGATAACCTCCCGGGTGAAGTGCTCACCGATATCCGTGCGCTTGCGGATCAATTCCTTATTGCGTTCCCAAATATCAACAAGCATTTCTGGCACCGTTGTCGGGGAGAAAGACGGTTTGCTGAGATAACCTTGAGTCTTACTACTAGCTTGTATCTATACTTTTATCTTTTCTTATCTTTTATATTCTTTATTTATTTTCTTTACTCTTACCTTATGGAAAACCAAAATTCTAAATCGATCCATGAATCTGCAATCCCTTCAGTAACTGACCTTTTACCATGGGAGTCATCACAGTCTATCTAAACATCCCAGTATAGGTTAAGTTCTAGGTTGATTGCCATGATTCAAAATCTATCTTTTTTGGGAAAGGAAGACGAAAACCCTTCTTCATATTAGAGATTTTGGGCAAACATGTTGGAAGCTTTTTCCTTTTTCCTTAAGGGGAGAAGCTAGACAATGGTACAGTCAGAACGTAAGTCAACCACGAGGTGAATGGGGAGTTTTACGAGCCAACTTTTGTCTACATTTTTATTCCCTCGACCGTATCAGTGACCTTAGACTCGAAGTCCTATCTTTTAAACAAAAAGATAATGAAACTTTGGGAAAATCCTAGAAATGTTTTTCTGATCTTTTAGAATCTGGTCCAAACCTTAACCTTGAAGACCCTATTCTTTTATTTCACTTTTTTCGAGGTCTTCAAAAAGATCATAAACAAACGCTACATACTTTGTCTAGAGGTTCTTTCTTTCGCATCCCTACTGATGAAGCTAGAGTGATCCTAGATAGAATCCTAGAAGCTGAAATAGATAATACTCTTCATGATGAAACCCACGAAGCTGAAGTAGACACTCTGCCAAATTCTTCATCTACTTTAGCTATCCCAAGTTTAGAGCCACAAAAGGAAGAAATTCCACCACCGGACTTCATGCTGGATATAGAATCTGATCTTTTTGCCGATTTTGGAAACATTTCAAACTACCTTTCTACTAACAAACCCCATAACGGCCAGTTTAGCATTTGTTTACCAAGTGAACATCAACTGAGAGAGCTTATTTCAGTCATGAGTAGTGAGTGGTTGGAGGAATCAGAGCTTTCCTCAGATGTAATCCGTTTGGATACACCCTCTATAACTATACGTTGTGCTTATGATTCTGATCGATTTGATGCTCTCTATAATCCTATTGTGGGGATCAACATCATGTCTGAATCTTTTGCACTTAAATTATTTAAAAATCTTGTCTTAACCCCCACAACAAAGGTCATAAAGGAATCTTCGGGACGATTACTCCCCAGTCTTGGAATTATTAATGTCCTACCCCTTACGGTAGAAGGCTCCATGGTTCATTTGAACTTCTATATCTTTGATACATGGGACTTCGACCTATTGATAGGAAAACCTTTTAGAAGACTCCTTTATGAAGATCGTACTGGAAAGCTACACATTTCTTTTGGAAAAACTTTTAAATTTCCTATAACGATTTCACACTCCTTAAACAATAAGGCCGAGTCATATCTTTTGCCTGATCCTATGGAGGAGGTAAAGGCTGCATCTCTAGAGCTTTTAGATGAACCAGACTTAGAAGACAAAACTCCTTTCTTCACAGAAGAAGAAGCTGAACCTTCTGAACTTGAACCCTTAGATGAGTTTGCAAAAGCACCTAGACCTCCCATAGAGCTTAAAACTTTACCACCCGGTCTTATCTATGCTTTCCTAAACAATAATCCAGAGTTTCTTGTGATCATTAGTGATAAACTCACTCAGGAGCAAACTTTGCGATTAATGACCATTCTTGAGAAACATCACTCAGTTTTCGGCTACTCACTCCAAGATCTTACAGGAATCAGTCCTATGATTTGTACCCATCATATTCCGACAGATCCTTCTGTTTCACCTTCTCGGGAGCCCCAACGTAGACTTAACAACACGATGAGAGAGGTAGTTAAAAAGGAAGTTATAAAGTTGCTACATGCAGGGATTATATATCCTGTGCCGCACAGTGAGTGGGTAAGCCCAGTTCAAGTTGTGCCTAAAAGGGAGGCATGACTGTTATTATGAATGAAAAGAATGAGCTAATTCCGCAACGCACCATCACAGGATGGCGGATGTGCATAGACTATAGAAAACTGAACAAAGCCACGAGAAAGGATCATTTTCCTTTACCTTTCATAGATGAGATGCTAGAGCGATTAGCATACCATTCGTTCTTCTGTTTCTTAGATGGATATTCAGGGTATCACCAAATCCCGATCCATCCTGATGATCAAAGCAAAACCACTTTACATGCCCATATGGAACTTATGCTTACCATAGAATGTCTTTTGGGTTATGTAATGCACCAGCTTCTTTTCAAAGATGCATGATTCTATATTTTCTGATATGATTGAAGAGATTATGGAAGTTTTCATGGATGATTTCTCTGTTTATGGAAAAACTTTTGATAGTTGTCTTGAAAACTTAGACAAGGTTTTGCAAAGATGTGAAGAAAAGCACTTAGTCCTTAATTGGGAAAAATGTCATTTTATGGTTAGGGAAGGAATAGTGCTGGGACACCTAGTGTCTCAAAGAGGTATTGAGGTAGACAAAGCTAAAATTGAAGTAATTGAACAACTACCTCCACCTGTGAATATAAAAGGAATTCGAAGCTTTCTTGGCCATGCTGGTTTTTATCGTAGATTCATAAAATAATTTCATTCATTGCTAGACCACTTACTCTTTTGCTAGCCAAGGATGCTCCTTTCGAATTTGATGATGCATGTCTAACATCTTTCAAATTATTAAAGAAAGCACTCATCTCTGCACCAATCATTCAACCCCTGATTGGTCGTTGCCTTTTGAAATTATGTGTGATGCTAGTGATTATGGTGTGGGGGCAGTTTTGGGACAGACTAAAAATAAGAAGCATCATGCAATTGCTTATGCCAGTAAAACTTTGACAGGAGCTCAACTTAATTATGCAACCACTGAAAAAGAGCTTCTGGCTGTTGTCTTTGCCATTGATAAATTTAGATCTTATTTAGTTGGAGCTAAAATAATTGTTTACACTGATCATGCTGCACTAAAATATTTGCTCACTAAAAAAGACGCTAAACCTCGCCTAATTAGATAGATCTTATTACTCCAAGAATTTGACTTAGAAATAAAAGATAAAAAGGGAGTAGAAAATTCTGTTGCTGATCACTTGTCTAGAATGTATTTTAAGAGTCCACAGGAAACCCCATCAATGATTCACTCCGGGACGACATGCTCTACGGGATTTACAGGTCTGACCCCTGGTATGCAGATATTGTTAATGTTATGGTTTCAGGGTATCTACCACCAGGAGCGAACAAGAAGAAGCTTATTCAAGAAAGTCGTTCACATATATGGGATGAACCATACCTCTTCCGATTATGCTCTGATGGCTTACTCAGGAGATGTGTGACCACTGAGGAAGGATGGAGGATCATTGACAGGTGCCATTCATCACCATATGGAGGTCATTATGGAGCATTCCGTACACATTCAGAGATCTGGCAGTGTGGATTCTACTGGCCTACAATGTATGAAGACACGAAGCAATATATCAGAAGATGTGGGCCATGTCAAAGGCACGGAAACATAAACACAAGGGATGCCATGCCACTCACCAACAACCTTCAGATTGAGCTCTTTGATGTCTGGGGAATAGACTATATGGGTCCATTTCCCCCATCAAAGAAGTGTGAGTACATCTTGGTGGCAGTTGACTACGTCTCCAAGTGGGTAGAGGCACTACCTTGCAAACATGCCGATAACATCAGTTCAAAGAGGATGTTTGAAGAAATTATATTTCCAAGATTTGGAATCCCCAGAGTAGTGATAAGTGATGGAGGAGCACACTTCATCGACAAACGCTTCAAGCAATATCTATCAAAACATGGAATCCGTCACAACGTCGCTACCCCCTATCATCCTCAGATAAGTGGCAAGCAGAGACTTCCAACAAGCAAATCAAGAATATTCTTCAGAAGACAGTGAATGAAATGGGAACAGCATGGAAAGACAAGTTACCCGATGCACTCTGGGCATACCGGACAGCATACAAGACCCCAATTGGAATGTCCCCATACCAATTGATGTATGGGAAGACCTGCCACCTGTTGATACTTGCTAACACCACTTGAATACTAGGTTGTCATCCCCAGCATGGCACTAGAGTGTACTATGGTATTTATACGCACACAGATAATCCGCAAGTGCACGGATACCGTTGAAGCTTTTACCCGGTTAAAGGTTTTATCGTATCCACAGGGAAACAGGAGAACCAACTACACTCTAACTTAACCAGGATAGATAGATAAGTGTAAATAGGAAAGATGGTAGAATTGAATAAGAACAATATTAAAGGTAAGATAACAGTGAGTGATAATATGGGAATAGAGAGTAGAGCAATTCTAGTATATGGGCGATGGTAGCAGAATAGAGAGGATAACTATGGTTTCTCTACTTCAAAGGGGTATGTCTATGTCTGGGACGAACCATGTGATAAGAGTACACCACAAAGGATGCTTATCCTTAGGCCGATAAACCCTACCCGTCCTGCTAACGAGAGGTGGACTACAGAGGACCAACGTAACTGTCACCTACGCGGCCTACCACACGATCCAGCTAGACAGGGGATATCCACAAGTAATCTAGATCTAAGCACCTCGCTTACACCTATACTACAACTCTCACCTATAGCGTCCTATAGATTAGAATACTCAAAAGAGTTGTGAACCAGAACATACATAATTAGTAATTGCATAATGAATTAGAAGTAGATTACCAGAGTCATCCCATGAACAAGCTTGATTAGAGCTTGATCATGACGAAGTACAACCGGAGGAAGAACCGACAGGCCGGCCTCTCCTCTAATCCTCCTTCGCTCTCCATCTCGCTACTATCTAGATCTACTCTAGTTTAGAGAAGAGAGGAGAGCTCTCATCTCTAAACCCTAGCTTTTGCTCTGTCTATGAATAATGAATAATGATCAAGGGGTGCCTCCTCCAGGGGCCAGGGGGTCTGGTTATATAGTCCCCTCAAGTGAACCTGGGCCGTCGGATCAAACCGACATTGATTGAACGGTTATTCTTGATCCTTTAGGTCGGTGGAGATCTCCCAAGAGAAAGAGTCCTGATTGGGCTCCAAGTCAGGGTGGGCACCCAGGGCAGGAGGGCGGGCGCCCTGCCTCTAGCCCCGTTCGGCCTCCGCTTCCTTCCCGTGGCTTCTGGAGTCTTCTAGATGTAAGATAATTGCGCGGCACGTTAATATCTCTATGTAAACCCGACATGTGGGCCTTTCTTCCGTATTTCCTGATAACCCCCTGCAGAAATAGACAAACACCAAAACTCGTGGAATTCTGTCAGATAAAACCCTAAGTCTAGATGTTGATTTCATTTGGATCCTTTTCTTTGTTTATTTGATAATTAAATTTGATACTTAAGGACCGTCAACAAAGTCCCCAAGCTTACCTCTTGCTCGTCCCTGAGCAAGGATAGACTCAGCAATGGATCAGAAGTTATGCAATATCTTAAAAATTTGATGGTACATATGCTTTTAAATAAGATCTCATCTCTGAGTTAGAGTAAACTGTCAAGAACTAAAACTTACTTACTTTACCTTTCACCATGGGACTTGTAACCGTCACTTCTGTCTTGAGTAGTTAAAAGATAGAACAGTCTAGCCAAGTGCCATGTCTCTTATTCTTGATCAGCTATAGCTCTGGAGTTTTTTGCAGATTTTCAAATAAAACTCAGAGATTCCTTTGTATGACTCTCTCATATCTCTCTTTTGTGGTATTTCTGGATCCTTACCAAGGCAGTGATGGTATATGCCTTCTCTCAAGATATGTTGTATTTGTGGTATAAGGCATAGTGACATTGCCTTCTCTCTCACCCTACTCTAATAAGACTTTAATATCTAGAGCTCGTAGGTGGGAGACAGCTAATACATACTTACAAGACATTTATTGCATAGTCAAACCATGGATCCAGAGAAACAAGTCAATAAGTCAAATCAAGATGTGCATGTGTGGCAAATGAATGGTGTATGGTGATGATGGTGATAACAATGGTGGAAGTCTAATTCTACTTTTGCTCTTTTGAGGGGATACATACCTTCCTTGCTTTTTGAAACTTTATGAGGAGAATGAGATGCTCTATCTTTTTTTTCTTTCCTCTCAGGTGGGTATCCTGTACCTCTAATTCTACTGTCGGACACTTGTCCATTTTTACCTCTCGTCTGACTTTTTCTTTCTTTCGAGGTTCCGGACACTTGCCCCTTTTTATTTCCTCGTTTATTTTTTTCTTCTTTTTTTTCAGAGCACTCATCTCTTGAGATAATATAGCAAGTGGTAGTAGCAAGATAACTTGTGCATTTATTTCACAAGGAAAAACAGAAATATTTTTGGCTATTCTCTCCCGGATTAGGAGTAGAATATTTTTGGGTGGTTCTAGAGATGGACATGGATGGATATATGTGGATGGTACTTCCGGAGTAGAAGTAGCATATATGAGTGAACGTGCAAGTGAATCTTGATTTAACCACATGATAAGCTCCTAAGGGTCTACACAGCTTGACCACACTCAATGCTCATAAGCAATAAATAATAAATGTGTGGCTCAAAGTCTAGCAAGCATGTATATATGGCTGTGGTAGGAATTTAAACTTTCATCATACAGGAACTCATCATGCAATATTTTAAAGATTTTTCAAAGATAAAATTCTCCAGAATTCTAGCATCTCTAGGAACAGATAAACAACAGCTCAACCTTCCCATATCATATCCGTTAACAATTTAGATTTTAGATCAAGTTTTTATCCCACAAGTTTAGATCTAGGGCAAGCTTTAAATTATAACAGTTATATCTAAACTTGAGAGAGAACTTCAAATTTGCAAATTAGGCAGAGCAACTATTCATCATATCCATGCTAGAGTTTTATTATTAAGATTCAGATTAGCATAGCCACTTTATTTATTTATGAAACACACTAAGCAAAAGATATATATAAGCACAAAATCTTTATTTGGTCTTTCATAGTTTATGTATTTTAATATTCTAATATAAGTATAAAGATAGGTAGAAATACTTAGCGAGATAAATGGGGGTGCTCTCCCCCAAGCTGAATTTTGATGTAATTTCTCTTGATGTAGCTAGCAGGTGGCAGAGGTGTATTTGAAAGTCAGCAGCATTCTGACAGCGATTAGAATGTCCTCCGTCTGCTAGTCTTCTTGATTCTTAAATTCTGTGGAGCTCAAATAGACAACAAAACTTGTGGAACTAATTAAGTGTTAGCATAAATATCTAGCCTTCATCATGTTGAGCTTCCTCAATAAATATTACTCCCTATTTTTATATTTTTATTTTATAAAGCAAAAAAGAAATATTTATTTTATTTTTATGCCACCACAGTGAAGGTACTTATGGGTTTTATGCCACTTGTATACTCACATGGGGCTTAGTATTTTTTAACATTTTTATTTTCTTTTCAAGATAGCATGATTAACTAATAATCTATTTAAGGAAAGTAAATAATTAAAGGGAAAAGAGAATGCAGAAAGGATAAATATGGATAACTACTGATCTTACCTTTCGGCGAGGGTTCAATGTTTTAAGTCTTCTTAACAAGACTTCTCACCGTGTTCATTCTTCAGATGCGTCATTTGATTCAGGTGCGGACCTTGACATCTGCACCTCTTGATACGGTGTCACCCATGTTCTTCGTTTGCCCAGCAGTTCGAAGTGCGGCGTTGGCAGTAACCTCCTCAGTGTGTTTGTGCTCGTAGATCCAGGTCCTTCACTTGGTAGAGTCTGAGAGTTATAAAACTCCTCCATGTTTTGCTCGAAGTGTACATGCTCATAGAGACAAGGCAGAGATCAAGTGCATGGGTCCTGTTGGTGGAAAACACCAACAGAACCTAAAGTGTATTTGTTCTTCTCTAACCCTAAGCATAGTGAGCAAGACAAAGTTGATGGACGAAAAGTTCATGAGTGTAGCACTTATAACATTTGTCAGATCAGATCGTTCAACCTTATGGAATGATAATCTATCTATGTATATGTCGTTTTCTTTATATCTCTCAGAGATTAAATGTGTAACATTTTAGCTCATATGATTAGGAGTGTGGGATCATGGAGGTAGTACTAAGAACAAGGATTAAAGGACTAAACATGTTGAATCAGTTGGGTTGGTTAATCTAGAGTTGTAAATCATACATGTTTGTCTCTTTTATTTATATGAACGCTAGAACCAAGGAGAAGCTTATAAAAGTGATAGTCAAGTACCTTAAGATGTTACCTTGCTTGAAGAGTGATGGTACAGTATCACCTTGTGGAAGCTTTCCTTTCTTAGCGGTTGTGCATCGTGTTTGTGGCACCCTCCATGGATCATCTCTCTATGATGAATGAGCTATGTCCTTCTTGTGCAAATTGTTAAACTTCATGTGTCACTCTCTTCGTCTCTGATGTGAGTTTATCTCAGGGCTTCCCAAATCGATATTGAAATTTTTTTCTACAGGGGTTAGTCCGACAAAGATATACCAATGTCTACACAAGCAGTTTTTAGTTCAATAACCGAACTAGACTCCATGTCTAATCAGATTAAGGAAGGCTGTTTAACCTAAGCACCATGCTTAATTTAAAAGCCAATAGAAGTATGTGCAGTACTTCCAAACTAACACTTACTAGTAAATAGACAAAGGTAGCATGACAGCATAGAGATCTACTCAAGTGGAGATGAAGTAGTGTGATTAGTATTTAACAAATTGAGCATGTCTTAAAGGTAGGGACAACCAACATAGCAACATGGCAAAGGATTTTTTATGTAAACTACTCCCCCAAGCTTGAATTTTGCAGAATTCAAGTTTGGATGAATTTAATTCAATGTTGTATGATGATTGGTTGGACATCCCTTATGCTTGTCATTCATCCGATCTTCTTGCTCCAATCCTATAAAGGTTAGTGACAAGAATACCCGAAGGAATATTTTTACAATTATCCTTATATGCTCAATACACAAGGTAATGTTGCAAATAATTAAAAACTCATGTTACGATCTGATCAGTGCTTATTTTAGGACACCAAGCTTGTCCTTGGGAAACCATCAATTTATGTCGGCGAAGTGGTTTCCCTTCCAACGCTGACCTAAATCAAGATCAACTCAACGAGATCTGCAATATTTATTATAGACATATGCATCGACAACCGCCCTTTTAAAGTTTTTATAAATAGAAAGGAAGAGGGGGTTGGAGATCTCAAATGTGGTGATGTTGGAGAGACCAATAGATTGGGAAGATGTTGCATATGAGCATGGAGTAAACAAAGTGGCTATAAAATAAATTCCATGCTCATTAATGTTATCTTCGTCTCCAATTTGAATGTTCAGAGTTTCTCTTGGATTGGTCTCACCTATGTCCTCTTCTATAGTTGGATGAATCCCGTCTTCAAAGGGAGTCAAGAACTCACCATTTGAAATTGAACCAAAGTCAGAATTCATTAAGGCTTCTTCCTTATCCATCCATTCTACACATTCTAGCCATTTAGAACTTGTGATCAGGAAAGGGGAGCTGATAGAATCTTCTATATAGCTTAGCTCTCCTTCTATGGCATTACTTGACATACCATCCTTATGGTCTTCATGACTCCTATGGTTTGGTCGTCTTGATGGATTGCTAGTATCATCATGAGACTTAAAAGGAGAGGGATAAGAGGGGTCTCTAAGGTCAAGGATGGATTTAGAACATGTGAACATGGAAGGTGAGCAGATAGAGTCTTCTATATGGCTTAGCTCTCCTTCACTTGATATGTCATCCTCGACTTCTTCATAATAGGAACCAGGACATTCTCTAAGAGAACCATTATTGCGAGGATTTGAATTATCCCTGCTTGAAGGTCTCTTATGGAACCAGAAGTCTAAACCATCAGCATCTGAAAGATTTAAGGTCGGAATTCCTTCCTCCCTTGGAGAATTTTGGGGTATTGATGGTTTAGGATCGATAGCTAAAGTTTGGGATTGAAGTGGTTGTGATCTGGCTACCGAAACTTCTTCTTCTTGTCTAGGAACTGGTTCTGTCTCTTTCTTAGGGATATAAAAGCTAGGAGACTTTCCACTTAATAAATCAATCAAATTACAAGCTTCACTAGCGGATAGGTGGTGGAAAGATCCTCCAGAGGCCGCATGAAGGGTTTGCTTATCTTCCCTACTAAGGCCCTCAAAAAAATGAATTAGAAGAACTTCTTCTGGAATAGAAAGCTCTGGGCCAGTGAGAGTAAGGTTAATAAAGCGGTCCCATGATTTGCCAAGAGATTCTTCTTCCAGTTATCTAAAAGAAATAATCTCACGCTGAAGTTCCGCCACTTTGGAGATTGGAAAATATTTAGAAAGAAAACTACTATGTAACTCCTTCCAATCTCCATGAACACTCCCTATTTTGAGTTTGTACTAATGTCTAGCTTTTCCCGTTAAAGAGAACGGAAAGAGCTTCCATTTAAGGGTCTCATCGGACATTCCTTCTATGCGAAGGAGGTCACAGACTCGATAAAACTCTCTTAGGTGTGGGTATGGGTTTTCCTCACCTTCTCCTGAGAAAAGTTGTTTTTGAACAAATTCTATGTATTCGGGGTCTATCTCAAAACTAGATGCTATGATAGGCTTTGAAGATTTTGGTGGTTCGAGATGTGTGCCCGTAGGTCTATGAAATTCATAGATAGACATGTTTGAATTCATGATAGACCAGAGATCAAGGATTAGATAAGAAGAAAGATTAGCAGAGATGAGGCAAAGGATAAAAGGAAAATATTTTCTTTTTATTTTTTTTAGAAAATGATTAAGCTAGTTCGTAGTCAACTCAGCAACCGTTTCCCCGGCAACGGCGCAAAAAATGCTTGTTGACACTTGCTAACACCACTTGAATACTAGGTTGTCATCACCAGCATGGCACTAGAGTGTACTATGGTATTTATACGCACACAGATAATCCGCAAGCGCACGGATACTATTGAAGCTTTTACCCGGTTAAAGGTTTTGTCGTATCCACAGGGAAACGGGAGAACCAACTACACTCTAACTTAACCAGGATAGATAGATAAGTGTAAATAGGAAAGATGGTAGAATTGAATAAGAACAATATTAATGGTAAGATAACAGTGAGTGATAATATGAGAATAGAGAGTAGAGCAATTCTAGTATATGGGCGATGGTAGCAGATTAGAGAGGATAACTATGGTTTCTCTACTTCAAAGGGGTATGTCTATGTCTGGGACGAACCAAGTGATAAGAGTACACCACAAAGGATGCTTATCCTTAGGCCGATAAACCCTACCCGTCCTCCTAACGAGAGGTGGACTACATAGGACCAACGTAACTGTCACCTACGCGGCCTACCACACAATCCAGCTAGACAGGGGATATCCACAAGTAATCTAGATCTAAGCACCTCGCTTACACCTATACTACAACTCTCACCTATAGCGTCCTATAGATTAGAATACTCAAAAGAGTTGTGAACCAGAACATACATAATTAGTAATTGCATAATGAATTAGAAGTAGATTACCAGAGTCATCCCATGAGCAAGCTTGATTAGAGCTTGATCATGACGAAGTACAACCGGAGGAAGAACCGACAGGCTGGCCTCTCCTCTAATCCTCCCTCGCTCTCCATCTCGCTACTATCTAGATCTACTCTAGTTTAGAGAAGAGAGGAGAGCTCTCATCTCTAAACCCTAGCTTTTGCTCTGTCTATGAATAATGAATAATGATCAAGGGGTGCCTCCTCCAGGGGCCAGTGGGTCTGGTTATATAGTCCCCTCAAGTGAACCTGGGCCGTCGGATCAAACCAACATTGATTGAACGGTTATTCTTGATCCTTTAGGTCGGTGGAGATCTCCCGAGAGAAAGAGTCCTGATTGTGCTCCAAGTCAGGGCAGGCGCCCAGGGCAGGAGGGCGGGCGCCCTGCCTCTGGCCCCGTTCGGCCTCCGCTTCCTTCCCGTGGCTTCTGGAGTCTTCTAGATGTAAGATAATTGCACGGCACGTTAATATCTCTATGTAATCCCGACGTGTGGGCCTTTCTTCCGTATTTCTTGATAACCCCCTGCAGAAATAGACAAACACCAAAACTCGTGGAATTCTGTCAGATAAAACCCTAAGTCTAGATGTTGATTTCATTTGGATCCTTTTCTTTGTTTATTTGATAATTAAATTTGATACTTAAGGACCGTCAACACCACCTACCTGTTGAACTAGAGTTCAAAGCACACTGGGCAATAAGGAGATGGAATATGGACCTAGATGTTGCTGGAGATCATAGAAGAATGCAACTATCAGAATTGGAAGAATGGCGAGAGAAAGCATATCACAATTCGAAGATCTACAAAGAAAGAGTCAAAAGGTGGCATGACAAGAGAATCAAGAAGAAGGAGTTCGCACCCGGAGATAAGGTGTTACTTTTTAATTCTAGGGTGAAGCTTTTCGGGCATGGAAAACTCCAGAGCAAATGGGAAGGACCATTCAAGGTGATCAATTCATCATCCCACGGAGCTATCAGACTTCAAAATGACGAAGGTATGTTATTCAAGGTAAATGGTCAACGTCTTAAATTATTTTTTAGAGCCCAATAAAGAATTAGAAGAAATAGACGTAGTCTATTTTTACCTTCCCATGGAGAGTTAGAGCCCGACACTTTTAATCTGACGTTTTTGGGTCATACATATATTTTCCTAAAAAGTTTTGCATCTAGAAACACGCTCGAGGAAGCGGGCCCACAGAGGAGCCAGAGAGGTGGGCGGGTGCCCAGCTCCTGACCCCTCTCAGTCCCGATTTCCTCCGTTATGGAAAACACACTTATGGTAATCCGAATAATCCCTCAGATGGAAAGTTTCGCACGCACATCGACGGGAGCAACCCGAACAACCCCTAGAGGCACTTTTTGACCCCTATATAAACAGACCCCTGACATCAGTTTTCAAACACCAATCCACCCAAGCCTTCTCTTCTTCTTCAATTAGAGCTTGTTTAGTCCCTCGCTGCTCCAATGGCCGAGAAGTTCCACGATGATTGGGAAGTCGTCCTCTTCAACCTCAACATGGAGCCTGAAGAAGACCCCGACGCCCGTGCTCTCGTCTCGGCCAACACAGAGCGACAACTAAAAGCCGTGCCATTACGCCAGCGCAGCTCCACCCAATCCTACCATGCTCAACCAGTTCTCACCGCACCGCCACAACCCCTACTTCTCAAGGGATCATCATCCAAGACAAAGACCACCATCAAGGTGCCAGCCGGCACGAGGATCCTTCCACCTAGACCCAATGAGAGGGTCGTTGGAGTCAAGACCAACCAGAGCGGCGAGATCAGCAGCATTCGCTACACTACGGAGGAGGAGAGACCTTACTTTGAAGGGATTAGAGGAGCCAAAGTCCATTTCATCCCTCCAAAGGCAGCCCCAAAGCACGACCTCAATGCTTTTGAGACACCTCCTAAGCGTCGCAAGACTATAATAGATATTGATGAGGACGTTCGCAGGCTAGACAGAGTCATCATAGACCTCTAGTCCTCAGTTAATTCCATCACTAGGCAGCTCCCTAACCACAACACCGTTATACTAGGCCTTAGGCATGATCTTGCCAGTGCCAATAAGAAGATCAAGGAATTAGAGCGCCGCTAAGTTATCTAGATTAGATCTTGAGGCAATGCATTTTAGTTATTTATCTTTAAAATTCGGTTTAGGTTTACAATTACCATCAGTTTGCTACTAGTCAATTGTAATAAATGCCTCAAGATTAATAAAGAGTATTATTATTATTATTATGTCTTGTGTGTCTCTACTTTATTTTTGTGCAAGAAAGCACAAAACAAGTATGGGGGAGATCCCTCGACATGCCAAACACACTTCGACTACACCACTCCACGATTTAGGTACACACTCTGCACACTTTACACATACACATATCTTGGGTTATGCAGAATACTGTTTCCGACATGATAAATTAAAAAGATTAAAATGTTTCTAATCATGATTAATCTCACTCTCTGATATTTCCTGAAACTTGCAATTATTGAAAAAAATCATTTTAAAACCCTGTGTTACTTAAGTCTTTGTGGAATGTGAGATGGTAGAGTATGAGTTTCTTATTCTTGATATCATTGTTGCTTGGAGAATTTATTCTAGCTACCATCCTTAGTGTTTTATATGCCTGATAAAATTGAAAATATTAATTATGATTATAAAAGCTATCTACTCTGTATTGAGTTTGTTCAAAATGAGTTAGACCCTTGTTGAGAGATTTATCATGCTCCTAAGATCAAGATATTTATTTAGAAAGATTCACTCTTCCAAAGTATTATTGCATTAGAGGCATGGGCTATGCAAAAATAAAGATATTTCGAGGAAATAAAAAGGAGCAAGTGCTCGATAACCTCGCAGAAAAAAATGGACAAGTGTCCGGTAGTAGAATTAGGGGTACCTCGGTATCCACTTAAAAAAAGAGAAAAGAGAAAAGAAAGAAAATGGTTGCCCATGGTCCCTCTAATAAGCAATATGCCAGCAAGAGTTGATAAAGATTTTAATTTCCAAAGTCTTTGATCTAAGAGTATGACATTCTTCTCCTCGGATCCCATATTGATCAGGCAATAAATACAAAGTAAGTATGCTTGAGAATTTTTGCAAATTAAAACAGCCTCAGTGAGATATATAAAAAGATATTGAGTGATCTGAGAACCTATGAGGATAAAGGTATGCTGAATTTCTTTTCAAAAATCTACAAAAACTCCAAGGGACAGATTGAGAAGAAAGGACCTCTACTCTTGACCATATACTTCCCTGACTATAGTACACAATGGATTTTTACAACACCCTGCATGTATGAAGAGAATGTTTTAAAATGTTTTACCCCAGATATTGTTCTTAACCATCCTTTTCTCGAGGACAAGTAAAAGCCTAAGTATGGGTATTTGTTGACGGTTCTTAAGTATCAATTTTAATTATCAAATAAACAAGAGAAAGAACCAATATGCAAACAACACCTAGAATTAGGGTTTGATCTGATAGAATTCCAAGAGTTTTTTTGTTTATCTGTTTCTGTAGGGGGTTATCAGTTAATAAGGAAGAAAGGCCTACATGTCGGGATTACATAGAGATATCAACGCACCGTGCAATTTTCTACCATCTAGAAGACTCTAGAAGCCACAGGAACAAAGTGGAGGCCGAAAGGGGCCTGGCCTAGGGCGCCTGCCCTGAGGACCAGGGCGCCCGCCCCCTCCTGGATTCCAATTAGAACTCTTTTCGCGGATGACGCTCCACCGACCTAAAGGATCAAGGATAACCGTCCAATCAATGTCGGTTTGATCGAACGGCTCACGTTCACCTGAGGGGACTATAAAACCAGACCCCCTGGCCCCTGGAGGAGACAAGTTCATCATAGAGTTGAGAGGAGCCCTCGAAGGAATAACTCTTCTCTAAATAAATTTCTTTTAGGCTTAGCATCCAATGTGAGTAGAAATAGATCTTCTAGTTTCTACTAGATTGAGAGAGATAGAGTGGAGGTGTAGATCGGAGGAAGCCCGGCCTGTCGGTGTCTACTCCGAGGTTGTACCTGCGGGATCAAGTCTCCTAACATCGAGAAACATTCTTTGTAGCCTAAAGGTTAGTAGTAATAGACCAGGTTAGTCAGATGCACTCTTTCTCCTAGTGGTAAAAGAATAAATACGATACTCTTTTTTTTTTGAAGGGAATCAGTAGGGAAATTCCCTACATATATTTTTTTGTATTTCAATTGAATAAAAGAATGTACTGTACAAGAGAAAAGGGCAAAGCAAAAATAAATTACAAGGCTCTTAGGCCCAAAAGAGGAAAAAAAGGCTCAGAGAACACTATCTCTCCATACTGTTAAGGGGATTCTCCTCTTTTCGTTGGCCTTGATGCACACCAAATCCAACTCATCCTTGAGCCTACTTCTCCAGAGTGACAAGCTGCAGGATCCATTATCAAAGATGATAGAGTTTCTCATAGTCCAAATGACCGAACAACCAGTAATTACTATTTCTCTGAAAATGGCATGTCCAAACTGTCCTCTAGCTTCTCGTACCATGTCTAGGGGTGGCAGATTCAGGTTCTAATTGATTGATATGGAATTCCAGCAGCCCAGACTGAAAGAACAACTGAGAAGAATCTGATGGAGCATTTGGGTTTTCTGCTAAAGGATAACCTCTCGAATGAAGTGCTCACCGATATCCGTGCGCTTGCGGATCAATTCCTTATTGCGTTCCCAAATATCAACAATATGCTACACTATATAGTTAAGAATAACTTAGGAAATATTTTTGTAGTTCGTTCTAATACCATGCTAAGGACTTGCTAGAATACCTAATTGAGGTGCTTATCATATTTATTATGTGGCTAAGTTATGCTGATCAGATTAATTATCTTTGTCACTATTCATTACTTTATATCCTTTATGTGACACTTACCCCTGTATGAAAGAGTTAGATAAATGTTCTCAATTATACATGCAATGATAGATACTCAATCTCATATTCCATTCTATAATCAATATTGATGGTTACTAATCCCTTCCCAGTGGTAAAAATATAAATAACGATACCTGGAATACTTCCCGGTTAAAATGCTACATCGATATTAATCTATGCGCTTGCAGATCCCATTTATTATTTATTTAGATGAGCAATTGCATATTTCAATACCGCGTCTCTCATGTCATGCTGGGGATGACAACTTGGCTTAACTGGTGTGAGGGATAGGTTTGGCATTTTTGGCACCGTTATCAGAATTAGAAAACTAAGTCTACTTTTGGTAATGATGTTAAGAATACCCAACAGAGATAGCAGCATATGTGGCCCGATGTGATACGTGTTGCAGAGTCAAAGCTATACACATGAAACCCGCAGAGTTGTTGCAACCATTGTCAGTTCCAGAATGGAAGTGGGAAGACGTCAGCATGGACTTCATCACGGGTCTGCCGACTACGCGAAAAGGGAATGACTCGATTTGGGTAATCATAGATCGATTGACCAAGTCGGCTCATTTCATCCCAGTTAAGACTCATTACAGACCTCCCAAGTATGCTGATTTGTATCTGGCTGAAATTGTCAAGCTGCATGGTATTCCCAAGACCATTGTTGACGGTCCTTAGGTACCAAATATAATCATCAAATAAATAAAGAAAAGGATCCAAATGCAACTAACACCCAGACTTAGGGTTTTATTTGACAGAATTCCACGAGTTTTGGTGTTTGTCTATTTCTGCAGGGGGTTATCAGGAAATATGGAGGAAAGGCCCACACGTCGGGTTTACAAAGAGATATTATCGTGTGTGCCAATTTTCTATCATCTAGAAGAGTCCAGAAGCCACGAGAACGAACGGGAGGCCGAGCGGGCCGGGGGCAGGGCGCCCACCCTCCCCCCTAGGGCGCCCGCCCTACTACAGGGACCAATCAGGTCCCGCCTCGCGGATTATGCTCCACCGACCTAAAGGATTAAGGAAAACCATGCGATTAAGGTCGGTTTGATCCGACGGCCCACGTTTATTTGGAGGGACTATATAAGCTGGCCCCCTGGCCCCAAGAGGAGGGCAATCCCATTATTCATTAGCATATTTTCCAGAGAGGATTCAGAGAGAGAGGTCCCTCTAGGGTTCCAACCTCATAGGGCTTAGCATCCAATGTGAGATCTGAAATAGTTCTTCTAGATTGAGAGAGATAGAGTGGAGGTGTAGATCGGAGGAAGCCCGGCCTGTCGGTGTCTACTTCGAGGTTGTACCTGCAGGATCAAGTCTCCTAACCCGAGGCTTGCTCCTAGGATTCTTCAGTATTTCGACTTCTAAATTCTAGTAAGTTCTTTGTTCTTATTGTTCTTTGGTTTATGAGTTTAATTTAATCTCTTCTGCTAGAGTTTAGAGTAATCATTGCTAGCATAAACGTGGTGTTTGGGCTAGGGTACTCATAGATATCCCCTATCTAGCTAGACCGTGGTAGTAGCGAGGAACGTGACATTTCCGTAGCTACTTTTGTAGCCCACAATCCCGTTAGCAGGATAGGTAGGGTTTATAGGTGCGGGTTGAACATCCTTTGTGGTGTCTAGATTCTGTAAGCCTCCCAATAGAACAGTAGATCATCCTTACCAAGGTTAGAAGGAGAGTGTAGTTGTAGTCTTCTCTATACATCGCTCACATCAAATCACATTGTTTGTAGCCTAAAGGGTAGTAGCAATAGATTTGGTTAGTTAGATGCACGCTTTCTCCCAGTGGTAAAAATATAAATACGATACTCTGGATAACCTTCTGAGTGAAGTGCTCACCGATATCCGTACGCTTGCGGATCATTTCCTGATGGCGTTAACAAATATCAACAAGCATTTCTGGCACCATTGCCTGGGAGAAAGATGGTCTGCTGAGATAACTTTGAGTCTTGTTATTATCTTGTATTATACTTTTATACTTTTATTCTTTTATCTTTTTATTTTTTCCATCTTTACGGATAACTCAAATTCCACACCTATTATTGAATTTTTTGCACCTTCGGAGACCAGCCATAGACCATGGGAGTTAACAAGTCCTTTCTTTGCCCCTAATTATGATATGTGTCCGGAGTTGATTGCAATAGGTCAAAACCAACCCTCTTCTATAGCCGAGGTCCTATCTTTTAACCAAGATGATAATGAACTTTTAGCTACACCTAGGGAATCTTTTAATCTTTCTATAAATTCTGGTTTAGACCTAGCCCTACAAGACCATGTTTCTCCTCGATATTTTCACATTGATCTTAATCATATAACCTTTGGTAGAGTTTTTCTTTCTTTATCTGTTAGTAAAGCAAGGTATGTCTTCATTCGTGGGCATCCTTCTTGCACTAGTCTTCATAAAAAATTCCTAGAGATAGAGAAGGAATCATCTCCCAGACAAGGAAAGGAAGTTACAATAGCCGATTTCCAAACATTTCAATCCCATGATTTGGCTATCCAACCCAAACTACTAGTGCTCCAAAATCATCTAAGGGAAGAAGAAATTCTACCTTTGGAAATTCATTTTAGGATGAGCTTAAACTTCCTGCTTCATAAGAGACCTTTGAGTGCATATAGTCTGAACCTTCCTAAGAAGGGATCTCTTAGAAAGCATCTCAAATCCAATCCCTTTGATGGACATCTAGAAAGACTCAAGGATGGCATCTTAAGTGATGCAATAGAAGGAGAGCGAAGCCATTTAGAAGACAATCTCATCTCCTCCCCTTCTACGCCCACTTTTGATGACTCATTCGAACCTATCTTTAAACCCATCCTTGAGCCTAATAATTTCTACTATGCTCTTTCTCTTGAACCTCCCCATGATCCTATGAATCTCTCTAGACATCCCATGCATAAGAATCATCAAGACCACAAGGAGGATCGAGAAGAGCAACATCAATGGCTAGAGGGCATTAAAAATCCACATGCTATCACCATTGAATGCATGGATAAAACAAACTTGAGAGACAATACTAGAGGAATTTTAAGCATTCATGAAGAATCAACCTTGGAGTTTGAGAATGAGAGAAACAACAGTGAGCATGGAAGTTATTTCATAAATACCTCACCAAGTCCTTGCTCATATAAAATATCTCCCCAACCAATTGGTCTCTCCAACCTTACCACATTTGAGATCTCCAACCCCCTCTTCCTTTCTATTTATAAAAACTTTAAAGGGGTGGTTATCGATGCATATGTCTATAATAAATGTTGCAGATATCATTGAGTCAATCTTGATATAGGCACGCTTAGGTTGGTGTTGGAGGGGAAACCACTTCACCAACATAATTTGATGGTTTCCCAAGGACAAGCTTACTGTCCTAAAACAAGCACTTATCAGATCGTAACATGAACTTTTAATTATTTGCAACATTGCCTTGTGTATGGAGCATATAAAGATAATTGTCGAAATATTCCTTCGGGTATTCGTGTCACTAACCTTTCTAGGATTGGAGCAAGAAGATCCGAGGAATGACAAGCGCAACGTATTCCCAACCAATCATCATGCAACATTGAATTAAATTCATCCAATCTTGAATTTTGCAAAATTCAAGCTTGGGGGAAATACCTTACATAAGAACATCCTTTGCCATGTTGCTATGTTGGGTGTCCTTACTTTTGAGGCATGCTCAATTTTTCTAAACACTAAACTTATTTTTCATCTCCACCTGAGTAGATCTCTATAAATGCTGTCATGCTACCTTTATCTATTCACAAGCAAGTGTTCGTTTGGAAGTACTCGACATACTTCCATTGGCATTTAAATTAAGCATGGTGCTTAGGTTAAATAGCCATCCTTAATCTGATTAGACATGGAGTCTAGTTTGGTTACTGAACTAAAAATTGCTTGAGTAGACATTGGTATATTTTGTCGGACTAACCCCTGCAGGAAAACTTTTAATATCAACCTGGAAAGTCCTGAGATACAAACTCACATTGGAGACAAAGGAGACACATGAAGTTTAACGATTTGCACAAGGAAGACATAGCTCATTCATTATAGAGAGATGATCCATAGAACAAGACAAAGAGTGCCACAAACACGGTGCACAAGCGCTAAGAAAGGAAAGCTTCCACAAGGTGATACTGTACCATCACTCTTCAAGTAAGGTAACATCTTAAGGTACTTGACTATCACTTTTATAAGCTTCTCCTTGGTTCTGGCGTTCACATGAATAAAGAGACAAACATAAATTAACCAACCCAATTAATTCAACATATTTAGTCCTTTAATCTTTATTCTTAGTACTACATTCGTGATCCCACACTCCTAATCATATAAGCTAAAATGTTGCACATTCAATCTATGGAAGATATAAAAACACAAAACATAAATATAGATAGATTATCTTTCCATTAGGTCGAGCGACCTGATCTGACAAGTGTTTTAAATGCTACACTCATGATCTTATTATCCATCAACTTTGTCTTGCTCACTATGCTTAAGGTTAGAGAAGAACAAATACACTTTTGGTTCTGTTGGTGTTTTTCACCAACAGGGCCCATCCACTTGATCTCTGCCTTGTCTCTATGAGCAGGTACACTTCGAGCAAAACCTGAAGTAGTTTTACAACTCCCAGATTCCACCAAGTGAAGGACTTGGATCTACAAGCACAAACACACTGAGCAGGATGCTGCTAATGCCGCACCTCGAACTGCTGGACAAACGAAGAACATGGGTGACACCTTATCAAAAGATGCAGATGTCAATGCCCACACCTAATCAAATGAAGCACCTAAAGGATGAACACGGTGATAAGTCTTGTCCAGAAGACTTAAAACATTGGATCCTTGCCGAAAGGTAAAATCGGTATTTATCCATATTTATATTTTCTACATTCCTTTTCCTTTTTATTCCATCACTTGCATTAGCATATTTACTTTTCCACATTAGCATTAGAAAAGAAAACAAAAATATTTGTTCGTTGCACTGCATCATTAAATCTAAATCCCCATGTGAGTAGACTTGTGGTTTAAAACTCATAGGTATATTGACTGTGGTGGCATAAAATAAATATGTTTTCATCTTACAATAAAAATATAAAAATAATAAGTGCATGATCCTACAAAATAAATAAAATTTATTAGGAGGAATCTCAATATGATAAAGGCTAAGAGATTTTATGCTAACACTTAACCAGTTCCACAAAGCTGTGTTGTCTATTTGAGCTCCATAGAATTCAAGGATCAAAGAAGACTAGCCAACGGAGGACATAGTAATCGCTATCAGGGTGCTGCCGACATTCAAATACACCTCCATCACCTGCTAGCTACATCAGAAGAAATTACGTCAAAATCCAGCTTGGGGGAGAGCACCCCCATTTATCCAGCTAAGTGTTTCTATTCGCGTTTATACTTTACTCAAATAATAAAAAGATGCATAATCATGAAAACCCAAATAAAAATTTTTGTGCTTATATATATATCTTTGCATAGTTTGCTAAATAAATAAATAAAGTGTCTAGGCCAAACTGAACTTAAATGATAAACTCTTACATGGATATGATAAATAGTTGCTCTGCCATGTACCTAGTTTTCAAGTTTGAGCTCTCTCTCAAGTTTAGACATAACTGTTATAATTTAAAGCTGCTCTAAACCTGAACTTGTGGGAAGAGTACCTGATCTAAAGTCTAAGTCGTTAACGGATGTGATATGGAAAGGTTGAGCTGCTGTTTATCTGTTCCTAGAGTTGCTAGAATTTTGGAGAATATTATCTTTGAAAATCTTTAAAATATTGCATGATGAGTTCCTGTATGATAAGAGTTTAAATTTCTACCACAGCCATATATACATGCTTATTAGACTAAGAATCATACATTTACTTTTTACTGCTTATGAGCATTGAGTGTGGTCAAGCTATTTAGACCCTTAGGAGCTTGTCATGCGGTTAAAATCCAGATCCACTTGCACGTTCACTCACACATGCTACTTCTACTCCAGAAGTACGCATCCACATACATCCACTCACTTCCATCTCCAAATTCACCTAAAATTATTCTATTCCTATCCAGGAGAGAATAGCCAATAACTTTTCCTATCCATGTTATTCCCTGTGAAATAAATGCTCGAGATATTTTGGTTACTACCACTTGCTACATTATTCTAGGAGGGTGAGTGCTCTGAAAAAAGGAAAAATACGAGGAAATAAAAAGGGGCAAGTGCACGGAACCTCGAAGAAAAGAAAAAGTGAGACGAGAGGTAAAAATGGACAAGTGTCCGACAGTAGAATTAGGGGTACAAGATACCCACCTGAGAGAAAAGAAAAAGAAAATATAGAGCATCTCATTCTCCTAAAAAAGCTTCAAAGTGCAAGAAACGTATGTATCCCCTTAAAAGAGCAAAAGTAGAATTAGACTTTCACCATTGTTATCACTATCATCACCATACACCATTCATTCTTCACACATGCACATCTCGATTTGACTTATTGACTTCTTTTTCTGGATCCATGGTTTGACTATGCAATAAATGTCTTGTAAGTACGTATTATCTGTCTCCCACCTATGAGCTAAAGATATCAAAACCTTATTAGAGTAGGGTGAGAGAGAAGGCAATATCACTGTGCCTCATAACCAAAATACTACATACTTTGAGAGAAGACATATACCATTACTGCCTTGGAAAGGATCCAGAAATACCACAAAAGAGAGATTTGAGAGAGTCATACAAGGAATCTCTGAGTTTTATTTGAAAATCTACAAAAACTCCATAGCTATAGTTAATCAAAGAACAAGAGACATGGCGTTTGACTAGATTGTTCTATATTTTAACTGCTCAAGACAAAAGTGATGGTTGCAAGCCCCATGGTGAAAGGTAAAATGAGTAAGTTTTAAGTCTTAACAGTTTACTCTAACTCAGAGATGAGATCTTCCTTGAACACATGTGTACTTTTAAGGCATGAAACCACTGCAGAAACTCTTGAGTCCATCCTTGCTCAGGGACGAGCAAGAGGTAAGCTTGTGGGAGTTGTTGACGGTCCTTAAGTACCAAATATAATCATCAAATAAATAAAGAAAAGGATTCAAATGCAACCAACACCCATACTTAGGGTTTTATCTAACAGAATTCCACGAGTATTGGTGTTTGTCTATTTCTACAGGGGGTTATCAGGAAATATGGAGGAAAGGCCCACACGTCGAGTTTACATAGAGATATTAACGTGTGCACGAATTTTCTATAATCTAGAAGAGTACAGAAGACACGGGAACGAACGGGAGGCCGAGCGGGCCCAGGGGCAGGGCGCCCGCCCTGCTACAAGGACCAATCAGGTCCCGCCTCGCGGATTATGCTCCACCGACCTAAAGGATTGAGGAAAACCGTGCGATTAAGGTCGGTTTGATCTGACGACCCACGTTCATTTGGAGGGGCTATATAAGCAGACCCCCTGGCCCCTGGAGGAGGGCACTCCGATTATTCATTAGCATATTTTCCAAAGAGGATTCAGAGAGAGAGGTCCCTCTAGGGTTCCAACCTCATAGGGCTTAGCATCCAATGTGAGATTAGAATTAGTTCTTCTAGATTGAGAGAGATAGAGTGGAGGTGTAGATCAGAGGAAGCCCGGCCTGTCGGTGTCTACTCCGAGGTTGTACCTGTGGGATCAAGTCTCCTAACCCGAGGCTTGCTCTCCTAGGATTCTTCAGTATTTTGACTTCTAAATTCTAGTAAGTTCTTTGTTCTTATTGTTCTTTGGTTTATGAGTTTACTTTAATCTCTTCCGGTAGAGTTTAGAGTAATCATTGCTAGCGTAAACGTGGTGTTTGGGCTAGGGTACTCATAGATATCCCCTATCTAGCCGGACCGTGGTAGTAGCGAGGAACGTGACATTTTCGTAGCTACCTTTGTAGCCCATAATCCCGTTAGCAGGATCGGTAGGGTTTATAGGTGCGGGTCGAACATCCTTTTTGGTGTCTAGATTCTGTAAGCCTCTCCAATGAATAGTAGATCATCCTTACCAAGATTAGAATGAGAGTGCGGTTATCGTCTTCTCTATACATCGCTCACATCAAATCACATTGTTTGTAGCCTAAAGGGTAGTAGCAATAGATTTGGTTAGTCAGATGCACGCTTTCTCCTAGTGGTAAAAATATAAATACGATACTCTCGATAACCTCCCGGGTGAAGTGATCACCGATATCCGTGCGCTTGCGGATCATTTCCTGATGGCGTTAACAAATATCAACAACCATCATATCAGATAGAGGTTCGCAGTTCACCGTGCACTTTTGGGAGCGAATGCATAAAAGTTTGGGGACTAGTCTGGTAAGAAGCACAACGTATCATCCCCAAACCTCAGGTCAAACGGAAAGACTCAATCAAGTGCTTGAAGATATGCTGAGAGCTTGTGTGTTATCTTTGAAAGGATATTGGAAATCATGGTTACCTTTGGCTGAATTCTCTTACAACAATAGCTACAAAGAGAGTATTAAATGGCTCCGTTTGAAGCGTTGTATGGTCGAAAGTGTAGGACTCTGTTAAACTGGGTCAAACATGGTGAAAGGAGATACTATGGTATCGACTTCGTAAACGACGCTGAGAAGAAAGTACAAATCATACAACAACATATGAGAGCCGCACAATCATGACAAAAGAGCTATGTCGACAATAGAAGGAGATCGCTCGAGTTTAATGTGGGTGACTATGTTTACCTCAAGGTTACACCAATGAAGAAAGTTCAACGCTTCCGACTTCGAAGTAAGCTTACACCTAGATATGTGGGACCGTATTAGATAATAGAACAAAAAGGCCCTGTGGCCTACAAGATTCAGTTACCTGAAGGGTTGAGCCCGATCTTTCTGGTTTTTCATGTATCCCAGTTGAGAAAGTGTTTGAAGGTACCCGAGCAGAGGGTTGAACCTCGGGGAATCAAGCTAAAGCTAGATTTGGAATATAAGGAGCAACCAGTGGGTATCGTGGATACCAAGGAGCGGGTGACCCGGAATAGAGTTGTCAAAACTTACAAGGTGGTGTGGAGTCATCACGATGATAGAGATGCCACCTGGGAAACAGAGGATTACCTAAAAGCAGTTTATCCAAAATTTCATAAAAAATAGTTAGTAACCCAAAATCTCAGGACAAGATTTCCCTAAGGGGGGAAGGGCCGTAACACCCTAAGTGTTAAGCATGCACTTAGTCTCATAAACTCACTCCTCATCAAGCATAGCATGAGCGTAGCATCACATAAGTATGGTAGCTTTTGAATTGTGATTTTATGTGATTAATTTAAATGATTTAAATTTGATAAAGTTTGTATGCTTGCTTTAAAATTGCTTGCAATGACCAAAATAAGTTGGAATATGTTTTAGGAGAATTAAGAATAATTTTGTGAAATTTTTGAAGCTACAGAATTTGAGAAATGGATTTTATACAAAAGGCCCCAAAAGGAATTTATTTAAAAACCTATAAATAGTTTTGAGTTGCATTTCAAATTCTATTTGGGATTTGGAATTTCAGCCAAAACGAAAGTTGTAGAACTTTTTATTTGTGAGAAATTTTGTTTTAGGGTCAAAGCCTGAAAAGGATTTTAAATGGGTCAAAATAAGTTTGGCAAAATAATTGAGAAAAGAAATTCAAACAAAAGAGAAAGGGGCCAGGTGCTGCTGGGCCGACCCGCCTCCCTTTCGACCCGCTCGCCCGTGCGGCCCACTCCCCCTCTCCCGCGCGCGGACGCGCTCGCCTTACTCCACCCGGCGCCGGCCACATGGCGGCCGTACGCCGACAACGTGGCCGCGGCCGCCCAGCCGACCGGCACAACGCGGTCAAGACGCCTCCCCGCGCCCCCAGACCGCCTCCACTCTGCCCCCTCCCCACTCTGTCTTCTTCTCCACTCGCGTGCAGCAATAGCCACGGCGGTGCTCCGCCATGCGCCATTGACGGTGCAGCCAAGCTCACCACTCCGACCACCCGCGTCCGATTAAACACGCCCCCAGCTCCGCCTCGACGAGCTCTACCCCGTGCGCTCACTCTCGGCCGTCCGCGTCAAGGTATTGGGCGAGATTCCGCCACCGCGCCATGGCTAGAGCTCCGGCGAGCTCTTGGTCCACGTGGATCTTCCCTTCCTGACCCTCTCTCTCTTCGGTAATTAGCGCGTTTTGGTCGCCGCACCACCGCGAACCCTATGCGCCCCTCCGTTCGCGCTCTATCGGCCGGAGATGGCCGGAAGGCAGTGAGCAGCACCACCGAGCTCCGCCGTGCGCCATTCCCACCGCTAGAGACCTCCTCCGTTGACGTCAGTTAGTGCAACGTGTTCGTCTCGCCAAGACGAAGCCGTAGGTGACGGCCGCGCCACCGGAGACCTCGCCGTCGGCGAGAGCCGGCCGGTTGAAGGCGGCCGGAGTGCGGCATGGCTGACCAGTTGGCCACGATCCCCGGGTCCCGCCTGTCAGCGTCTCTGCGGGTGTGGATCTGGGTGGATCTAGTGTTTTTCCCTCGGTTTTCTTAAATAAAGGTTTTCAGAAATATTTTAAATCTTGTTTATTACATAATTTGAGTTCTACAGCTCCAAAAATGATGAAATAAAATGTGATGTGCTCCATAAATCTAGATCTACAGTTTGGTGTAATTGCATGTCATGTTTGTACAACTTTTCTGTGTAAATATATTTATTTCAAGTTTTGCTGATAATTAGAAAATGCATAGTAATTAGAATATAACTCAGAAAAATGGGATTCTTGTTTTGTTAGCTTTGCTTGGATATCTAGTCTCTGGGAAAAATATGTCACACAATATTTGCTGTATGAATTAATTTATGATGATTTAAATGCTTGCATGGCAGTGGTTTGTGATTTTTAATAAATAATTGGATCATGCAATTAATCTGGAAATTTTTGTGGATGTTTTTTATGTTAGTAAGTAATTTATAAAAATATGAAATCTGTTATTGACACTTGGGCAACAGTAGTGTATTTCTACTTAATTATATAGAATAAACTTGTGTTTTTTGTGTAGGCCAAACTATCTGTCCAATTATTGTGAAAAATTTGTGGTAGACTTTATAATTGACAAGTGACCTACTGTATTTTTTGTTGAATTTACTGATGATCAGAAGTACACGCTACTGTTGTAGGTCTAATAATGGTTAAATGAATTAAAGCTTGCTAATTGCTATACATAAGATACATAAAATAAGTAGTGTTTGGTGTATCTTTGAAGCATCATGTTAGTTTGCTGGTTCATAATGATAATAACTTGTAGGAGAGAATGCAATAAATGCTTAATTTGGTTACATGTTCTTGGATGATGTTGACTACCTTGTAGAAATAGTTTCTTGTCTCATCAATGCACCATGTTATGATCATCTGGTATTCACTTGCACAAGCATTGCACCCCAGGCATCTCGCACTCCACTCATGAGCACACATGCATCATACAGGCTCGCAGAAGAACGAGGTCGGACCCGAGGAGCAGGAGGAGACCCAGGAGCAGAAACTTTCGGGAGGGCCAGAGCTGGAAGGAGAGCTGCAGGAGTGCTCGGACCACAGGCCTAGCACGTTTGAGAAAGGCAAGCCCCTGAGCATTCTAATTTTCCCTATTCTTGCTAACTTAATTTGATATATATCATGATTGTCTACTATGCCGCATTTAAGTGATAGGAGTTGTTTGATACCGTTGATGTATATTTACTCCTTGATATCACCACCTGTTTATCTACCTTGTCCTATCTAGATAGGCTCGGAGTCCATGCTTAGCTTGCTTAGTACGGTAGAAGTCGGGTGATTTCCTGTCACCTGCAAGATATAGGTGGATACCTGAATGTTAGCTGTCAATGCTATGATGAATAGTAACCAAGTGTGGGAATGAATTTGAGATCGGGTAGGGTCTTTTGGTGGTGTTGACCGTAGTGCCCCTGCCTGCATCGATTAAGGACCTATCATTGACGGCCCTCTTGTCATGTTGAACGCACGCCCCACACTTAGCTGGAAGGATAAGTCGTTCCGACCGCGAAGCCGGAACACTATCCGGGCCGGGAGTCGAGCCGCCATGCGCGCTGTATTGGTGATGGTTGAGGAGAACGACGACGGCGCGGCACGCAACCTTGGTATACCTTGGATACCTCGGTCGTCAGAACGGTCCTCGGGTACTAGCGGTGCCTGCCGAACACGCGATTTGGTCATGGATAGTGTAATATGGTGATTGTTGACGGTCCTTAAGTACCAAATTTAACCATCGAATAAAAAAAGAAAAGGATCCAAATGCAACAAACACCCAAACTTAGGGTTTTATTTGATATAATTCCATGAGTTTTAGTGTTGTCTATTTCTGCAGGGGGTTATCAGAAAATATGGAGGAAAGGCCCACACATCGGGTTTACATAGAGATATTATCTTGTGCGCCAATTTTCTATCATCTAGAAGAGTCCAGAAGCCACGGGAACGAACGGGAGGCCGAGCGGGCCCGGGGGTAGGGCGCCTGCCCTCCCCCCTAGGGCGCCCGACCTGCTACAGGGACCAATGAGGTCCCCCCTCGCGGATTATGCTCCACTGACCTAAAGGATTAAGGAAAACTGTGCGATTAAGGTTGGTTTGATCCGACAGCCCACGTTCATTTGGAGGGGCTATATAAGCAGGCCCCCTGGCCCATAGAGGAGGGCAATCCCATTATTCATTAGCATATTTTCTAGAGAGGATTCAGAGAGAGAGGTCCCTCTAGGGTTCCAACCTCATAGGGCTTAGCATCCAATGTGAGATTATAATTAGTTCTTCTAGATTGAGAGAGATAGAGTGGAGGTGTAGATCGGAGGAAGCCCGGCCTGTCGGTGTCTACTCCGAGGTTGTACATGCGAGATCAAGTCTCCTAACCCAAGGCTTGCTCCTAGGATTCTTCAGTATTTCGACTTCTAAATTCTAGTAAGTTCTTTGTTCTTATTGTTCTTTGGTTTATGAGTTTAATTTAATCTCTTCCGGTAGAGTTTAGAGTAATCATTGCTAGGGTAAACGTGGTGTTTGGGCTAGGGTACTCATAGATAACCCCTGTCTAGCCAGACCGTGGTAGTAGCGAGGAACGTGACATTTCCGTAGCTACCTTTGTAGCCCACAATCCCGTTAGCAGGATCGGTAGGGTTTATTGGTGCGGGTCGAACATCCTTTGTGGTGTCTAGATTCCATAAGCCTCCCCAATAGATCAGTAGATCATCCTTACCAAGGTTAGGACGAGAGTGCGGTTGTAGTCTTCTCTATACATCGCTCACATCAAATCACATTGTTTGTACCCTAAAGGGTACTAGCAATAGATTTGGTTAGTCAGATGCACGCTTTCTCCCAATGGTAAAAATATAAATACGATACTCTGGATAACCTCCCGGGTGAAGTGCTCACCGATATCCTTGCGCTTGCGGATCATTTCCTTATGGCGTTATCAAATATCAACAGTGATCTGTAGCTCACTTGATCAGTGAGTGTGGTTTGTGTGGGGAATAACTCGCCAGCTGGTCAGAAATCGATTCGAATCGCCATCGCTCCTGGATAGTGAGCACTTGACATGAGCCCTGTCCTCGTAGTAAGGACTATGAAACACTTGGGTTGTGATAAGTAATGAATTGTGAATGCTATCATAAGGTACTATCATATCACAACACTTGTTTGCTACAGGTGCAAACCTAGATGATAGGTAATAATAATATTTAATTTGAGCTACATAAAAGAAAGAAGTATATCAGATTATAATTCTAGTTGGGCAATGCTTTTATGCAAAGGTTTCAGCTACCCCACTATACAACCTTCATGATCCTTGAAGAGTCTTTTATTTTTGGTTTGTGACGGGTAAGTATAGCTGAGTATATTCTCGTACTCAGGGTTCCATTCCCATGTTGTTTTGCAGATGGTCAGATGTACTATGGTTATTGCATTCACTGCTTGTATCCAGCAATGGGTGATGACTAGACCAAGGGCGATGGTCACTCTACCTCCTCTTTTGCTATTGTGGGAATGATCAAACTATGGCACTGTATCAGTTTAAGTATCTGTGTGTGTTAATTTAAAACTATGAAGCTTCTGCTACTCTTGAACCTGGTTTGTAATAACTTTAAGTGAACTCCGATGTATTTACTGAATGTTGTGAACTGGATGTAACTTTGGATGGTGATCGCTGGACTTATTACGATCTTGGCTGTATGTATGAGTTGTGGTTCGAAATCCTTCGAGATTTCATGGACTACCGGGATTATATGGGCTTAAGCTTGATGGTTTGACTGTGCAAATGGTCGCTATTGGGCTTAATTTCTTATAATTTGGGCGGTTCTATTACAAAATCCTTGGGCATCGCTTTGAGAGCAAGATGGCCGTGGTTAAAACGAAGTGCGCCTAACAAACCTTGGGCCAATCTACCTCTCCAAGTCAACAAAGAAGTGGCTAGACTCGTTTCAGTGGCAATAATAACGCAGGTGGCAAATGGGGCCAACACTTTTTTCTAGAAGGACAGATGGTTGGACGGCAAGGGAATTCAGGACATTGCACCTCTCGTTGTTGCCTTGATTCCTAAGAGGATCCTTAACAAGCGAACGGTGTTGGAGGCTCTCACTGATGAGAAATGGATAGAGGACATTCCTGGTGGGGAAATAAGTATGGCAGGCTTAGCTCAATACCTGAGCCTCTGGGACACCTTGAATTTGGTTCACCTGTTTGATGATATCCCTGATAAACATATCTGGAGATTTTCCTCCTCTGGTCTTTATACAGCAAAGAGTGCCTATGATGCTCTTTTTGTGGGGGAAACTTATTTTGAACCTGCTAAGAGAATCTGGAAAGCTTGGGCGCCTCCCAAATGCAAATTTTTCTTGTGGCTTGCTGCTCATAATAGATGTTGGACGGCGGATAGACTGGCAAGGAGAAATCTCCCCCACCCGGAGCGATGTCCTCTCTGTGACCAACAAGAGGAGAATATACATCATCTGCTCATTGGCTGTGTGTTCTCAAGACAGTTTTGGTTCTCCCTACTGTCACTTTTTGGAGTTACTACACTTGCACCACAGCCCTCTGATCAGTCCTTTCAGGACTGGTGGAGAAAGGTCGATGAAGCCGGTAGCGGGGAGGTGAGGAAGGGGCTGAACTCACTAGTAATTCTAGGAGCCTGGAGCATATGGCGACACAGAAATGACTATGTTTTCAATGGTTATGTTCCTAATGTTAATGTGGCTCTTAGACTAGCAAAAGATGAAGACTACTATTGGAGTTCTGCAGGAGCTAAGGGGCTCTCCATGCTTTCTGCTAGAGGCTTAGTATGATGGTCCTGTTTGTAGTATCCGATGATTTATTCCTTTTATACTAGTGTGTGGGTTTGAGTAGGCTTTCAGAGCCTTTGTAAGATTATTTCTTTTTTTAATATAATGATACGCAGCTCTCCTGCGTGTTCGAGAAAAAAAAACTAAACAAAGAATAAAAGATATGAATATAATTATGAACTAAATGGGATCTGCAAGCGGACAGATAATTATAACGTTGTAGCATTTTACCTAAGGAAGTATCCAGGTTGTCGATTTATATTTATACCACTGGAAAGGCTAAATGTTAAACTATAATCTATTATATTGATAAGAAACTATATAGGATGAATAAATGATATTACCCAAGTCTTATAATCTACTCATAACAGGTAGAGGTCACAAGATAAATATAGATAAATAAGAGTGATAGCATAATCATCAAGTATCATAATTAAAAATAATCATCAGAGCATCTACTAGTCATAATCATAGTTAGGCAATGGATAAACTAGGGAGTTGAATCTGAGGTAATTCTATAACTACGCCAATGAATAACTCTAATTAGTCCAATTACATCTAGAAATCAAGGTTCACTCAACCCTATTTCATAATTACATGTAAAGAGGCATCAACTAATGAGGGTTTTAAGACACAACGGTCACCTCCTTCATGACTGCGCCCATGCTTGCCCTACGTACGGGGGGTGGACTATAGAGGAACCAACACAGCTGTCACCTACGTGGACTACCACACAACCCGGCACATTAGGGTGCACTCACAGACAAACAAGATATCTAGACACCACGTCTACATATTGTCTATCATCTACCCAACGATCGATTAGGTAAACACTATACGAGCAATTACATGAATTCAATAAGATCAAACCAACTATCCCAGACATATAATCAAAGTAGACAATGACTAATGCAATCAAGAACATATGAATCTATTAAGAATAAATTCTCCCTAACATACAATTGAATACTGTAAAGTAAGAACTAGATCTATTACCGAACTCTTGCGCTGTAGACCGACGCTAGGGGCTCCAGATCTCAATGAAGAACTAGATCTCATCTACTTCTAATCTAACTAACTAGAACTATAAACTAGAAGACTCTTGATGAACTTGAAGGCGCTTGATGCTTGATGGCTTGAGGCCTTGATGAACTGGTTAATTCAGGATTGTCTCCAGGGGGTGTCTACCCATGTATTTATAGTCCGGTGGGATGCGCGTGTGTCGTAAGATCAAACTGACTTAACCAAGGGCCGAGATGACTCCTCAAAGGCGGTGGAGGAAATTTCCAGAAGAGGGTGCCGAAACCCTAAAGTGGAGCGCCGGCCGACGCTAGGGTAGGGTTGACCGGCCCACCTGGCAGCCACCAGGTCCCCTGTTGCTCTGGGTGGCTTCTCGATCCTTCCTGAGTCTTCTCGTGACGTTTCCCATGGTGAATATGTTTTTGTGTTTATTTTGCACTAGAGTCCATGTTTTTTAGCTTTCCTAAAATTTACCCTAGAAAAAATATAACAAACAAAAGTCGTGGAAATTGTTAGTTTAAACCCTATACTAGTGTGTATTCATGTTCTCCTTCAGGTTTAAAGTTATAATAAAAGATGACGTTATCAACCGTCAACACAATCGCCATGGTTAATAAGTGATTAACGTGATGGTTTTGTTAACCTGCCCGCCACGGTTAAGGCTGTGCCTATAAAAGCAGCAGCCCGGCCCCTTCTTCCCCGTGGCTCCTCTGTTTATTAGGGTTTTGACCTCAAAACCCAAATATTTGATATATTAGAGGGGAGAATGTTTTGCCCTTTTATTTGGTGAAGGGGGCACTGCAAGAGATGGATTTCTTACTCTCTAACTCACATTTTCTCTCTATTGTATTATTTAGGTGGTTTTGCTAGATCTAGATCTAGATCCAATTGTTTTAGATCTAGATCAAAATGGAGGAGAGATAAAACTAGATTTAGGGCTACTCACATGATTTATATGTTTTTATTTGTTTTCCTCCCTTTGTGTGTGCAAGGTGGTCATGGCCATTATGGATAGGGAAGAGTGGATGTATAAGACACCGAGGGTCAGCAATGATTTGGCTTTTCTAGGATATGTAAGAAAGTTTGTTGTCACTGCGAAAAAGCACCATGTGCGTTTTGGTCAAGAGCACATCATTTGTCCATGCAATAGTTGTAAGAACAACCTTGTATAGGAAGATAACATGGTGCAGTCTCACTTGATCCGGCATGGCTTCGTCAAGGACACACCATCTGGAAGTATCATGGTGAAGAAGTAGATCCAAGTGTGACCAGTGCATCTGACAGAGGTAACTCATCAACGGTGAATGATGGGGGATGACAACCATCTGCAGCGGCGGGCGGTGATAGTGGGAATCGTGATTACATCAGCCTCCATGATCTGATTGGAGATGGTGGCGGTGAAGATGATGAGCAGGGTGATGTTGTGTTGGGACCCAAAGATGTGGAGATTTTTTTAGATGTTGCTAACCGTATGGATCAAGATGACGTTCTATTTGGAGATGCGAAGTGGTTGGAGAATTTCAAAGAGATGAAGTAGGCAGTAATTGGTCCCCTATATGAGGGTTGTCCAAATCATTTGACGGTGTTGCGTTTTAACCTCTATATGCTCATGCTGAAGGCTCGCCATGGGTGGTCCGACACAAGCTTCATTGACCTATTAGAGAGGCTTGCTGACTCATACCTAAAGGGTAACAAGGTGCCTCCCAATACCTACTGAGCATGGAAGATGATCCGGCTAGTGACGATGATGCTTAAAAAGTTTCATGCATGCCCTAACCATTGTATTCTATATCAGGGTAAGTATGAGAACTTGCGGAGCTGTCCGCACTGCGGCGTGAGCCGATATAAGAGGAATTTTGGTTGTCATGCTGATGCGGATGATGAGGGACCAACAAAGAGAGGGAAGAAAAAGGTGAAGATCCAGACGGCCAAGAAGTAGATCCCATCTTCTGAGGATGAGGAAGAAGGGGGTTACATGCAGAGGAAAAGCCTTGCACTATCAGTGTGGTACCTACTAGTGATCGATCGCCTACGTGCGCTATTCGGGGACCTAGAGGATGCCTAGCTGATGTCCTGGCGTGCATCAGCTGAACAAATGAAGGATGATGGCAAGCTGCAGCACCCCTCTGATGGCAAGCAGTGGAAGCGGTTTGACACCATGTTTCCGAATGAGTTTTGTGATGAGGCGAGGAATGTTAGGTTCACACTAAGTACCAATGGGATGAATCCATTCGGTGACCTCATTAGCTCCCACACCACTTGGCCAGTCATCCTAACAATGTACAACCTACCTCCCTATATACGTCAGAAGCACAAGTATCTTTTACTAACCATGATTATTTCTGGACCACGACAGCTGGGCAATGATATTGATGTGTTCATGGAGCCGCTCATAGAGGACATGAAGATACTATGGGAAAAAGGGGTCAATATGATGGATGCATCATGAAAGGAGTACTTCACTCTTAAATCCATCATCTTTGTCAGCATCACTGATTACCCTGGCCTTTTTTCACTATCAGGGTAGATCAAAGGTAAGTTAGGTTGTGTAGTCTACATTGATCGTACATGCTATACTTAACTTAGTGCATCAAAAAAGTTGGTGTACATGAGGCACAAGCGATTCCTTGACAAAAAGCACAGGTACCAACACCCTTCAATGAATCAGTTCTTTGATAACCAGGCGGAACCTCAAATTGATGAGCCCAAGAAGATGATTTATGGGCAAAAGGTGTTTGACATTGTCAAGGGCATAAACTTTGAGTTTGGGAAGAAGAAGAAAGTTGAGCAAGGTGAGACCATAACAATGAAGAAGAGGAAGCGGAGTATGATGGAGGAAGAAGAAAAGCCTACCCCTGCCGTTCCTTTCAAGAAGCAGTCATGTTTCTTCAAGTACCTATCGTACTGGAAGGAGCTAGATACGCCTCATGCCATCGACTGCATGCACCTAGAGAAGAATGTGTTTGAGAGTGTTGACACTAGCTAACACCACTTAGATACTAGGTTGTCATCCCCAGCATGGTGCCAGAGTGTACAAGGTATTTATAAATATGGAGGCTCTCTATAAAATAATCTATTCTATCTGCAAGCGCATAGATAAAACACATCATTGTAGAATTTCACTAGGATAAGTATTCCAGGTAACGTTATTTATAATTTTGCTTAAGAGAACAAGGGGTGAAATTAAAATAAGGACAAAATCTATCAAGGCATAGACTAGAAAATAGACTACTAATGAGAAACTCGTCACACAGTCACTTACTTTGGTAGGGGGTAAACCATAAAGATAATGATAATGAATTGTAAGTTCATAGGTAAATAACACAGCGATTAGAAAATAGACTACTCCTCATATATGTAGGTGACGTCAGATTAGCTAGAGAATGGATTCTAAGTTATCTACTATCTACTAAGTCACAATCTACTCTAGTTATCTACAAGATCATGTATAGCATAAAAGACTCTTCATTCATGTATAAGGAACATTGCTAAAGTAAATCAGAGCATCGCAAGACTTACTCCACAATACAAATTCTGTGTGTCCTATCAACGAAGGGTGGACTATATAAGAATCAACAAAGCTATCACTATCGCGAACTACCACACGACTCGACCAATAGGATACATTTGCAGGTAAATAACATCTAAGCACCACGCCCACATGTGATCTACCACTTAACTCCCTCGCGTCAAGAGCTAAGCGCTTGGCAAACTTATACATAAACTCATTACCAATCATAACTATATCAAATATAGAACTAGAGCAAACTAAGAGCATAATAAATAGAGATATAATGTAATTAGAACAAAGTATTAGAGAAAGATATGAATAATACCAATCTTTATTACCGATGATCCGAATCCAGAGCGTAGTGCTCTACTTCTCTAATTGCTATCTAATCAATCCTCTAAACTTGATGGAATAGGGAGTAGCTAATTCTAATTCTTTGTGGGAGAGAAGCTCTAAACCCTAACTTTGATGGCTACCTCTGATAATGATTTCTCCTCTTCTCTTCTCTCCCCAAGGGGTGGAGAGGCCTTGATTATATAGACCTTTCAAGTGAATTTGGGCCGTCGGATCAAACCAACATTGATCACACGGTTTTCCTTGATCCTTTAGGTCGGTGGAGCACGATCCAAGAGTTTGGTTCGGATTGGACTCCTGGAAAGGGCGGGCGCCCAAGGGGGGAGGGCGGGCGCCCTGCCCCCGAGCCCGTCCGGTCTCCCGTTCGTTCCCGTGGCTTCTGGACTCTTCTAGATTGAGGAAAATTGCGCGGCACGTATTTATCTCGTTGTAAATATGACATGTGGGCCTTCTCTCCATATTTTCTGATAACCCCCTACAGAAATAGATAAACACCAAAGCTTGTGGAATTCTGTCAGATAAAACCCTAATTCTAGATGTTTGGTGCATATTGATCCTTTTCTATGTTTATTTGATGGTTAATTTTAGTACTTAAGGACCGTCAACAAACTCCCCCAAGCTTACCCTTTGCTCGTCCCTGAGCAAACAGCCAAACTCAGATGGATCACGAGTTGCTTCGATGTTTTCTTTCCTGACAGGCACACAGGCTTTTACATAAAAATTCTTCCAGATTAGAGTGAAGTGTTATGGAGCTTAGTACCTGCACATATGTCTTAAGTAATCGAAAGACAAAATAATTAAGTCAAGCACTATTCCTTCTGTCTATACTTCACCCTTGTTCCAAAGTTTTTTATAAGTTAAAATAAAACTTAGAGTTCCCAGCAATGATTCTCTCAAGTCTCTCTATATGTGGTATTTGTGGATCCTTACCAAAATGTCACTTACCTATAGCTAATGGAATATTTAAGTGGAGTTCATAGGAGTGAGAAACAACTCATACATATGTTGTCTAATCGAGCCATGGATCCAAAGGAACTCAGCATATAATTAAATCAAGATGTGCATGTGTGGTGGAGTAAATGATAGTGATGGTAAAAATGAATAAGTGATGATAAAACTTACTTTTCATGCTCCTCATATTGCTATCCCTCCTCTTCTTTGATCTTTGCTTTGGGAGAACATGGGCTATATCTTTTTTTTTAGGTGGGTAGTAGATACCCCTAATTCTACTGTCGGACACTTGTCCATTTTTTCCGCTCAATTGGGCATCTTTGTACCCCTAATTCTACTCCGGACACTTGTCCATTTTTACCTCTCGTCTCACTCTTTTTCTTTCTTTTTCGAGGTTCCGGGCACTTGCCCCTTTTTATTTCCTCGCATATTTTTGCATAACCCATGCCTCTTTTGCATTGAATCTTTTTAGAGAGAGAGAATAACAACACTTGGGACAGTGAGTGATAATATTTTTTAGCAATTTTAATGAATGGTGATGGATGGTGTAGTAGATGTGTGCAAGTGAATATCTTAATTTAACCACATGAAAAGCTCCTAATGGTCTACACAGCTCGATCAAACTCAATGTGATTATAAGTAGGAAAGGATGTTATAGCAAGTATGGCTGTGGTAGGAATTTTGTCATACTAGGAACTCATCATGTGATTTGCAATTTTTCAAAATAAATCTCCAGAACTTAGTGTAGTATGAACAATATAAATAGTAGCTCAAACTTTATATCATGCCTTTCTCTTACTTAGACTTAAGTTTTATGCTTCCCAAAGATAGTAATTTTAGTTTTTAGTAATTCCTGGAAGAACTCTAATATAAAAGCTAGGTACTTGAAAGTAAGCAAACAAAGCAACTGTTCATCATTTCCATCAAGCATCTTTTTGGTCTTTTTATTTTTCTAGAGATTAATACTTAGTAGAAAAAATAAAGCACACTTATCTACACACTCTTTTTATTTTATTTTCATGTTTATAGAATGCAGTAAATTAAAGCAAGAAAATATTTATTGGGTTTTCTAAGTTTTTCTCTATAAGATAAATAAAACACTTAAAACAGAAAAGAATAAATAAGAAGAGCAAATAAAAACTTACTTGATAAAATGGGGAGGAACTCCCCCAAGTTGGATGTTGATGTCAGACTTACCCGATGTTCCAGAACCGCATCATGGTGGTGATGTTGTCGTTCATTGTTGCGGTATCTTGCCTCAGATCTTGTACTGCAGTGGCGTGGTCCTGGTTCAATTTTATTGTTCTTCCAAGAGTCGTCCATGTTCTGCTTGCGTGTTCTGGATGTCGAGGAGAGTGTTGTCGGTACGGGTGAAGAAAGTGATGGCCTCTTGGTAGTAGTCATTCGTGAAAGCGTAGGAGGCGTCGGAGTATCGTCCTGCATCAAATTGGGGCGGAGGTCTGGATCCTGAAGCTCCATATGGATCAGTGGAGTACCTACCCGTATGAAATGGTGGGTTTGTCCACTGGTGATCTTGGCCCTCCGGCCATGTCTCCTGTATTGGCTCTTGTGGTTGCGCATGTCGAACCCATGGGTCTCGAAGGACTCAGGGGTTGTAGTCGTGATAATGCAGCGCTGCTTCCTCTGGTCCGGGATCAGCTCCGTACTAGGTGTGTTCTTGATGGGTGGTCATCCTTTCAGATGCCACTCGTTGTGGAGCTCTCTGGTTTACTGGTGTTGCTGGAATCTCAATCAAAAAATTTTGAACAACGTAGAAGCCAAGGTTCAGGTTAGGTAACCGAATCTTGCCTTTATCATCATATAGCATATACATTATGTTCCCCTCTTTCTTTAACATCCGACCTTGTCTAAATGTGTCATAGCCATGTTAAATTCTTAACTCATCTATGAATTCCAATGACGAGTTTTCTAGTAAATGAAGGTTAGAGGCTAGACGAGTGATAAGTGAAGTACATCCTACTGGTCCCTGAAGACTAGGTATACTAAGCCAAAGAGAAACCAAAAGTGTAATAGGTGAAGTGGGTACTTTATTAATAGCAGCATATAAAAGTTGTAAATCTCCTACTCTTACTTTCCTAATATCATCACGATAGAAAAGATTGTACCCAAGCCATTTGTGGAACATCCTAAGAGTGGGGTGTTCCATGTCACTGGTTCGGGCTTGACTATAAAAATTATCTCTAGATATCTCTCTCCAGAATTGGTGTCTCTCAAAATTCGGTAGGTCAGAGTCAATGTTCACGATGCATCTTGAAGAGAAACCAAGATGGTCGCTCAGTTCTATCCAAGACAACATAATCTCCTATTTGAACATCCGAAAAACAATTCCCCCCTCATAATATTGTAAAGTGCAAAGAAATTCGAGGGTGAGAACACGAGAACCCAGCTCAGTTATATTCCAAAAATTTGTCCAACCTATCATCTGGAAAATTAAGTCGAATTCAGTGTCCATACCTGTTTCTTGTAGTAAGATTGGATCAAGAGTAGGGGTGTGAATGAAATCTTTATTCTTTAGTTGCTGGTAGACTTCCTTCTCCCTTCGGATCTTTAGTCCAAGGTCTCCTATCTTGAGAAGGACCTTGATTTGCTGATCAGATGAAGATGACGGAGCTTGTGTAGGCGTTGGGTCGACGCTCATCTCTAACGGGTGTGAGGAGTGTCGGGATGAACTCCTTGTACCTATGTTCTTGAGAGCCTTCCCTGCGTTCTTCACCTTCTTGAACATTCTGTAAACAAAAGTTGGCAAAAAACACAACTAGTGGAAAATGTGAGAGAAAATATTAGTGGTCAGCTGTGCGGGATGTCAGTAGTCTAGGGGTTAGTCGTTCAAGACAAGTTTTTATTTTGGCAAAACCTCCCCTTAAACAACTTTTACTTCCGCTTTGGATAGCGGGATCACTACTTACTAGGTGAAACTCACTCTCTCACTCAAAAACTACCAACTTCTTTCCCACTCTTCTCTTCCTTTCTACTCTCTTCTCACTTCACTACAAGAGCTCCTTCTCTGGAAACTGAAACTTGCGTGGTTTTCTAGAATGCTTGTGTGAAGAAGTTGGAGGCAGAAGGTGGCAATTTATAGGAGGAAGAGGGGGCAGGGCGGGCGCCCTCTATAGGTGGGCGGGCGCCCACCTTTGGTGCCCATCCTGGCTGCTTTTTCTCCACTCCCTTCTTTGCTTAACTCTTACGCAAAATAATGGATCATGGGTGGTGGTTGGCCGGTGGAAAAGTGCTGGTGAGTGGAGTTATGTTGGTGGATCAAATAATGTGATGGGATGTATGTGAGGTGTGGTGTATGACATGTGGGACCCAAGGAGTGTGGGTCATGCTTCTAGAAGATTGCTATAATTAAATGTAATGCAGGAAAATCTATAAGTATTAAAACTTAGTTGAAATGATAATGGAAAATATTTTTGTGCCTCCACAATAATTAATAAATATGGGTTGTTACACACCATGAATATTATTTATATGGGGCTTTTTATTATTATAATAATGCTATGAATAAATATGACTAATGTAAGAATTAATTATGCAAGAATTAATGGTGCGGATAAATACCGATTTACCTCCCGGTGAGGGTTTAGGATTTTTAGGTCCCCCAAGCTAGACCTCCAAATCTTTTAATCTTCTGAATTTCCTTCCTCCGGAGATGGTGTCTGCAGTGGTTCTTCTTCATGGACTTCCTTCACTGTAGAGTCTCTCTCTAGTCTGGGTTTGAATGTGAAGTGTTCTTCTTTTCCGTTTATGTTGAACTTGATTTCTCCCTTTCCGACATCGATGTGGGCATCGGCAGTGCTCAAAAATGGCCTTCTAAGGATGATGGATACTTTTGAGTCATGACTCATGTCCAGTACCACGAAGTCTACTGGCACCAGGAAATCTCTGATCTTGACCGGAATGTTTTCAGCGATGCCCAATGGGTGTCGAACTGATTGATCCGCTAGTTGCAGGCACATTGATGTTGGTTCTAGGGTCGTATGCTCAAGCTTTTTGTAGAATGATGCTGGCATCACACTGACACTTGCTCCGAGATCACAAAGTGCATTGTTGAAGTGTTGGTTTCCGATAGAGCAATCAATAGTGGGACATCCGGGATCTTCCTTCTTCTTTGGTGGTTTATTGAGGATGGCCGCACTACATTCTTCTGTCAGCTTGATAACCTCAGTGGTGGGCAGTGGTCTCTTCTTGTTAAGAATATCTCTAATGTACTTTGCATATGTAGGTACCTGTATGGCATCAAGCAGAGGTATGTTGACATATAATTTCTCAATGACCTCTACAAACTTACCAAACTGCTCATCCGACTGCAGTCCTCTGTTTCTTCTAGGAAATGGCAAATAGTTGGTGTCATAAAAATCTTTCCTCATTTCTCCAGTTCTTGGTGGTTGCAGCAAATCTTCTGCTTCAACTGGGCTTTCTTCTTCTATCACTGCTGGTTGCACTGGTGCTAATGTTCTTTGTTTCTCTTTTGGGTATGGGGGATCTCTGGTGGCTTTGCCTCCTCTAGTAGTTATATTCTTTATTTGCTCAGTGTTAGTAGCAACAGGCAGTGCAGCAGCTAGCTTTATTAATTTAAGCTCTACCCTTTTATCAAGAGTGTTTTGCTCATCAAAGGCAGTTAGTAGAAAATCCATTTTATTGTGTATATCTTTTAGAGATGATTCATTTGTATCTAGCCTTTGTTTAACTTCATCATTAATTTTTGTTTGTTGAACAATTATCTCTTTTAATGAAAGTTGCTTGAAAGTATTACCTGAATTCATACCTTTGCTATTGGGTTGACTTGAAGTGGTTTGATATTTGTGTGCTGTCTCAATAGCCCTTTGATCTTCTTTGAACTTGGCCCTCTAGTAAATCCGATGGAGCAAATTTTCCATCTTGGTTGATAATGCTTTTACTTCTTCTGGTATTTCTTCAGTTTGATGACATTGTTGAGCTTTATCTTGGAACCAGCTTTGGTATTCTGCTATCTTATCTAAAAGTATCTCTGCTTTTCTAGTTGTAAGCTCCAAGAATGATCCTTTAGCAAATGCATCTAGGCACTCACGAGCCTTCTGGGTTAATCCATGGTAGAAGGTCTGCATAAGTAACCATGTGGCCATTCCATGGTGAGGTCAATCTAAAATGTATCCTTGAAAATGCTCCCATGCTTCTGAAATGGTTTCTGTCTTCTGCTGTTGGAAACTGACAATATTTCCTCTTAAGGCAGTTGTTTTCCCTATAGGGAAAAACTTTGATAGAAAGGCATCTGACAAGTTCGTCCAGTTGTTGATGTTATCTTGATGAGTGTAGAACCACTTCCTCGCTTTTCCTTCTAGTGAGAATGGAAAAAGGCGAAGCAGTATGACGTCTTTGTCGACTCCATTGATGTGGATTGTGCTTCCAATCTCTAAGAAATTCTGCAAGTGCGCACTAGCATCTTCATGTGCCTTTGCACTGAATTGTGTAGCTTGTACCAAATTGATGAGGCTTGACTTGAGCTCAAACTCGGGTACTCCTTCTACTGCAAATCTTGGACCAGTTGGAATGTTCTCAAGACTTGGAGCAGAGAATTCTTGTAGGGTCTTCTGTGCCATAGCTTCAGCAATTGGTAGCTAGCTTCTTCTTCTCTTTATTGCTTTGGTTCTGATGATGAAGAGTTGAATGTACCCAAAGTCAATCCTGATATACCCTGTATAAAAATGTAAACATAGAAAACAACAGGGTGAACCTGCCAAAGCAGAGGTGCCTTGTTATGATTTCTCATTTAGTAGCTGTTTTTATGCAATTATTTCTCTATAGTCTAGTCTAATATTTTATGTGAATAACCTTGACTGATTTCCTGACTTTCCTTACCGTTCCTATGTGTTACCCTTTTGTTCCCCGGCAACGGCGCCAGAAATGCTTGTTGACACTAGCTAACACCACTTAGATACTAGGTTGTCACCCCCAGCATGGTTCCAGAGTGTACAAAGGTATTTATAAATATGGAGGCTCTCTAGAAAATAATCTATTCTATCCGCAAGCGCACAGATAAAACACCTCATTGTAGCATTTCACCAGGATAAGTATTCCAGGTATCGTTATTTATAATTTTGCTTAAGAGAACAAGGGGTGAAATTAAAATAAGGACAAAATCTATCAAGGCATAGACTAGAGATAAACTTGCAAGAACATGATTACTAATGAGAAACTCGTCACACAGTCACTTACTTTGGCAGGGGGCAAACCATAAAGATAATGATAATGAATTATAAGTTCATAGGTAAATAACACAGCGATTAGAAAATAGACTACTTCTCATATATATAGGTGACGTCGGATTAGCTAGAGAATGGATTCTAAGTTATCTACTATCTACTAAGTCACAATCTACTCTAGTTATCTACAAGATCATATATAGCATAAAAGACTCTTCATTCATGTATAAGGAACATTGCTAAAGTAAATCAGAGCATCGCAAGACTTACTCCGCAATACAAATTCTGCCTGCCCTATCAATGGAGGGTGGACTATATAAGAATCAACGAAGCTGTCACTATCGCGAACTACCACACGACCCGGCCAATAGGATACATTTGCAGGTAAATAACATCTAAGCACCATGCCCACATGTGATCTACCACTTAACTCCCTCGCGTCAAGAGCTAAGCGCTTTGCAAACTTATACATAAACTCATAATCAATCATAACTATATCAAATATAGAACTAGAGCAAACTAAGAGCATAATAAATAGAGACATAATGTAATTAGAACAAAGTATTAGAGAAAGATATGAATAATACCAATCTTTATTACCAAAGATCCGAATCCAGAGCGTAGTGCTCTACTTCTCTAATTGCTATCTAATCAATCCTCTAAACTTGAAGGATTAGGGAGTAGCTAATTCTAATTCTCTGTGGGAGAGAAGCTCTAAACCCTAACTTTGATGGCTACCTCTGATAATGATTTCTCCTCTTCTCTTCTCTCCCCCAGGGGCGGAGAGGCCTTGATTATATAGTCCTTTCAAGTGAATTTGGGCCGTCGGATCAAACCGACATTGATCACACGGTTTTCCTTGATCCTTTGGGTCGGTGGAGCACGATCTAAGAGTTTGGTTCGGATCGGACTACTGGACAAGGCGGGCGCCCAAGGGGGGAGGGCAGGTGCCCAAGGGGGGAGGGCGGGCGTCCCACCCCTGAGCCCGTCCGGTCTCCCGTTTGTTCCCGTGGCTTCTGGACTCTTCTAGATTGAGGAAAATTGCGCGGCATGTAATTATCTCGTTGTAAACATGACATGTGGGCCTTCTCTCCATATTTTCTGATAACCCCCGGGCTGAAAGGTCCTAATATGGCTAGAGGGGGGTGAATAGCCTATTTAAAAATTCTACAAACTCACTAGAGATGGTTTGATCTTTATACCGCCACGTAGAGGGGATGAACCAATCAATAATATGAAGTCCAAACACCAGGAGAAATCCAATGAATAAACACAATGGAGACAAACAATTTTTCTCCCGAGGTTCACGTGCTTGTCGGCACGCTACGTTCCCGTTGTGTCGACCAACACTTGGTGGTTCGGTGGCTAAGAGGTGTAGCACGAACCTCGTCCTCACTAGGACACCACAAGAACCTACCCACAAGTGAGGTAGCTCAATGACACGAGCAATCCACTAATGTTGCCTTTAGCTCTCCGCCGAGGTAGCACAAACCTCTCACAATCACCGAGAGATGGCCACGAACAATCACCAACTCGTGCCAAAGCTCCTCCGCAGCTCCAAGCCGTCTAGGTGGCGGCAACCACCAAGAGTAACAAGCAAACCCGCTGCTCAACGATCACTAGTGCCACTAGATGCTCAAACTCTAAGCAAATACAACTAGGATCTCTCCCAATCTCACTTTGGATGAACAAAACTTGAACAAGGTGAGTGGGAAGTGTGGGAGTATGCTCACAAGGTGTATCAACAAGTTAGATAGTCAAGAGAGGGAGCATGAACCGGCCAAGGCTTATTTATAGAAGTCCCAACCTTCAACTAGCCGTTGGCAGTTTATCCCACAGTCTGCGTCCACACCGGACGCGTCCTAGTTCACATCGGACGCGTCCGTTATGAGCCAGACCAGCGTCTAGTGCTCTTTGACCGTTAGAAAGTAGCCGTTGCCTCTGACACTGACAGGGCTCCGGACTCTCGCTTTTGAAATACCGGACACGTCCGGTGTCACACCAGACGCGTCCGGTGTGCACCGGACCCAAACTCAGGCAGCGTCGCAAACTTGACCCAACACCGGTCGCCACACCAGACGCACACACCGGACGCGTCCGGTGTGCACCGGACCCAAACTCAGGGAGCTTCGCACGAAGAAACTTGCACCGGACGCTAACTCAGACGCGTCCCGTGTCACACCGGACGCGTCCGGTGTGCACCTGATGCAAACTCAGAGAGTTTTCACCGAGAAGCGATCTCACCGGACAAAACACACCGGACTCTAGGTGGTTACTGTTCCTGAGTCTGGTGCCTCAACTCGGACACGTCCGACCTCATACCGGACGCGTCCGGCTTGAAAGCACTGCGCGAAACGATCTCAACTACTTCCCTTGCTTCCATGTGCCAATACCAAAGTGTCTCCACACTTGTGCATGTGTGTTAGCATATTTCAAAAACATTTTTCAAGGGTTACTTAGTTAGCTCACTAGGTCCTAATGCACATGTAAGGAATCTAATCACCTAGTGGCACTTAGACAACTGTTTTCACAACGAGATTACCCCTCTTAATAGTACGGCTGTCTATCCTAAGTGTGATCACACCCTCTATGGTGTCTTGATCACCAAAACCAAAACCCTAAGCAATACCTTTGCCTTGATCTCCATAGGGTTTTGTTTTTCTCTTTCTTCTTTTCCAAGTTGAGCACTTGATCACTTTGTGGTCATCACCATCATCACCATGATCATCACTTGCTCCATCACTTGGCATGTACCAACCTCATTAAGTGTACACATACTTAGCATAGAGGTTAGTTTTAGGGTTCCATGAATTATCTAAAACTAAACTAGGGCTTTCAATCTCCCTTTTTTTGGTAATTGATGACAACCCTTTTTACAAAGATTTTCAATAAAATTTTCTTAGATTTATGTTGCTTGTCCAAGCATTTTACCATGTGCAAATATTATGGACAAGTTTCATAAACCCAAATTGGTAGCAATTGCTCCCCTACATATGTGCTAAGAGCTTGGATTTTAAAGCTTTGCACATATGCTTGAATAGGAAATATAGGAGTCAATTTCTACCAAATGACCTTTGAAGCGTGATACCAATCGGAGTTGCCAATGTATACCATCCTTAGCACCATTAGTAATTAGACATTCACAAAACTAGAACACCCCATGAGATCAACATTATAAACAAGGTTCTAGTACCACTTGTGAAACAACTAAAAGTCTAGTTACACTACCTATGCATGCTAGTTCTTCATTTCATCAAGCAAACCTATAACTAGCATACACCACACAAGCAAGGTGTCAGAGAGAAAGCTTCTAAAGCTAATGCAAATGCAAGCAAACATATGTGATGCACATTCAAATGCAACATACAAGGTTATGAGCTTGCTCCCCCTACTTGTGTGCTTCAAATTTTAATTGATACCCTTCTTTTATTATGTTACTCCCCTATCTTAAATCTTTGGGAAATTTTCTCCCCCTTTGTCATCAATGACCACAAAAGGTGAGCTCAAATATTAGATAGGTTAGTGTGAAACCATGTGAAGTGAGATCATTTTCCCTAATTGGTCCAATCTAGATTACTTGCCTAAGATATTTAACTCGGTTTGATCCAAGGACAAGCTTCTTCACACCTCCAATAAGGGTTATCTTGTACCATGTTGAGTTAAACACTTATAGCTCATATTCTTGATCAAACACTAGGATTGCAAGCCCACAAACATGTCATATGCTACCACTAGATCAAGTCAAGCATAAAAGCAATAGTGGTACCATACAAGCATCAAATTCATTTGATTATCATGAAACAACCTAAGACATGCAAGGAATGACTAGATGCACTAAGCATGTCCTTAGCATAGGATGAATGACATGTCAAACAATTTCACCTTGCTTTGCTCGAAGGAGAGGCATGTCATATCATGTGGGTGCATCAACACATATTTGAGAAGTCAAGTATGTTCAATTCATTCCTTAGCTTGCAAAACCTCTTCTCATCAAGTGGCTTGGTGAATATGTCGGCAAGTTGATCATCGGTGCCTATACTCTCAATACAAATGTCCCCTTTTTGTTGATGATCTCTTATGAAATGATGGCGGACATCTATGTGCTTTGTTCTTGAGTGTTGAACCGGATTGTTGGTGAGCTTCACGGCACTTTCATTGTCACATAGCAATGACACTTGTTTGAAATTGATCCCAAAGTCCTTCAATGTTGCCTTCATCCATAGGATTTGTGCACAACAACTACCGGCTGCAATGTACTCCGCTTCGGTGGTTGATAGTGCAACACTATTTTGCTTCTTGGATGACCATGAGACAAGTGATCTTCCCAATAGTTGACATGTGCCCGATGTGCTTCTTCTCTCAACTTTGCATCTCGCATAGTCCAAATCGGAATATCCAACAAGTTCAAACTTTGCACCTTTGGGATACCACAAACCAACATTTTGTGTATGCTTTAAGTACCTCAATATTCTCTTAGTTGCCTTCAAATGGCTTTCTCTTAGTGAGGCTTGGAATCTTGCACACATACATACACTAAACATGACATCCGGTCTTGATGCGGTCACATAGAGTAGGCTTCCAATCATGGACCGATACAACTTTTGATCCACCATATTTCCACTAGTGTCACTATCTAGGTTTCCATATGTTCCCATTGGAGTGCTAATTGATTTTGCATCATCCATACCAAATTTCTTGAGCATGTCTTTTATGTACTTGCCTTGACTCACAAATGTGCCATTCTTCAATTGCTTGATTTGAAGACCAAGGAAGTAACTAAGCTCTCCAATCATTGACATCTCAAATTCATTAGCCATCATGTTGCCAAACTCCTCACAAAATTCTTGATTGGTTGATCCAAATATGATATCATCAACATAGATTTGCAACACAAACAAGTCCTTGTCAATCTTCTTGGTGAAGAGAGTGGTGTCAACCTTGCCTATCTTGAAACCTTTAGAGAGTAAGAAATCTCTCAATCTCTCATACCATGCTCTAGGTGCTTGCTTCAAACCATACAATGCCTTTCTTAGCTTGTAAACATGGTTGGGTTTCTTGTCATCTTCAAAACCGGGTGGTTGCTCAACATAAACTTCTTCATTGATATAGCCATTTAGAAATGCACTCTTCACATCCATTTGGTATAGCTTGATATTATGAGCACAAGCATAGGCCAACAAGATCCTAATTGCTTCCAATCTTGCAACCGGGGCATATGTTTCACCAAAGTCAAGACCTTCAACTTGAGTATATCCTTGTGCTACCAATCTTGCTTTGTTTCTTACAACTATCCCATCTTGATCTTGTTTGTTGCGAAAGACCCATCTAGTGCCAATGACATTATGATCACTGGCCTCTCAACTAATTCCCATACTTGATTTCTCTTGAAGTTGTTAAGCTCTCCATGCATAGCATTAACCCAATCAACATCTCTCAATGCTTCATCAATCTTCTTTGGCTGAATGTGAGACACAAAAGAGAAATGCTCACAAAATGATGCTAATATTGATCTAGTTTGCACTCCTCTTTGAATATCACCAATGTTATGATCCAATGGATGATCCATTGCAATATTTGTTGGTTGGAGTATTTGCACTTGATTGCATGCACTTGGTTGATCTTGAGATGATGTACTAGCTTGTTGATCTTGCACTTGTGTACCACTTGTACTAGCTTGATTTTGATCATGAGAGCCACTAGCTTGCACTTTGGAGGTAGGAAGCACTTGATCTTTGTCATCTTCAATGTCAATCACCTCTCTAGGCCTTAAATCACCAATATCCATATTCTTCATTGCATCAGCCAATTGAGTGCCTCTCACATCATCTAGATTCTCATCTTCTTCTTGAGAGCCATTTGTTTCATCAAACTCAACATCATGCACCTCCTCAAGAGTACCACTAGCCAAATTCCATACTCTATAAGCTTTGCTAGTAGTGGAGTAACCAAGCAAGAAGCCTTCATCATATTTCTTTTCAAATTTGCTCAATCTAGTGCCATTCTTCAATATGTAGCATTTACAACCAAAAACCCGAAAATATGCAATGTTGGGCTTTCTTCCATTCAAGAGCTCATATGGTGTCTTTTCCATCATTGGCTGACAATAGAGTCGGTTGCTATAGTAGCAAGCCGTGTTGATTGCTTCGGCCCAAAAGGAATGACTTACATTGTATTCACTCAACATTGATCTTGCCATGTCAATCAAGGTTCTATTCTTCCTCTCAACAAGACCATTTGATTGTGGAGTATACATGGCCGAGAATTGATGCCTAATGCCAAATTCATCACAAAGCTCATCAACTCTTATATTCTTGAATTCACTTCCATTGTCACTTCTCACTTTCTTGATGGTTGTTTCAAACTCATTGTGTACTCTCTTGATAAATGATTTGAAGGGTGCAAAAGCATCACTCTTGTCACTAAGAAAGAATACCCATGTATATCTTGTGAAATCATCCACTATCACAAATCCATATTTGTTTCCACCAATGCTTGTGTATGTGGTTGGTCCAAACAAGTCCATGTGCAACAACTCAAATGCCTTGCATGTACTCATGATGCTCTTTTTTGGATGAGTGTTGCCAACTTGCTTTCCGGCTTGACATGCACTACAAAGCTTGTCTTTCTCAAATGTGACATCTTTCAAGCCTCTAACAAGATCATGCTTGACTAACTTGTTTAATTGTTTCATTCCAACATGGCCAAGCCTTCTATGCCATAACCAACCCATGCTAGATTTAGTGAGCAAACATGTTGATAATTGAGCTTCACTAGCATTGAAATCAACCAAGTATAGATTCTCATATCTAAAGCCTTTGAATATCAAGTTAGAACCATCTACACTTATGATATCCACATCATCAACTCCAAATATGCATTTGAAACCAAGATCACAAAGTTGAGCTACGGATAACAAGTTGAAATTCAAGCTCTCTACTAGTAGCACATTGGAAATGCTCAAGTCATTGGATATAGCAATTTTACCAAGCCCTTTGACCTTGCCTTTGCCATTGTCACCAAATGTGATACTATCAACACCATTGTCATTATTTGGATTGATTGAATTGAACATTGTTGAATCACCGGTCATGTGTTGTGTGCACCCACTATCAAGCACCCAATGCCTTCCTCCGACTTTATAGTTTACCTACAAAACAAATCAATGTTTTTTAGGTACCCATACTTGCGTGGGTCCTTGGAGGCTAGTGACTAAGCTCTTTGGTACCCAAATGGCCTTCTTCTTTGGACCCACAATTGGTGTACGAACAAACTTAGCATGCACACCCTTCTCACCCTTGGTAAGCACATAACAAGACTCAAAAGGAATGTAAGGTACATTAGCAATTTTCTTGTTCTTGTTCATTTTATTGCAATTAAGCTCTAGGTGCCCAACTTGCTTGCATTTGTTGCAATACCGACCATTGCTCTTCACAAAGCTAGGCTTTTGAGTTGCAAATGCTTTCTTGCCCTTCTTGGCAGTATAGCCTAATCCCTCTTTGTTGAGAGAAAACCTTTGGCTACCCAAGCACTTTAGCAAGCGGGCCTCACCACCATAGGCTTTGCCTAGGGCATGAGTGAGCTCATCCACTGTAACACCCTAAAAATTGTTTTGTGGAAAATAGAGCTAAAATAATTTAATTTTGAATTTTTGTGCTCATGAAACAATGGAAATAATAATCTTCATTAAAATAAAACTTATCATAGAATTTAGCAACTTGTTGTGCATTCATATTGGGGCATTATTTTCATTGTATTGTGTGGATTTAAACTGATTTTAAAATGATTTTCAAACTTGTTTTTGAAATGGCTTTGAAATAAAAGAAAACAAAAAAAAAAAGGGAAACCTGCCCTCTCTCTATTCTGGCCGAAGGCCCATCCCCCTCTCCCTTTCCCCCGGCCCAAACGCGCAACCGGCCCATTCTCTCCCCCAGCCCAGCCCCGCGCCTCTCCCTTCTCTTTTTCTCTCTGTCACTGATCAATCGGGCCCGCACGTCAGCGACCCACCGTCCCTTCCTTCTTCTACCTTGAGCCGGCAGCAAACCGGACTCCATCCCGGTTGCCAAATCCCGACCTTCCCGGGATTTACTTGCTCTGGAGCCAAACCGTGCACCCTATAAGACCTGCGCAACCTCCTCTACATATTTCCTTCGCTTGAACGCGTACTCGAGAAGCCTAGTGACCTCTATCACCAATTTTCGGATCTCGCCGAAGCCCTCTCTTGCCGCCGCCGTGAAGCTTCTTGACCGCCGCAGTGTTGACAAATTCAAGCCCTTGTCGAGCTTCGCGTCGGGGTAACGAAGTTTCGGAGCCGCTTATCTTCTTTTTCTTCTGCTTGGGGTGCTCGCTAACTCGGCCATGGCTTGCAGGAACACCGCCGCCCGCCACCCTGCGTGGTCTCATCTCTCCGGACTGTCCCCGCCCTCTATCTTGGTCTTGGTGAGTTCGCAACGCTCTTCTCTATCTCCCTGTGCTAATCTCGTCGAAAACCGAGGCCCGAATCGCTTTCTGGCAAAGCTCCGGCGAGCCCCAGCCATGGCGCCGCCGTGTTGGTACTGTTCCGGCCGGGACACCCCTCTCTCCCTCCCCAGTTTCTAATCCAGACCGTTCGATTCAAGATCAACGGCCGAGAACCTGACATACCCCTTCGCCTGGCACTCTTGCTAAAGAGTCCCTGGAGTTTTGGGGATTGGAACCCGCGGTCCCTGGCGCCTTTCCACAATACGCTTTGCTGTGTAGAAAACGTAAATGCTCCCGGATTGAATCAAAATACGTTTTCAGTATTTACAGTTTTGCCACCAGATTTAAATTGCTTATCACATGCTCATTTTAAATCCGATTTGGTCCATTCAAATTGCGTTAGGTTCGTATTTACGAGCTTTACATGTTAAAAATATTATTCCACTATTTTGAAACTTTTATTTTTGCAGTAGCATTTAATTAATTATTTATCTATAGGAAATCCTGGAAAAATTCATATCTTCTCCGTTTCAACCCCGATTTTCGCGATCTTTACGTCCATGAAATCGTAACGATGCGTAGAATCTTTTTATAAACTTTTCATACTGTTTTTTTTATATGTTTGGTGTACTGTTCTAATTATAGCCTTGTTTGCTTCGTGTATGTTGTCTCCGTTTGTTTGTGTGATGATGATCGAGTTTAGACGGAGAGCAGTTTCAGTGATCAAGATCAAAGCTTTGGCAACAAGTGAGACCAGCAGAAACAAAAGGATAAGCAAGAGCATTTGGATTAAGGCAAGTATAGCATTTGGATTTTATTTCTGTGACCATGATCTTGTGACTAGATTAATGTTAAGTAATAAATGACAAAATGACTTTTTAGCCACTTGATGATTTATCTGTAAGTGATAACCGGGACAACAGTGCAACCATGAGGGCTATAATGGCTCTGGCTTTAGTTAAGTATGAGTAACTTTTCTAGCTCGTTAGCGGTTACCCGTTGTGGCGCAATTGGGGAATAGCAGACCGTGGATTCCTGCGGGTGAATCACACGGACTGACTAATGAAACCAAGCGGCCCTAACTTGTTAGACGAACCTTTGAAAGACTTCATAGTGATCCCTGCCGACCTCCCTAGGAAGGGGGTTAAGAGATTAGCTACCTCGGGCGAAAGGGTAAATCATGACTCATGGGTAAAGATGTGCAACCTCTGCAGAGGGTTAAAAACTAGTATACTAGCCGAGCTCACGGTCAGGAGCGGCCTTGGGGATTCTTGCTGCGACGATGATGATTCTTGTGTGTTAAATATGCTCATTGTTTATTGTTTAATGCTTTACATTATTTATGTCACATTGGTCATGAGATTGTGGGAGCTATACAATCTAGTTGCTATACTTGTTGAGTTCGACATGGACTCACTCCTGCTATTTCCCCCAAACCTCAGGAGGAGTTTAGGCTTGTGATCAACCAGTCAGTTGGATCCTGTAGAGAGAAGTTAATACCCGAAGTTTGGAGTTGTCTATCCGCTGTTTGTTATCAAAGGTTATCTCTTTTATACTAAGTACGTTATATATTTATGCATTGTCTTTTGATATTACCCCTTATTTGTAGCTATATATGAGAATTGACTTCTAAAACTCATATATAGTGTATATCTGGTTTTGTCCTTAAAATCGGGTATTATAAAGTGGTATCAAAGCAATGCTGACTGTAGGACGCAAGCCTAGTTAGAACTGGACGTTTTGGCATGCTTCTATCTTTGCTTACTTCTTGCTTTTCGCCTTGACCTTGATGGTTGCTAAAAGTTATGCTTACCTCTTGCCTAGTTCTTTTATAAAATCTTGTCTCTATTCTAAATCCTCTCTCTTTGTCTCTTTAGATGGATCATAACGAGGAGACCTTTGACAAGAAGGAACAAAAGCACCCAGATTTTCCAACCGTAAAAGCATTCGACATGGAGAAGCTTCTAGCCATGCAAACACAAGTAGTGGAAGGAATAACTCAGAATAAGAACTCTCAACAACGTATCTCAGGACCCGTGAGGAGACAAGTAGCAGAAGCTTGGAAAAATATGAGAAATCATGGAAGCGTTGGGAGTAATACATCAGGATATCAGGATCAATGCCACTGTTGTGAGCATTATGGTCTTCCTTGTCTTCGGAATATGTCATCTAAGAAGGAAGTTAAGACAAAACCAACCTGTGTGACTAATGAGGATAAGAAGAGGAAGGCAAAAGCACTAGAGCCGAGATTGGGAAGTGATCAACACCCAAATCCCAAGATGTCACATGTAGCTTCAAATTCCCGTCAGGAAAACTCAAACCTTGGAGATGAACAAATTCCCCAAGCTAATCCCACTGCTCATGAGGTATGCATAGATGGGTGGACAATTACTTATAGAGAGTTTCAACCTCGGAGGATCAAGCAATGTAGAAAGAAATCTAACCAGGCAAAGATAAACCATCAGAGTATGCAAGTTGATAACACACCGAACAACACTTCAGTGGAAAATAACATCACAGAGGAACCAGCTAAGAGAAGGTGTTATCACTGCCAACAAGAAGGACATTATATAAGCTCTTGTCCACAAAAGAAGCAACAGATGCATCGTGAAGATAACCACACTAAGTCTAAGATATAGGTGTCCGTGTCCCCTGGTGTAATAAAAACGCTAGTAGCGAAAGTTGAGTTTGTGTGCCTTGTGAACCTTTAATGCTTAATTGCTTGTTATTATGTTTATGTTTGATTTGGATCTTTGTAATGAGTGTAATGATTTTGTGAAGTTCTTCACAATTTCATTTAGTTTATAGAACTAAGGCATACGGAGTAATGACATAAATAGTTGGGTTTGGTTATATCCTGTTTCTGTCTTTTGCTGATTTCTGGAGCAGTCTGCAATAATCATAGTGTATATCAAGATCTGGTCGTGCAAAGTTTACTAAACTTTTCTGGAAACAACTAGACTCCAAGATCTTTCTCTGACCACAAGAATCACCCTCATAGCTGTTATGGTTTGGAAGTTACAAAAATCACAACAGGATACGACTGTGCTGTCAAGAACCTGGACCAGTTTCGGTTGCTTACTGTTTGGACATATATAACTATAGAATTTGGAAGAGTATTCTATAGAAAAGTTGTAGACAATTTTCTATTCTTTCTAACGGTATAAGCTGGAACTTATTTGGATAAGTAGAACCTGAGATATGATATTTACAATTGGATGTTTCTGTTCTGTTTCAAAATCTGGATAGATCTGGCAATTCCTATTCTCAGCCAAGCTTAAAGACAGAATCTGGGGAAAAGTTGTATACGAAAGTTGTAAAGGATTTCATAAGCTTTTCAACAATGTAAGGATCATCTCCATATGAGTTAAGTAGCTCGAGGTATAATTTCTGGAATTTACTGCATCTTTGCTGAGATATTATCAGGAAGGATATTATGTTTGGCTGTTTTACCTGAGCCTAAATACAGAACCTAAGGACGTCTTCTACAGGAAAGTTGTAGGGAATTTCATAATCTTTCTAACGGTATAAGCTACAACTCTATTGGATTAACAGAATGGGAGTTACACCTGTTTTTCTATGCTGGTGTTTTTCATATCGCGGGAAAATTTCAGGATACATGTTTGTTCTCTTGCACAGAAGCTCTTTGGGATGTCATAAGTTCTCAATGTTAGTTAACTTGTCTGGAAAACATGCTAGCTACCTTTCTTGTGTCCCCTAGATGACCTTTATTAAGGGGGGTAGCCTAAATAAAGGGGTTACATGGAGAAGAATTGGATAATGTTGGAACAAGAGACTCGGTACCACGAATGTAAAAGACTATGATGTGTGGCGTCCAAAAAGGATAGGAGAACTAGTCCCTAGTGTCCCCAATCAATCTAATTTTAAGGGGGGTAGTACCTTGATAACACGGGTGATGCATTTTAAGACTAGCTTGGAGTGATAATTGTCTTCTAAGATATTCTATGGTTATGATCATCTATCCTTGCCGTGTTACTGACGTTGGTCACTTGATGACAGGGAGTGTAGTGTCCCAAGAATCCGGAGCACAATATGACACCTCTCATGGATAGGTGGGAAGAATATGATCATCTTGATTTTGAAGAAAGATGCTATGAGTATGACAAAGCTGAGTGTTATCAAAATAACAATATGGAAGAGCAAGTTGACAACGAATCAAATCAAAATCCACAACGACGGAAGCGTAAAAGGAAAGCTCGTAAGAAGCCTGCTCTCGGAAATAAAGTACAGCGAAATTATATCAATGGAAGACTGAACAATGTGGATATGCATAACATTCAAGGAGCCACCAAAGTGGTGGGAGGCTATATTCAAGTGGACTCAGTACTAGTTTTTGCTCTGTTTGACCGAAGTGCTTCACATTCTTTCATATCCGCTGACTTGGTAAAGACAATCGAACGGGTGAAGTGTCCGACGAGAAAGCCTTTGTTAGTTCAAACCCCAATGGGAGAAATACAGGCAGATCAGGTTTGCTCAAATATCAATCTTGTCATAAAGAAGGAAAACTTCACTGTAAACCTCATTGTGCTAGAGTCACTCAATATTCCTTTGGTTCTTGGCAATGGATGGTTATGTGCACACAAGGCAGTGATCTATGCTACCCAGTGGAAAATTTTCTTAACCGCACCATCAGGGAAAAGAATTGAGTATCAAGGTGGTCCACTCCTACCTGAGGAGGCATACCCATGCTAAGATATCATGTCTTCGAGTGGTATAAGTTGAAAAGTTGGTAGTCAAGATGGACAGTGAGCAATTACGAATAATAGATATCTTATGGAAGTTTTGTTCACAAGTTGTGATCCCAAGACATAAGTGTTTACACTGGAATACAAGTTGTGAAGTTAAAATAGTTATCAAGATCTTTATCCTGTGTTCTCTCAGAGGAATCTGTGTCTCTTTCGAATCTCGAGGACGAGATTCATTTTAAGGGGGGTAGATTTGTAACACCCTAAAAATTGTTTTGTGGAAAATAGAGCTAAAATAATTTAATTTTGAATTTTTGTGCTCATGAAACAATGGAAATAATAATCTTCATTAAAATAAAACTTATCATAGAATTTAGCAACTTGTTGTGCATTCATATTGGGGCATTATTTTCATTGTATTGTGTGGATTTAAACTGATTTTAAAATGATTTTCAAACTTGTTTTTGAAATGGCTTTGAAATAAAAGAAAACAAAAAAAAAAGGGAAACCTGCCCTCTCTCTATTCTGGCCGAAGGCCCATCCCCCTCTCCCTTTCCCCCGGCCCAAACGCGCAACCGGCCCATTCTCTCCCCCAGCCCAGCCCCGCGCCTCTCCCTTCTCTTTTTCTCTCTGTCACTGATCAATCGGGCCCGCACGTCAGCGACCCACCGTCCCTTCCTTCTTCTACCTTGAGCCGGCAGCAAACCGGACTCCATCCCGGTTGCCAAATCCCGACCTTCCCGGGATTTACTTGCTCTGGAGCCAAACCGTGCACCCTATAAGACCTGCGCAACCTCCTCTACATATTTCCTTCGCTTGAACGCGTACTCGAGAAGCCTAGTGACCTCTATCACCAATTTTCGGATCTCGCCGAAGCCCTCTCTTGCCGCCGCCGTGAAGCTTCTTGACCGCCGCAGTGTTGACAAATTCAAGCCCTTGTCGAGCTTCGCGTCGGGGTAACGAAGTTTCGGAGCCGCTTATCTTCTTTTTCTTCTGCTTGGGGTGCTCGCTAACTCGGCCATGGCTTGCAGGAACACCGCCGCCCGCCACCCTGCGTGGTCTCATCTCTCCGGACTGTCCCCGCCCTCTATCTTGGTCTTGGTGAGTTCGCAACGCTCTTCTCTATCTCCCTGTGCTAATCTCGTCGAAAACCGAGGCCCGAATCGCTTTCTGGCAAAGCTCCGGCGAGCCCCAGCCATGGCGCCGCCGTGTTGGTACTGTTCCGGCCGGGACACCCCTCTCTCCCTCCCCAGTTTCTAATCCAGACCGTTCGATTCAAGATCAACGGCCGAGAACCTGACATACCCCTTCGCCTGGCACTCTTGCTAAAGAGTCCCTGGAGTTTTGGGGATTGGAACCCGCGGTCCCTGGCGCCTTTCCACAATACGCTTTGCTGTGTAGAAAACGTAAATGCTCCCGGATTGAATCAAAATACGTTTTCAGTATTTACAGTTTTGCCACCAGATTTAAATTGCTTATCACATGCTCATTTTAAATCCGATTTGGTCCATTCAAATTGCGTTAGGTTCGTATTTACGAGCTTTACATGTTAAAAATATTATTCCACTATTTTGAAACTTTTATTTTTGCAGTAGCATTTAATTAATTATTTATCTATAGGAAATCCTGGAAAAATTCATATCTTCTCCGTTTCAACCCCGATTTTCGCGATCTTTACGTCCATGAAATCGTAACGATGCGTAGAATCTTTTTATAAACTTTTCATACTGTTTTTTTATATGTTTGGTGTACTGTTCTAATTATAGCCTTGTTTGCTTCGTGTATGTTGTCTCCGTTTGTTTGTGTGATGATGATCGAGTTTAGACGGAGAGCAGTTTCAGTGATCAAGATCAAAGCTTTGGCAACAAGTGAGACCAGCAGAAACAAAAGGATAAGCAAGAGCATTTGGATTAAGGCAAGTATAGCATTTGGATTTTATTTCTGTGACCATGATCTTGTGACTAGATTAATGTTAAGTAATAAATGACAAAATGACTTTTTAGCCACTTGATGATTTATCTGTAAGTGATAACCGGGACAACAGTGCAACCATGAGGGCTATAATGGCTCTGGCTTTAGTTAAGTATGAGTAACTTTTCTAGCTCGTTAGCGGTTACCCGTTGTGGCGCAATTGGGGAATAGCAGACCGTGGATTCCTGCGGGTGAATCACACGGACTGACTAATGAAACCAAGCGGCCCTAACTTGTTAGACGAACCTTTGAAAGACTTCATAGTGATCCCTGCCGACCTCCCTAGGAAGGGGGTTAAGAGATTAGCTACCTCGGGCGAAAGGGTAAATCATGACTCATGGGTAAAGATGTGCAACCTCTGCAGAGGGTTAAAAACTAGTATACTAGCCGAGCTCACGGTCAGGAGCGGCCTTGGGGATTCTTGCTGCGACGATGATGATTCTTGTGTGTTAAATATGCTCATTGTTTATTGTTTAATGCTTTACATTATTTATGTCACATTGGTCATGAGATTGTGGGAGCTATACAATCTAGTTGCTATACTTGTTGAGTTCGACATGGACTCACTCCTGCTATTTCCCCCAAACCTCAGGAGGAGTTTAGGCTTGTGATCAACCAGTCAGTTGGATCCTGTAGAGAGAAGTTAATACCCGAAGTTTGGAGTTGTCTATCCGCTGTTTGTTATCAAAGGTTATCTCTTTTATACTAAGTACGTTATATATTTATGCATTGTCTTTTGATATTACCCCTTATTTGTAGCTATATATGAGAATTGACTTCTAAAACTCATATATAGTGTATATCTGGTTTTGTCCTTAAAATCGGGTATTATATCCACCTCTCTCTTGAGAGTCTCATTCTCAACCTTTAGTGAGGTGTCACAAGTGACACTAACACTAGAAGTGGATGTAGAGTTGGTGGTGGTGGATGAAGACCTACAAGAAGAGTTAGTGGCAACAATAATAGGTTGGTTGGGTGATTCTTTAATTAAGTCACATGTTGTGCCCATATCACATGATACAACAACCTTTTCCTTGTTCTCTTCTAACAACAAGGAGTGAGCTTTCTCAAGCTTGGTGTGAGCCTTGCTAAGCTTCTCATGGGCTTCCACTAGCCTCTCATGATTAGCATTGAGCTCATCAAATGATTGCTCAAGAGCTTTTAACTTCTTGGCCAATTCTTTGCACTTCTTGTTTTTAGATTGAATGAGAGAATCGGCTTGTTCTAACATGTCCATGAGTTGTTCATTAGTAAATTCATTTTCATCATCACTATCACTATCATGTTCATGTTCACTTTCACTTTCACTCTCATCATATTGTACCTTGTGGCCCTTGGCCATGAAGCATGAAGGAGTGTCGAAGAGTGATGGCTTGTTGTTGATAGCAATGCTAGCAAGTGCCTTTTTCTTGGATGCTTTGTCATCATCACTTGAATCATCATCTGAAGAGGCATCACTATCCCATGTCACAACATAGGATCCACCCTTCTTCTTCTTTTTGAAGACCATCTTCTTCTTCTTCTTTTCTTTCTTCTCCTTCTTGTTCTTCTTGTCATGCTCATCATTGTCACTATTGTAATGACAATCCGCCACAATATGATCGGGGCTTTTACACTTGTAGCATAGCCTCACATGCTCCTTGTTCTTGAAGTGATCTCTTCTCTTTCTTGCATGACAGCCCTTTTTCTTCATCATCTTGCCAAACTTGCGGACAAAGAGTGCTAGTGCTTCATCATCACTATCATCATTGGAGCACTCCTCATCACTTGATTCTTCTTTCTTGGCCATGCCCTTGTTCTTGCTCTTGGATGAAGAGCTAGCTTTGAATGCTACACTCTTCTTCTTCTTGTCATCGTCATCCTTCTTCATGACCTCATCATCATCATTGTCATTGTATTGATCTTCGGTCATGACATCTCCAAGTACCTCATTGGGAGATACACCCGTCAATCCACCTCTAAAGATGATTGTTCTCAATGTCTTGAACCTCTTGGGCAAGCACATCAAGAACTTGTGAATAAAGACCTAATCCTTCACTTTCTCACCTAGGCCCTTGAGATCATTGATGATGACTTGGAGCCTATAGAACATCTTTGGTATGGACTCATCATCCTTCATCTTGAAGTTGGATAGCTTGTCCTTGAGCATATACAACTTGGCACTTTTTACCATTGTAGTGCCCTCATATGTTTCTTCTAGCCTTGTCCATACTTCACTAGCCTTCTCAAGATCTTTGTCTTGTTCAAACACCTTTGAATCAATGCCATTATAGATTGTGTTGAGAGACATAGTATTGCATTGCTTGTTTGCTCTCTCATTGTCGGTGGGGTTAGCCGGATCAAGAATCACAAAGTCATTTTCGGTGACTTCCCACACTCTATCATTTATTGATCCAAGGTACATTTTCATCTTTCTTTTTCAATAGTCAAAAGAACTTGTGCCATCAAAGAACGGTGGTTTGCCTCCAACATGGTTGAAAACTATTTGAGCCATAATTTGAGCACCGAGGTTGTTAACCCTTCACAAACGGTGACCACGGCTCCAATACCCCTTGAAAGGTCCTAATATGGCTAGAGGGGGGTGAATAGCCTATTTAAAAATTCTACAAACTCACTAGAGCAAGAGGTTAGTAAACAACAAAGCGAAGCTTTTTGCTCTAGCTCTAAAGGGGTGTTTGCAAGCCACCTATCCAACAATTCTAGTTGTTAAGATCACTAGGCACACAAGAGCTATGTCACTACTTACACTAGAGAGCTATCTAAAGTTTCTATACATGTAAGTAAGCTACTCTAGTTTGTGGGAATGTAAGAGAGATGGTTTGATCTTTATACCGCTGTGTAGAGGGGATGAACCAATCAATAATATGAAGTCCAATCAATGGGAGAAATCCAATGAATAAACACAATGGAGACAAACAATTTTTCTCTCGAGGTTCACGTGCTTGCCGGCACGCTACGTCCCCGTTGTGTCGACCAACACTTGGTGGTTCGGTGGCTAATAGGTGTAGCACGAACCTCGTCCTCACTAGGACACCACAAGAACCTACCCACAAGTGAGGTAGCTCAATTGCACGAGCAATCCACTAATGTTGCCTTTGGCTCTCCACCGAGGTAGGCACAAACCTCTCACAATCACCGGGAGATGGCCACGAACAATCACCAACTCGTGCCAAAGCTCCTCCGCAGCTCCAAGCCGTCTAGGTAGCGGTAACCACCAAGAGTAACAAGCAAACCCTCTGCTCAACGATTACTAGTGCCACTAGATGCTCAAACTCTAAGCAAATGCAACTAGGATCTCTTCCAATCTCACTTTAGAAGAACAAAACTTGAACAAGGTGAGTGGGAAGTGTGGGAGTATGCTCACAAGGTGTATCAACAAGTTAGAGAGTCAAGAGAGGGAGCATGAACCGGCCAAGGCTTATTTATAGAGGTCCCAACCTTCAACTAGCCATTGGCAGTTTATCCCACAGTCTGCGTCCACACCGGACGCGTCCTAGTTCACACCGAACGCGTCCGGTATGAGCCAGACCAGCGTCTGGAGCTCTTTGACCGTTAGAAAGTAGCCATTGCCTCTGACACTGACAGGGCACTGGACTCTCGCTTTTGAAATACCGGACGCGTCCGGTGTGCAACGGACCCAAACTCAGGGAATGTCGCAAACTTGAGCCAACACTGGTCGCCACACCGGACGCACACACCGGACGCGTCCCGTGTGCACCGGACCCAAACTCACTAGGTCCTAATGCACATGCAAGGAATCCAATCACCTAGTGGCACTTAGACAACTGTTTTCACAACGAGATTACCCCTCTTAATAGTATGGCTGTCTATCCTAAGTGTGATCACACCCTCTATGGTGTCTTGATCACTGTTGGGTATTCTTAACATCACTACCAAAAGTAGACAATTCCTAATTCTAGTAACGGTGCCAAAAATGCCAAACCTATCCCTCATACCACTTAAGCCAAGTTGTCATCCCCAGCATGACATGAGAGACGCGGTATTGAAATATGCAATTGCTCTTCTAAATAAATAATGAATGGGATCTGCAAGCGCATAGATTAATACCGATGTAGCATTTTAACCAGGAAGTATTCCAGGTATCGTTATTTATATTTTTACCACTAGGAAGGGATTAGCAATCATCAATAGTGATTACAGAATAGAATATGAGATTGAGCATCTATCATTGCATGTATAATTGAGAACATTATATCTAACTCTTCATACAGGGATAAGTGTCACATAAAAGATATATGAAATAATGAATAGTGACAAGGATAACTAATCTGATCTAGCCACATAATAAATATGATAAGCACCTCAATTAGATACTCTAGAAAGTCATTAGCATGGTATTAGAACGAACTACAAGAATATTCCTAAGTTATTCTCAACTATATAGTCTAGCATTATCATAATTAGTGCAAGCATACTTAGCAATCATTGCGAGACAAGACTACGCCCATGCATAGTGATATTAGCAAGGAATATGAGAAACATAGCAATCACTCCCCTGTAATAATGTTGCTCTGTCAGCCCAATACACGAGAGGGGGACTATATAAGAATCAATGAAGCTGTCACTATCACGAACCACCCCACGATCTGGCATATTGGGTACAATCGCAGATAAATACGGTATAAGCACCACGCCTACACAATATCTATCATTTACCCATGGATCCGATGGATAAATGCTATACGATCCTAAGCATGTATATAGATCCAATATAACTAAGCCAAGTACATAACTATGATAAACTAAGAACAATATAATCTTGAATATAAGCAAGTAGAGCAAAGTCATAAGCAATATATTGAAATAGAACAAAGTTATATTCATAATATTGAAGAACAAAGATAATTAGAAAGCAATTAGAAGCACAATTAGAGAATTACCAAGAATCCTCCTGACAGATCCGGAAACCAATCGAAGATTGACTCCTTCTAGTTCTAATCCTATGTAGCTATGCTAATCTAGATATCTAATTGATGTGGTGGCTCTAATCTTGATCAGAGGCTTCTTCTCCCTTGAAGAATAATGAATTAGGGTTGAGAGGCTCTCTCCTCCAGGGGCCAGGGGGTCTGGTTTTATAGTCCCTTCAAGTGAATATGGGCCGTTGGATCAAACCGACATAGATTGTATGGTTTAGATTCATCCGTTAGGTCGGTGGAGATCTGCCGCAAAGCAGAGTCCTGATTGGACTCAGGAGGCGGGCGGGCGCCCTGATCACCTAGGCGGGCGCCCAGGGTCAGGCCCCGTTTCACCTCCGCTTCGGTCTCGTGGCTTCTGGAGTCTTCTAGATGTAAGATAATTGCGCGGCACGTTAATATCTTTATGTAATCCCGACGTGTGGGTCTTTCTTCCATATTTCCTGATAACCCCCTGCAAAAATAGACAAACACCGAAACTCGTGGAATTCTGTGAGATAAAACCCTAAGTCTAGATGTTGATTTCATTTGGATCCTTTTCTTTATTTATTTGATAATTAAATTTGATACTTAAGGACCGTCAACAATCACCAAAACCAAAACCCTAAGCAATACCTTTGCCTTGATCTCCATGGGGTTTTGTTTTTTTCTTTCTTCTTTTCCAAGTTGAGCACTTGATCACTTTGTGGTCGTCACCATCATCACCATGATCATCACTTGCTCCATCACTTGGCATGTACCAACCTCATTAAGTCTACACATACTTTGCATAGAGGTTAATTTTAGGGTTCCATCAATTATCCAAAACCAAACTAGGGCTTTCACCTGCAAAAATAGATAAACACCAAAGCTCGTGGAATTCTGTCAGATAAAACCCTAATTCTAGATGTTTGGTGCATATTGATCCTTTTGTATTTGATGGTTAATTTTAGTACTTAAGGTCCGTCAACAGGGAGCATGATCAGGGTCCTACTAGACTTCAAGACTAAGACGAAGGATGGTCTAAAGTCATGTCTGGATCTTGTGAACCAGAACATTAGGACCAGAATTCATCCAACACCGGCCGCATAGAGCGGGAAAGTGGACCTTTCGAGTGTGAGCTACAACCTCACGACAGATGAGAAGCGGGACATATGCCAGTGGCTTAGAGGTGTGAAGGTGCCGACCAGTTTCTGTTCCAACATCAAGAGCCTAGTCTCAATGAAGGACCTCACACTCACCAACTTCAATCACATGACTGTCATGTCATGCTCATAGTTTTCCTCCAATTTGTGATCAAGGCTATCGAACTAGAGTACGTGATGATGGTAATCACACGCCTAGGTTACTTCTTCAACTTTATCACACAAAAGGTCATCAATGAAGCTGAGCTGCCAGCACTGAAAAAAGTTCATCGCAGAGACTCTTTGCCAACTTGAGATGTGCTTCCCACCATCTTTCTTTGATATTATACCACACCTGATGATGCACATGGTTAATCAGATAAAGGAACTTGGGCCTCTCTACCTACACCAGATGTGGACATATGAGAGGTTCATGTTGACCCTAAACAGATATGTCCATAACCATGCTTAGCAGGAGGGCTGTATGATTGAGGCATACACAACAAGGGAGGCCATTAACTGCTGCACGAAATACATCTAGGATGGAAATGCAATTGGGCTGCCCGTCCCTATGCATGAAGGAAGAACCATGGGGATGAGGTGCATAGGGAGGAAAGTATGCACATATGTACAAGAAGAACAACAAGAGGCTCATCACAGCACCCTTAATCAGTTTGTGGTCATGAACACTTGGGTTGAGATGCACCTAGAGGAGATTCGCTGTGGTCGCAACGGATGCACAGAGGCATAGGTACAGTGACAGCACAAGAAGAATTTCACAACATGGATCCAACAGGAGGGCATACCTCCCTATGGTGAAACTAATGAAGCGAGGCTTGCATCCGCTCCATCCTCCCAAATAACCTCATGGCACGGGTACGATATCAATGGATATAGGTTTCACACGAAAGAGAAGGACAAGAAGAGTGCAGCACAGAATAGTGGTGTTCGATATGAGGGCATCGACAAGGCCACAGGGGAGACCAAGACATACTATGGGAAGATTGAATAGATATGGGAACTTGACTACGGTGGTGAACTACAGATACCAATCTTTCGGTGTCAATGGGTCAAGCCAAAGGCAGTTGTCGTGGACATGTAAGGGCTAACCAACATGGAGCTCCAAAGTGTCAGCTATAGAGATCATCAGTGGGTACTAGCAAACCGTCGTATAGGTAGCCTACTATGCAAAGCGCAAAGACCCCAAGAGGTATGTGGTTGTGTTTAGAAAGTAGAGGATCATGGGAGCAGATGGAGTCCAGAGTCACGAGGAACACAACCACTAAGCACAGTTCTCGCTCTTTACCGACCATCCGCACAAGATCAACCAAGTTGAGAACTGTTGACATTTACATCCATTGTCACGGAACCGTCCAAAATATAAGAGCACAAGTACAAAAACAATCACCGAAGTGATCAATTTATCATACTTGAGCCCATATAACTCCGGTAGTCCAACAAAATCACGAGGGATTTCGAACCAACCAACAGACAAGCCAAGATCGTAGTGATTCAACATAACAAGTCACACGTTACATACATTCCGCAAGTAGTTCAAATACATCGGAGTTCGATAAGGTTATTACAACTCAAGTTTACAAATAGCGGAAGCAAAGTAATTTGAAACCAATATCACTTTTATTTCACATACATGCCAGTACCATGGTCTATTCCAACAAAAGCATCATAGATGAGGTAAGTAGGAAGGATCATGCCCATGATCTTACTCCTTCACTATAGCAGGAGTTATCCAGATCTTGCAGTAGCTATGATACATCACAACCTACAACAAGTGGGAATAAACCCTGAGTACGAGAATGTACTCAGCTAGACTTACCCGTCATAAACCAGAAATAAGTGACACCAAGGAGTATGCAAGGCTGATATATAAGTGGAGCTTGCTGGACAACATTTTGCATAAAAAGCTTAAGTATAAATAGTTAAACCTTTCTTATTTAGCATCCATTTAATTCTCATTAACCTATCAACTAGATTATCAAGGCTGTGATCATCATCACCATAGAACCATTAAGTTATTTAGTGAATGCTACGTTTGCCTCTGCTCTGTCAAGTTCTCACTATCCGGGAGAGACGGCGATTCGAATCGATTCCTATCCAGCTGGAGGGTTATTCCTAGCACTCAACCAAGCATCCCCCGTCGGAGAGCAAGCGGGTCACCTTTGGTACGACTCAGGAATCGTGGCTCCGATCAGCGCTGCACTCCCAGGGCTACTGTTGACGGTCCTTAAGTATCAAATTTAATTATCAAATAAACAAATAAAAGGATCCAAATGAAATCAACTTCTAGACTTAGGGTTTTATGTGACAGAATTCCACGAGTTTTGGTGTTTGTCTAATTCTGCAGGGGGTTATCAAGAAATACGGAAGAAAGGCCCACACGTCGGGATTACATAGAAATATCAACGTGCCGTGCAATTATCTTAAATCTAGAAGACTCCAGAAGCCACGGGAAGAAAGCGGAGGCCGAACGGGGCCAGGCACTGGGCGCTCGCCCAGTTGACCTGGGCGCTCGCCCCCTCCTGGAGTCCAAACAGGACTCTCTCGGGAAAGATCTCCACCGACCTAAAGGATCAAGGATAATCGTTCAATCAATGTCAGTTTGATCCAATGGCCCATATTCACTTGAAGGGACTATAAAACCAGACCCCCTGGCCCCTGGAGGAGAGAGCTCTCAACCCTAATTCATTGTTCTTCAAGGGAGAAGAAGCCTCTGATCAAGATTAGAGCCACCACATCAATTAGATATCTAGATTAGCATAGCTACATAGGATTAGAACTAGAAGGAGTCAATCTTCGATTGGTTTCCGGATCTGTCAAGAGGATTCTTGGTAATTCTCTAATTGTGCTTCTAATTGTTCTTCTAATCATCTTTGTTCTTCAATATTATGAATATGACTTTGTTCTACTTCAATATATTGCTTATGACTTTGCTCTACTTGTTTATATTCAAGATTATATTGTTCTTAGTTTATCATAGTTATGTACTTGGCTTAGTTAGATTGGATCTATATACATGCTTAGGATCGTATAGCGTTTATCCATCGAATCCATGGGTATATGATACATATTGTGTAGGCGTGGTGCTTATACCGTATTTATCTGCGATTGTACCCAATATGCTAGATCGTGGGGTAGTTCGTGATAGTGACAGCTTCATTGATTCTTATATAGTCCCCCTCTCGTGTATTGGGCTAGCAGAGCAACATTATTACAGGGGAATGATTGCTATGTTTCTCATTTACCTTGCTAATATCACTATGCATGGGCGTAGTCTTGTCTCACAATGATTGCTAAGTATGCTTGCACTAACTATGATAATGCTAGACTATATATTTGAGAATAACTTAGGAAATATTCTTGTAGTTCGTTCTAATACCATGCTAATGACTTTCTAGAGTATCTAATTGAGGTGCTTATCATATTTATATGTGGCTAAGTTATGCTGATCAGATTAATTATCTTTGTCACTATTCATTACTTCATATATCTTTTATGTGACACTTATCCCTGTATGAAAGAGTTAAATAAATGTTCTCAATTATATATGCAATGATAGATACTCAATCTCATATTCTATTCTGTAATCAATATTGATGATTGCTAATCCCTTCCCAGTGGTAAAAATATAAATAACGATACCTGGAATACTTTCCGGTTAAAATGCTGCATCGGTATTAATCTGTGCGCTTGCAGATCCCATTCATTATTTATTTAGAAGAGCAATTGCATATTTCAATACCGCGTCTCACATATCATGCTGGGGATGACAACTTGGCTTAAGTGGTGCGAGAGATAGGTTTGGCATTTTTGGCACCGTTATCAGAATTAGAAAACTAAGTCTTCTTTTGGTATACCCAACAAGCATTTTTGGCGCCGTTGCCGGGGAAGGTTGATTACTAATCAGGAATGGATATAAATTTTCGAGTCATCATTCGCATCACTAATATGATTGAGCTTATCTATTCTCTCATACAGTTTTACCCCGATATTTTCTATTTTATCTTATGCAGGGGAATGTATGAATAGAAGACATCTTCCAGGAAATTTTGTTGACAATCCTGAAGCGTTATTCAGAAAAACAAGAGCCAAGCTCAAGAAGAGATCATCAACACTTCAGCAAGAAGCTTCATCCAATCAAGAAGATCACCGGAACTTGTCTTCAGAGTTCGAAGCAATGGCGAACAAATCGATCCGCGAGTTCTCAGCTCCCACTACGGACAACATCCGCACTGCACCTGCTTCAGAGATCGATGGCAACTTTGAGCTCAAGCCTGGACTTATCAATATGGTGCAATCCAACCAGTTCTGTGGGAAGGCACATGAAGATGCTAGTGCTCATCTCCAACACTTCCTGGAGATTTGCAACACATTTACCATATCAGGAGTCCCCATAGATGCTATACTACTTCGCCTCTTCCCATTCTCACTGTTAGGAAGAGTGAAGCAGTGGTTCTACGCTACAAAGGAGAAGAATACTACGTGGGCACTGTGCCCAACAAACTTCCTGGCTAAGTTCTTTCCCATGGGCAAGACCAATGCTTTCCGTGGGAAGATTACAAGTTTTCAGCAACAACATGACGAATCTGTTCCAGAAGCATGGGAGTGTTTCCAAGACTACATCCTAGAATGTCCCCATCATGGAATGGAGAGTTGGCTACTGATGCAGACATTTTATCATGGGCTCGGCAACAGTGCCCGAGAAACCATGGATGCTGCAGCTGGAGGAGCATTCTTATCACTTACCATATCACAAGCCACAGCTCTTGTGGAGAAGATGGCGTCCAATCAAGGCTGGAATGAAGAGAGGACCCAGACACGCAAGAGAGGTGGAGGTATACATCAGCTCAAGGATGTAGACATGTTGTCTGCAAAGCTAGACCTGCTCCTGAAGAAGCTCGACGATAGAGCTGGAGATAAGAAAGAAGTTATGCACATCTACGACTCTCACATGTCTTGTGAGGAGTGTGGAGATACTGGACACTCAGGCAATCACTGCCCTGAGATACTTGAGGATTTGAACTACATCAACAACTACTACAACTACTACTACTACAACCGTCCTCAACAAAATCACATATACTCCCGAGTTGGTACCTTGTACGCCCCAGCAGACTTCGTGGTGATAGAGACCGGTATTGATGAGAGGGCACCTATCATCTTAGGGAGGCCATTCTTGAACACCTCGGGAGCTGTCATCTACGCTAGTGCTGCCAAGATTAGTTTCTACATCAAAGGGAGGAAGGAGACATTTTCCTTCAAGAACAAGACTACACAAATCCCAGAACAATCTAGACGTGAATCAAGGAAGAGGACCAAAAGGAGGAACAGGAACAAGCAAGTGTGGACCGAGTCAGCTAAGATGGTCACTGCAGTTCATGGTGGTCAAGATCATCAACTTAAGTCACCATTTTTGACCAAGAAGGATGACCTAGGAATGCCAAGCATCTATTACTCCATAAATGGATACAACTTCTACAAGACGACTTGCGACACCGGATCGGGCGTCAACATAATGGCCGCAGTCACCTATTAGCTCTTGTTCGGAACCATGCCCCTAAAACCAACATACATTCAGCTCCAGATGGCAGATCAGATGTTTCGAGAGGTTAAAGGAACAGTAACTGATGTCCCTGTCAAAATAGACGATCATTTTGTCTACACAGACTTTCAGGTTATTGACATGGGAGAAGACGAATATGATCCACCCATAATCCTTGGAAGACCGTTCCTCAGCACCGTTAAAGCAATCATCTACATTGGAACCGGAGAAGTCCATATGCACTTCCCCTCAGAGAAGGTATGCCGTTATTTTACTGAGCCTAACAACATCTTTGAGAATCAAAGAAAGTCAGAAAACGACGCAACCGCAACCAGAGGAGGCAAATCATCAAGGACGGATGAGCAGACTATGAAGGAGAAGTGGTAAGGTCAGAAGACGTACAGTTTAAACAAAATTATCCAGAGGAGACCGTAGCACCGAGTCAGGTATGGAAAGAGAAGATAACTATACATGAAGAAGAGCACCGCCAGAAGTACCGACTACGCCACCCAACGAATCCCAGCACAATTGAGAAAACGAAGAGTGCCGTTCGGAGGACTTAAAAACACCGAACGCCTTGCCAAGAGGTAAACTTGGTAGTTATCCTGTCCCTTTCAATTATTTAAATAGTTTACTTAATTAGTTTTATTTATACTATCCTAAAAAGAAAATAAAAATGTTAAAAAATAGTAAGCCCCATGTGAGTATACGAGTGGCATAAAACCCATAAGTACATTCACTGTGGTGGCATGAAAATAAAATAAATATTTTTCTGCTCTATAAAAATGAAAATATAAAAATAGGGAGTAATATTTACTAAGGAGTCTCAACATGATAAAGGCTAGATATTTATGCTAACACTTAATCAGTTCCACAAGCTTTGTTGTCTATTTGAGCTCCACAGAATTTAAGAATCAAGAAGACTAGCAAACGGAGGACATTCTAATCGCTGTCAGAATGCTGCTGACTTTCAAATACACCTCTGCCACCTGCTAGCTACTGTTGATGGTCCTTATGTACTAAATATAACCATCAAATAAATAAAGAAAAGGATCCAAATGCAACCAACACCCAGACTTAGGGTTTTATCTGACAGAATTCCACGAGTTTTGGTGTTTGTCTATTTCTGCAGGGGGTTATCAGGAAATATGAAGGAAAGGCCCACATGTCGGGTTTACATCGAGATATTAACGTGCCGCGCAATTTTCTATCATCTAGAAGACTCCAGAAGCCATGGGAACAAAGCAGAAGCCGAGAGGGCTCAGGGACAGGGCGCCCGCCCACCTATTTCGGCCAATCACGTTCAACTTCGCGGATTATGCTCCACCGACCTAAAGGATCAAGAATAACTGTTCAATCAATGTCGGTTTGATCTGACGGCCCAGGTTCACTTGAGGGGACTATATAAGCAGACCCCCTGGCCCCTGGAGGAGGCACCCCTTGATCATTATTCATTATTCATAGACAGAGCAAAAGCTAGGGTTTGGAGATGAGAGCTCTCCTCTCTTCTCTAAACTAGAGTAGATCTAGTTAGTAGCGAGATGGAGAGCGAGGGAGGATTGGAGGAGAGGCCGGCCTGTCGGTTCTTCCTCCGGTTGTACTTCGTCATGATCAAGCTCTAATCAAGCTTGCTCATGGGATGACTCTGGTAATCTACTTCTAATTCATTATGCAATTACTAATCATGTATGTTCTGGTTCACAACTCTTTTGAGTACATTAATCTATAGGACGCTATAGGTGAGAGTTGTAGTATAGATGTAAGCGTGGTGCATAGACCTAGATTACTTGTGGATATCCCCTGTCTAGCTGAAACGTGTGGTAGGCCGCGTGAGTGACAGTTACGTTGGTCCCCTGTATTCCACCTCCTGTTAGCAGGACGGGTAGGGTTTTATTGGCCTATGGATAAGCATCCTTTGTGGGGTATTCTTATCACGTGGTTCGTCCCACACATAGACATACCCCTTTGAAGTAGAGAAACCATAGTTATCCTCTCTATTATGCTACCATCACCCATATACTAGATTGCTCTACTCTCTATTCCCATATTATCACTCACTGTTATCTTACCTTTAATATTGTTCTTATTCAATTCTATCATCTTTCCTATTTACACCTACCTTTCTATCTAGGTTAAGTTAGAGCGTAGTTGGTTCTCCTGTTTTCCTGTGGATACGATAAAACCTTTAATCGGGTAAAAGCTTCAACGGTATCCGTGCGCTTACGGATTATCTGTGTGCGTATAAATACCATAGTACACTCTAGTGCCATGCTGGGGATGACAACCTAGTCTTCAAGTGGTGTTAGCAAGTGTCAACAAGCATTTTTTGCGCCGTTACCGGGGAGACGGTTGCTGAGTTGACTACGAACTAGCTTAATCATTTTCTAAAAAAATAAAAAAAAAATACTTTTCCTTTTATCTTTTGCCTTATCTCTGCTATTCTTTCTTCTTATCTAATCCTTGATCTCTAGTCTATCATGAATTCAAACAAGTCTATCTATGAATTCCATAGACCTACGGGAACACATCTCTAACCACCAAAATCTTCAAAGCCTATCATAGCATCTAGTTTTGAGATAAACCCCGAATACATAGAATTTGTTCAAAAACAACCTTTCTCAGGAGAAGGTGAGGAAAACCCATACACACACCTAAGAGAGTTTTATCGAGTCTGTGACCTCCTTCGCATAGAAGGCATGTCCGATGAGACCCTTAAATGGAAGCTCTTTCCATTCTCTTTAACAGGAAAAGCTAGACATTGGTACAAATTCAAAGTAGGGAGTGTTCATGGAGATTGGAAGGAGTTATATAATAGTTTTCTTCTTAAATATTTTCCAATCTCCAAAGTGGTGGAACTTCGGCGTGAGATTATTTCTTTTAGACAACTGGAAGAAGAATCTCTCGGCAAATCATGGGACCGCTTTATTAACCTTACTCTCACTGGCCCAAAACTTTCTATTCCAGAAGAAGTTCTTCTAATGCACTTTTTTGAGGGCCTTAGTAGGAAAAATAAGCAAACCCTTCATGCGGCCTCTGGAGGATCTTTCCACCACCTGTCCACTAGTGAAGCTTGGAATTTAATTGATTTAATGAGCGGAAAGTCTCCTAGCTTTTATATCCCTGAGAAAGAGAAAGAACTAGTTCCTAGACAAGAAGAAGAAGTTTCGATAGCCAGATCACAACCACTTCAATCCCAAACTATAGCTATCGATCCTAAACCATCAATACCCCAAAAGTCCCAAGAGAGGAAGGAATTCCGACCTTAAATCTTTCAGATACTGATGGTTTAGACTACTAGTTCCATAAGAGACCTTCAAGCAGGGATAATTCAAATATTTGCAATAATGGTTCTCTTAGAGAATGTCCTGGTTCCTGTTATGAAGAAGTCGAGGATGACATATCAAGTGAAGGAGAGCTAAGCCATATAGAAAATTCTAACACCTCCCCTTTCTTGATCACAAGTTCTAAATGGCTAGAATGTGTAGAATGGATGGATAAGGAAGAAGCCTTAATGGATTCTGACTTTGGCTCAATTTCAAATGGTGAGTTCTTGACTCCCTTTGAAAACGGGATTCATCCAACTATAGAAGAGGACATAAGTGAGACCAATCTAGGAGAAACTCCGAACATCCAGATTGAAGACGAAGATAACATTAATGAGCATAGAATTTATTTCATAGCCACCTCGTTTACTCCATGCTCATATGCAACATCTTCCCAATCTATTGGTCTCTCCGACATCACCACACTTGAGATCTCCAACCCCCTCTTCCATTCTATTTATAAAAACTTTAAAAGGGTGGTTGTCGATGCATATTTCTATAATAAATATTGCAGATCTCATTGAGTTGATCTTGATATAGGTCAGCGTTGGAAGGGAAACCACTTCGCCGACATAAATTGATGGTTTCCCAAGGACAAGCTTAGTGTCCTAAAATAAGCACTGATCAGATCGTAACATGAGCTTTTAATTATTTACAACATTACCTTGTGTATTGAGCATATAAGGATAATTATAAAATATTTCTTCGGGTATTCTTGTCACTAACCTTTCTAGGATTGGAGCAAGAAGATCGGATGAATGACAAGCAAAAGGTATGTCCAACCGATCATCATACAACATTGAATTAAATTCATCCAAACTTAAATTTTGCAAAATTCAAGCTTGGGGGAGTACCTTACATAAAAACTTCCTTTATCATGTTGCTATGTTGGTTGTCCCTACCTTTGAGACATGCTCAATTTGTTAAATACTAATCACACTACTTCATCTCCACTTGAGTAGATCTCTATAAATGCCATCACGCTACCTTTGTCTATCCTAGTAAGTGTTAGTTTGGAAGTACTGCACATACTTCTATTGGCTTTTAAATTAAGCATGGTGTTTAGGTTAAACAGCCTTCCTTAATCTGATTAGACATGGAGTCTAGTTTGGTTATTGAACTAAAAACTGCTTGAGTAGATATTGGTATATTTTGTCGGACTAACCCCTGCAAGAAAACTTTCAATATCAACCTGGGAAGTCCTGAGATAAACTCACATTGGAGACAAGGAGAGGGACACATAAAGTTTAACAATTTACACAAGGAAGACGTATAGCTCATAAAAGATGATCCATGGAGGGTGCCACAAACATGATACACAACCACTACGAATGGGAAGCTTCCATAAGGTACACTTAGAACAAAACATGGTGGAGTTTTACAACTCCCAGATTCCACCAAGTGAAGGACCTGGATCTACGAGCACAACACACTGAGTAGGATGCTGCCAACGCCGCACTTCAAACTGCTGGGCAAACGAAGAACATGGGTGACACCGTATCAAGAGGTGCAGACGTCAAGGTACACACCTGAATCAAATGACGCAACTAAAGAATGAACATGGTGAGAAGTCTTGTTTAGAAGACTTAAAACATTGAACCCTCGCCAAAAGGTAAAATCGGTAGTTATCCATATTTATCCTTTCTGCATTCCCTTTTCCCTTAATTACTTACTTTCCTTAAATAGATTATTAGTTAATCATGCTATCTTGAAAAGAAAATAAAAATGTTTAAAATACTAAGCCCCATGTGAGTATGCTCGTGGCATGAAACCCATAAGTACATTCACTGTGGTGGCGTAAAAATAAAATAAATATATTCCTGTCCAATAGAAATAAAAATATAAAAATAATAAGTGCATGATCCTACTAAATAAATAAAATTTATTAGGAGGAATCTCAATATGACAAAGGCAAAGAGATTTTTATGCTAACACTTAACCAGTTCCACAAAGCTTTGTTGTCTATTTGAGCTCCACAGAATTCAAGGATCAAATAAGACTATCAGACGGAGGACATTCTAATCGCTGTCAGGGTGCTGCCGACATTTAAATACACCTCCACCTCCTGCTAGCTACATCAGAAGAAATTACTTCAAAATCCAGCTTGGGGGAGAGCACCCCCATTTATCTAGCTAAGTGTTTCTACTCGCGTTTATACTTTACTCAAATAATAAAAAGATGCATAATCATAAAAACCCAAATAATGATTTTATGCTTATATATATATCTTTGCTTAGTTTGCTAAATAAATAAATAAAGTTTGCTATGAACCCTCATGATAAGCTCTCACATGGAAATAATGCATAGTTGCTCTGCCATGACTAGTTCTCAAAATTGAATTCTCTCTCAAGTTTAGGCATGATTGTTATGAATTAAGATTTGCTCTAAACCTGAACTTGTGGGAAGAGTACTTGATCTAAAGTCTAAGTCGTTAACGGATATGATATGGGAAGGTTGAGCTTCTGTTTATCTGTTCCTAGAGATGCTAGAATTCTAGAGAATTTTATCTTTGAAAATCTTTAAAATGTTGCATGATGAGTTCCTGTATGATGAGAGTTTAAAATCCTACCACAGCCATATATACATGCTTATTAGACTATGAACCATACATTTACTTTTTACTGCTTATGAGCATTGAGTGTGGTCAAGCTGTGTAGACCCTTAAGAGCTTGTCATGCGGTTAAAATCAAGATTCACTTGCACGTTCACTCATACATGTTGCTTCTACTCCGGAAGTACGCATCCACATACATCCACTACTTTCCATCTCCAGATTCACCCAAAATTATTAGCTGTCTCGCACCTATGAGCTCCAGATACCAAAACCTTATTAGAGTAGGGTGAGAGAGAAGGCAATGTCACTATGCCTCATACCAAAAATACTACATACTTTGAGAGAAGGCATATATCATCACTGCCTTGGTAAGGATCTAGAAATACCACAAAGAGAGACTAGAGAGAGTCATACAGGAATCTCTGAGTTTTATTTGAAATCTGCAAAAACTCCAGAACTATAGTTGATCAAAGAACAAGATACATGGTACTTCACTTGGACGAATACGATCCACCCATAATCCTTGGAAGACCGTTCCTCAGCACCGTTAAAGCAATCATCTACATTGGAACTGGAAAAGTCCATATGCACTTCCCCTCAGAGTAGGTACGCCGTTATTTTACTGATCCTAACTACATCTTTGAAGAATCAAAGCAAGTCAAAAAACGACGCAACCGCAACCAGAAGAGGCAAATCATCAAGGACAGATGGGCAGACTATGAAGGAGAAGTGGTAAGGTCAGAAGACGTACAGTTTAAACAAAATTATCCAGAGGAGAGTGTAGCACCAAGTCAGGTATGGAAAGAGAAGATAACTATACATGAAGAAGAGGCACCGCTAGAAGTACTGACTACGCCACCCAACGAATCCCAGCACAATTGAGAATACGAAGAGTCCCATTCGGAGGACTTAAAAACACCGAACGTCTTGCCAAGAGGTAAACTTGGTAGTTATCCTTTCCCTTTCAATTATTTAAATAGTTTACTTAATTAGTTATATTTATACTATCCTAAAAAGAAAATAGAAATGTTAAAAAATAGTAAGCCCCATGTGAGTATACGAGTGGCATAAAACCCATAAGTACATTCACTGTGGTGGCATAAAAATAAAATAAATATTTTTCTGCTCTATAAAAATGAAAATATAAAAATAGGGAGTAATATTTACTAAGGAGTCTCAACATGATAAAGGCTAGATATTTATGCTAACACTTAATCAGTTCCACAAGCTTTGTTGTCTATTTGAGCTCCACAGAATTTAAGAATCAAGAAGACTAGCAAACGGAGGACATTCTAATCGCTGTCAGAATGCTGCTGACTTTCAAATACACCTCTGCCACCTGCTAGCTACTATTGACGGTCCTTATGTACTAAATATAACCATCAAATAAATAAAGAAAAGGATCCAAATGCAACCAACACCCAGACTTAGGGTTTTATCTGACAGAATTCCACGAGTTTTGGTGTTTGTCTATTTCTGCAGGGGGTTATCAGCAAATATGAAGGAAAGGCCCACATATCGGGTTTACATCGAGATATTAACGTGCCGCGCAATTTTCTATCATCTAGAAGACTCCAGAAGCCATGGGAACAAAGCGGAAGCCGAGAGGGCTCAGGGACAGGGCGCCCGCCCACCTATTTTGGCCAATAACGTTCAACTTCGCGGATTATGCTCCACCGACCTAAAGGATCAAGAATAACCGTTCAATCAATGTCGGTTTGATCCGACGGCCCAGGTTCACTTGAGGGGACTATATAAGCAGACCCCCTGGCCCCTGGAGGAGGCACCCCTTGATCATTATTCATTATTCATAGACAGAGCAAAAGCTAGGGTTTGGAGATGAGAGCTCTCCTCTCTTCTCTAAACTAGAGTAGATCTAGTTAGTAGCGAGATGGAGAGCGAGGGACGATTGGAGGAGAGGCCGGCCTGTCGGTTCTTCCTCCGGTTGTACTTCGTCATGATCAAGCTCTAATCAAGCTTGCTCATGGGATGACTCTGGTAATCTACTTCTAATTCATTATGCAATTACTAATCATGTATGTTCTGGTTCACAACTCTTTCGAGTACTTTAATCTATAGGACACTATAGGTGAGAGTTGTAGTATAGGTGTAAGCGTGGTGCTTAGACCTAGATTACTTGTGGATATCCCCTGTCTAGCTGGATCGTGTGGTAGGCCGCGTGAGTGACAGTTACGTTGGTCCCCTGTATTCCACCTCCTGTTAGCAGGACGGGTAGGGTTTATCGGCCTATGGATAAGCATCCTTTGTGGTGTATTCTTATCACGTGGTTCGTCCCAGTCATAGACATACCCCTTTGAAGTAGAGAAACCATAGTTATCCTCTCTATTATGCTACCATCGCCCATATACTAGATTGCTCTACTCTCTATTCCCATATTATCACTCACTGTTATCTTACCTTTAATATTATTCTTATTCAATTCTATGATCTTTCCTATTTACACCTACCTTTCTATCTAGGTTAAGTCAGAGCGTAGTTGGTTCTCCTGTTTCCCTGTGGATACGATAAAACCTTTAATCGGGTAAAAGCTTCAACGGTATCTGTGCGCTTGCGGATTATCTGTGTGCGTATAAATACCATAGTACACTCTAGTGCCATGCTGGGGATGACAACCTAGTATTCAAGTGGTGTTAGCAAGTGTCAACAGCTACATCAAGAGAAATTACGTCAAAATTCACCTTGGGGGAGAGCACCGCCATTCATCCCGCTAAGTATTTCTATCTATCTTTATACTTATACTATATTAAAATATAAATATACATAACTATGAAAAACCAAATATAGATTTTATGCTTATATATATATATATATCTTTTGCTTAGTGTGTTTAATAAATAAATAAAGTGGCTATGCTAATCTTAATCTTAATAATAAAATTCTAGCATGGATATGATAGTTGCTCTGCCTAATTTTCAAATTTTTAAGTTCTCTCTCAAGTTTAGACATAACTGTTATAATTTAAAGCTTGCTCTAAACCTAAACTTGTGGGATGAAAACTTGATCTGAAGTCTAAGTTGTTAACAGATATGATATGGGAAGGTTGAGCTGCTGTTTATCTCTTCCTAGAGATGCTAGAATTCTAGAGAATTTTATCTTTGAAAAATCTTTAAAATGTTGCATGATGAGTTCCTGTATGATGAGAGTTTAAATTCCTACCACAGCCATATATACATGCCTGCTAGACTTTGAGCCACACATTTACTATTTACTGCTTATGAGCATTGAGTGTGGTAAAGCTGTGTAGACCCTTAGGAGCTTGTCATGGGGTTAAATCAAGATTCACTTGCACGTTCACTCACATATGCTACTTCTACTCCGGAAGTACCATCCACATATATCCACCCATTTCCATCTCCAGAACCACCCAAAAATATTCTACTCCTAATCCGGGAGAGAATAGCCAAAAACATCTTTGTTTTTCCTCTGTGAAATAAATGCTCAAGTTATTTTGTTACTACCACTTGCTATATTATCTCAAGAGACGAGTGCTCTACAAAAAAGAAAAGAAAAGATACGAGGAAATAAAAAGGGGCAAGTGCCCGGAACCTCGAAAGAAAAGAAAAAGTGAGACGAGAGGTAAAAATTGACAAGTGTCCGACAGTAGAATTAGGGGTACAAGATACCCACCTGAGAGAAAAGAAAAAAAAGAAGAGCATCTCATTCTCCTCACAAAGTTTCAGAAAGCAAGGAAGGTATGTATCCCCTCAAAAGAGCAAAAGTAGAATTAGACTTTGACCATTGTTATCACCATCATCACCATACACCATTAATTCGCCACACATGCACATCTTGATTTGGCTTATTGACTTGTTTCTTTGGATCCATGGTTTGACTATACAATAAATGTCTTATAAGTATGTATACCTTATCTCCCACCTATGAGCTCCAGATATTAAAGCCTTATTAGAGTAGGGTGAGAGAGAAAACAATGTCACTATGCTTCATACCATAAATACCACATATATTGAGAGAAGGCATATACCATCACTACCTTGGTAAGGATCTAGAAATACCACAAAAGAGAGTCATACAAGGAATCTCTGAGTTTTATTTGAAAATCTGCAAAAACTCCAGAGCTATAGCTGATCAAGAATAAGAGACATGGCACTTGACTAGACTGTTCTATCTTTTAACTACTCAAGACAGAAGTGACGGTTACAAGTCCCATGGTGAAAGGTAAAACGAATAAGTTTTAAGTCTTGACAGTTTACTCTAACTCAGAGATGAGATCTTATTTAAAAGCATGTGTACCATCAACTTTTAAAGGCATTACAACAACTTCTGATCCATCGCTGAGATTATCCTTGCTCAGGGATGAGCAAGAGGTAAGCTTGGGGGAGTTTGTTGATGGTCCTTAAGTATCAAATTTAATTATCAAATAAACAAAGAAAAGGATCCAAATGAAATCAAGATCTAGACTTAGGGTTTTATCTGAAAGAATTCCACGAGTTTTGATGTTTGTCTATTTCTGCAGGGGGTTATCAGGAAATACGGAAGAAAGGCCCACACGTCGGGATTACATAGAGATATCAACATGCCGCGCAATTATCTTACATCTAGAAGACTCCAGAAGCCACGGGAAGGAAGCGGAGGCCGAACGGGGCCAGGCACTGGGCGCCCGCCCAGTTGACCTGGGCGCCCGCCCCCTCCTGGAGTCCAAACAGGACTCTCTCGGGAAAGATCTCCACCGACCTAAAGGATCAAGGATAACCGTTCAATCAATGTCGGTTTGATCCAACGGCCCATATTCACTTGAAGGGACTATAAAACCAGACCCCCTAGCCCCTAGAGGAGAGAGCCTCTCAACCCTAATTCATTGTTCTTCAAGGGAGAAGAAGCCTCTGATCAAGATTAGAGCCACCACATCAATTAGATATCTAGATTAGCATAGCTACATAGGATTAGAACTAGAAGGAGTCAATCTTCGATTGATTTTCGGATCTGTCAAGAGAATTCTTTGTAATTCTCTAATTGTGCTTCTAATTGTTCTTCTAATCATCTTTGTTCTTCAATATTATGAATATGACTTTTTTCTACTTCAATATATTGCTTATGACTTTGCTCTACTTGTTTATATTTAAGATTATATTGTTCTTAGTTTATCATAGTTATGTACTTGGCTTAGTTAGATTGGATCTATATACATGCTTAGGATCGTATAGCGTTTATCCATCGGATCCATGGGTAAATGATAGATATTGTGTAGGCGTGGTGCTTATACCGTATTTATCTGCGATTGTACCCAATATGCCAGATCGTGAGGTAGTTCGTGATAGTGACAGCTTCATTGATTCTTATATAGTCCCCCTCTCATGTATTGCGCTGGCAGAGCAACATTATTACAGGGGAGTGATTGCTATATGTTTCTCATTTACCTTGCTAATATCACTATGCATGGGCGTAGTCTTGTCTCACAATGATTGCTAAGTATGCTTGCACTAACTATGATAATGCTAGACTATATAGTTGAGAATAACTTAGGAAATATTCTTGTAGTTCGTTCTAATACCATGCTAATGACTTTCTACAGTATCTTATTGAGGTGCTTATCATATTTATATGTGGCTAAGTTATGCTGATCAGATTAATTATCTTTGTCACTATTCATTACTTTATATATCTTTTATGTGACACTTATCCCTGTATGAAAGAGTTAGATAAATGTTCTCAATATATGCAATGATAGGTACTCAATCTCATATTCTATTCTGTAATCAATATTGATGATTGCTAATCCCTTCCTAGTGGTAAAAATATAAATAACGATACCTGGAATACTTCCCAGTTAAAATGCTGCATCGGTATTAATCTGTGCGCTTGCAGATCCCATTCATTCTTTATTTAGAAGAGCAATTGCATATTTCAATACCGCGTCTCTCATATCATGCTGGGGATGACAACTTGGCTTAAGTGGTATGAGGGATAGGTTTGGCATTTTTGGCACCGTTATCAGAATTAGAAAACTAAGTTTACTTTTGGTAATGATGTTAAGAATACCCAACAGCTACCACTCTGCCAGGGAGGTTAGGACTTTTAACTCACCTGCCTTTGGTCTTACACCAATGGTCCCCCGCACACTGCACTTCCTCCAGTTGTGTGCAATTTATAGTTGCCGGTCTTCCGTCCTGAGTCATACTACTAGGCTTCGCGGTCGGAACGACTTATCCGGCCAACTAAGTGTTAGGCATGCGTTCAACATGACAAGAGTGTTGACGATCCTTAAGTATCAAATTTAATTATCAAATAAATAAAGAAAAGGATCCAAATGAAATCAAGATCTAGACTTAGGGTTTTATCTGACAGAATTCCACGAGTTTTGGTGTTTGTCTATTTCTGCAGGGAGTTATCAGGAAATATGGAAGAAAGGCCCACATGTCAGGATTACGTAAAGATATTAATGTGTTGCGCAATTATCTTACATCTAGAAGACTCCAGAAGCCACGAGACCGAAGCGGAGGCGAAACGGGGCCAGACCCTGGGCGGCCGCCCAGTTGGTCAGGGCGCCCGCCCACCTCTGGAGTCCAATCAGGACTCTGCTTTGCGGGAAGTCTCCACCGACCTAAAGGATGAATCTAAACCATACAATCTATGTCGGTTTGATCCAAGGGCCCATATTCACTTGAAGGGACTATAAAACCAGACCCCCTGGCCCCTGGAGGAGAGAGCCTCTCAACCCTAATTCATTGTTCCATCAAGGGAGAAGAAGCCTCTGATCAAGATTAGAGCCACCACATCAATTAGATATCTAGATTAGCATAGCTACATAGGATTAGAACTAGAAGGAGTCAATCTTCGATTGGTTTCCGGATCTGTCAGGAGGATTCTTGGTAATTCTCTAATTGTGCTTCTAATTGCTTTCTAATTATCTTTGTTCTTCAATATTATGAATATGACTTTGTTCTACTTCAATATATTGCTTATGACTTTGCTCTACTTGCTTATATTCAAGATTATATTGTTCTTAGTTTATCATAGTTATGTACTTGGCTTAGTTAGATACGATCTATATACATGCTTAGGATCGTATAGCGTTTATCCATCGGATCCATGGGTAAATGATAGATATTGTGTAGGCGTGGTGCTTATACCGTATTTATCTGCGATTGTACCCAGTATGCCAGATCGTGGGGTAGTTCGTGATAGTGACAGCTTCATTGATTCTTATATAGTCCCCCTCTCGTGTATTGGGCTGGCAGAGCAACATTATTACAGGGGAGTGATTGCTATGTTTCTCATATTCCTTGCTAATATCACTATGCATGGGCGTAGTCTTGTCTCGCAATGATTGCTAAGTATGCTTGCACTAACTATGATATGCTAGACTATATAGTTGAGAATAACTTAGGGAATATTCTTGTAGTTCGTTCTAATACCATGCTAATGACTTTCTAGAGTATCTAATTGAGGTGCTTATCATATTTATTATGTGGCTAGATCAGATTAGTTATCCTTGTCACTATTATTATTTCATATATCTTTTATGTGACACTTATCCCTGTATGATGAGTTAGATATAATGTTCTCAATTATACATGCAATGATAGATGCTCAATCTCATATTCTATTCTGTAATCAATAGTGATGATTGACTAATCCCTTCCCAGTGGTAAAAATATAAATAACGATACCTGGAATACTTCCCGGTTAAAATGCTGCATCGGTATTAATCTGTGCGCTTGCAGATCCCATTCATTATTTATTTAGAAGAGCAATTGCATATTTCAATACCGCGTCTCTTATATCATGCTGGGGATGACAACTTGGCTTAAGTGGTGTGAGGGATAGGTTTGGCATTTTTGGCACCGTTGCTAGATTTAGAACTTAGTCTACTTTTAGTAATGATGTTAAGAATACCCAACAAGCATTTTTGGCGCCGTTGCCGGGGAAGGTTGATTACCAATCAGGAATGGAATAAAAGATTTTGAGTTATCATTCGCATCACTAATATGATTGAGCTTATCTATTCTCTCATACAGTTTTACCCCGATATTTTTCTATTTTATCTTATGCAGGGGAATGTATGAATAGAAGACATCTTCCAGGAAATTTTGTTGACAATCCCGAAGCATTATTCAAGAAGACGAGAGCCAAGCTAAAGAAATCATCAACACTTCACGAAGAAGCTTCATCCAATCAAGAAGATCACCGGAACTTGTCTTCAGAGTTCGAAGCCATGGCGAACAAATCAATCCGCGAGTTCTCAGCTCCCACTACGGACAACATCCGCACTGGACCTGCTGCAGAGATCGATGGCAACTTTGAGCTCAAGCCTGGACTTATCAACATGGTGCAATCCAACCAGTTCTGTGGGAAGGCACACGAAGATGCTAGTGCTCATTTACAACACTTCCTGGAGATTTGCAACACATTCACCATAGCAGGAGTTTCAAAAGACGCTATACTACTTCGCCTCTTCCCATTCTCACTGTTAGGAAGAGCGAAGCAGTGGTTCTACGCTACAAAGGAGAAGAATACTACGTGGGCACTCTGCTCAACAAACTTCCTGGCTAAGTTCTTTCCCATGGGCAAGACCAATGCTCTCCGTGGGAAGATTACAAGTTTTCAGCAACAAAATGATGAATCTGTTCCAGAAGCATGGGAGCGCTTTCAAGACTACATCCTAGAATGTCCCCATCATGGAATGGAGAGTTGGCTATTGATGCAGACATTCTATCATGGGCTCAGCAAAAGTGCCCGAGAGACTAAGGATGCTACAGCTGGAGGAGTATTCTTATCACTTACTATACCACAAGCCACAGCTCTTGTGGAGAAGATGGCGTCCAATCAAAGCTGGAATGAAGAGAGGACCCAGACACGCAAGAGAGGTGGAGGTATGCATCAGCTGAAGGAGGTAGACATGCTGTCTGCAAAGCTAGACCTGCTCATGAAGAAGCTCGACGATAGAGCTGGAGACAAGAAAGAAGTTATACACATCTACGACTCTCACATGACTTGTGAGGAGTGTGGAGACACTGGACACTCAGGCAACCACTGCCCTGAGATACTTGAGGATGTGAACTACATCAACAACAACAACAATAACTACTACAACCGTCCTCAACAAAATCAAGGTTGGAATCAACAGAGGCCTAACTACTCAGGTAATTATCAAGGTAACAATTCTTACAACAATAATAATAATTTTCCACCTTTGAGAGAGTTAGTGTCTAATCAAGGAAAGCTAATGGATAATCTATCTAAGAAATTGGCATCTAATGATAAAATACTAGAAAATATAAATAATAGAATGGATAATTTCTCTACTGCCATCAAGAATCAAATTAGCTTTAATAAAATGATTGAATCTCAGTTAAATCAGATAGCTACTGCTGTTCCTACTACTAACCCCGGTATACCATCACAACTGGAAGGATTAGAATCTGCAAATCTTGTAGACGTGTTTGATGCAGGTAATTGGAGTAACCCCGTCACTGAATTTTCTACTGACCGTCTGCCGGTCAAGAGAGGCGATCCAGGACGCCCCGTCATCCCGATCTCCATCGGCATGGTGGATGTCCCAGAAGCACTCTGCGACTTTGGCTCTAGTGTCAACATTATACCCAGGGTACTCTATGAAAAATTCTTTACATATCCTTTATTAGAGACAACCATGTGTTTGCAGTTTGCAAATCAGACGATAACTTTTCCAAAAGGAATAGTGAGGAACCTTTGTGTCCGAGTTGGTACCTTGTATGCACCAGCAGACTTCGTAGTGGTAGAGACCGGAAATGATGAGAGAGCACCTATCATCCTAGGGAGGCCATTTTTGAACACCACGGGAGCTATCATCTATGCCATTGCTGCTAAGATCAGTTTCTATGTCAAAGGGAAGAAGGAGACATTTTTCTTCAAGAACAAGACTACACAAATTCCAAATCAATCCAGACGTGAATCAAGGAAGAGGACCAACAGGAGGAACAGGAACAAGCAAGTGTGGACCGAGTCAGCTAAGATGGTCACTGTAGTCCATGGAGGCCAAGATCACCAACTGAAGTCACCGTTTTTGACCAAGAAGGACGACCCAGGAATGCCAAGCATTTATTGCTCCATAAATGGATACAACTTCTACAAGACGATTTGCGACACCGGATCAGGCGTCAACATAATGGCCGCAGTCACCTATCGGCTCTTGTTCGGAACCATGCCACTAAGACCAACATACATTCAACTCCAGATGGCAGATCAGACATTTCAAGAAGTTAAAGGAATAGTATCTGATGTCCCAGTCAAAATAGACGATCACTTTGTCTACACAGACTTTCAAGTTGTTGACATGGGAGAAGATGAATATGATCCACCCATCATCCTTGGAAGACCGTTCCTCAGCACCGTTAAAGCAATTATCTATATTGGAACCGGAGAAGTCCATATGCACTTCCCCTCAGAGAAGGTACGCCGTTACTTTACTGACCCTGACTATATCGTTGAAGAATCTAAGCAGGTCAGAAAGAGACGCAACCGCAACCACAGGAGGCAGATCATCAAGGACGGATGGGCAGACTATGAAGGAGAAGTTGTAAGGTCAGAAGACGTAGAGTTTAAACAGAATTATCCAGAGGAGATTGAAGCACCGAGTCAGGTATGGAAAATGAAGATAACTATACAAGAAGAGGAGGCGCTGCCGGAAGTACCGACTACGCCACCCAACGAACCTCAGGACGATTGAGAAAATGGAGAGTCCCGTTCGGAGGACTTAAAAACACCGAACGCCTTGCCAAGAGGTAAACTTGGTAGTTATCCTTTCCCTTTCAGTTATTTTAAATAGTTTACTTAGTTAAACATGCTCATACTGTCTTAAAAAGAAAATAAAAATGTGAAAAATAGTAAGCCCCATGTGAATAGACGAGTGGCATAAAACCCATACGTACATTCACTGTGGTGGCATAAAAATAAAATAAATATTTTTCTGCTTTATAAAATAAAAATATAAAAACAGGGAGTAATAATTATTAAGGAGTCTCAAGATGATAAAGGCTAGATATTTATGCTAACACTTAATCAGTTCCACAAGCTTTGTTGTCTATTTGAGCTCCACAGAATTTAAGAATTCAAGAAGACTAGCAGACGGAGGACATTCTAATCGCTGTCAGAATACTGCTGACTTTCAACTACACCTCTGCCACCTGCTAGCTACATCGAGAGAAATTACGTCAAAATTCAGCTTGGGGGAGAGCACCCCCATTTATTTCGATAAGTATTTTTATCTATCTTTATACTTATATTATTTTAGAATATTAATACACATAAACTATGGGAAAACCAAATAAAGATTTTATGCTTATATATATATATTACTTAGTGTGTTTAATTAATAAATAAAGTGGCTATGCTAATCTGTATCTAGTAAAACTTAAGCATGGATATGATGAATAGTTGCTCTGCCTAATTTGCACATTTTAAGTTCTCTCTCAAGTTTAGACATAACTATTATAATTTAAAGCTTGCCCTAGACCTAAACTTGTGGGATGAAAACTTGATCTGAAGTCTAAGTTGTTAACGGATACGATATGGAAAGGCTGAGCTGCTGTTTATCTGTTCCTAGAGATGCTAGAATTCTGAAGAATTTTATCTTTGAAAATCTTTAAAATGTTGCATGATGAGTTCCTGTATGATGAGAGTTTAAATTCCTACCACAGCCATATATACATGCTTGCTAGACCTTGAGCCACGCATTTACTATTTACTGCTTATGAGCATTGAGTATGGTCAAGCTGTGTAGACCCTTAGGAGCTTGTCATGTGGTTAAATCAAGATTTCACTTGCACGTTCACTCATATATGCTACTTCTACTCCGGAAGTACCATCCACATATATCCACCCATTCCATCTCCAGAACCACCTAAAAATATTCTACTCCTAATCCGGGAGAGAATAACCAAAAATATTTCTGTTTTCCCTTGTGAAATAAATGCTCAAGTTATCTTGTTACTACCACTTGGTATATTATCTCAAGAGATGAGTGCTCTAAAAAAAAAGAAGAAGAAAATAATACGAGGAAATAAAAAGGAGCAAGTGCTCGGAACCTCGAAAGAAAAGAAAAATGTGAGACGAGAGGTAAAAATGGACAAGTGTCCGACAGTAGAATTAGGGGTGCAAGATACCCACCTGAGAGAAAAGAAAAAGAAGAGCATCTCATTCTCCTCATAAAGTTTCAAAAGCAAGGAAGGTATGTATCCCCTCAAAAGAACAAAGTAGAATTAGACTTTCACCACCATTGTTTTCACCATTGTTTTCACCATTGTTATCACCATCATCACCATATACCATTCATTCGCCACACATGCACATCTTGATTAAACTTATTGACTTGTTACTTTGGATCCATGGTTTGACTATGCAATACATGTCTTGTAAGTATGTATACTTTATCTCCCACCTATGAGGTCCAGATATTAAAGCCTTATTAGAGTAGGATGAGAGAGAAGGCAATGTCACTATGCCTCATACCACAAATACCACATATCTTGAGAGAAGGCATATACCATCAATGCCTTGGTAAGGATCCAAAAATACCACAAAAGAGAGACCTGAGAGAATCATACAAGGAATCTCTGAGTTTTATTTGAAAATCTGCAAAAACCCCAGAGCTATAGCTGATCAAGAATAAGAGACATGGCACTTGGCTAGACTGTTCTATCTTTTAACCACTCAAGACAGAAGTGACAGTTACAAGTCCCATGGTGAAGGTAAAGTAAGTAAGTTTTAAGTCTTGACAGTTTACTCTTACTCAGAGATGAGATCTTATTTAAAAGCATGTGTACCGTCAAATTTTTAATATATTGCAACAACTTATGATCCATAGCTGAGTCTATCCTTGCTCAGGGACGAGCAAGATGTAAGCTTGGGGGAGTTTGTTGACGGTCCTTAAGTATCAAATTTAATTATCAAATAAATAAAGAAAAGGATCCAAATGAAATAAAGATCTAGACTTAGGGTTTTATCTGACAGAATTCCATGAGTTTTGGTGTTTGTCTATTTCTGCAGGGAGTTATCAGGAAATATGGAAGAAAGGCCCACATGTCAGGATTACGTAAAGATATTAACGTGCTGCGCAATTATCTTACATCTAGAAGACTCCAGAAGCCACGAGACCGAAGCGGAGGCGAAACGGGGCCAGACCCTGGGCGGCCGCCCAGTTGGTCAGGGCGCCCGCCCATCTCTGGAGTCCAATCAGGACTCTGCTTTGCGGGAAGTCTCCACCGACCTAAAGGATGAATCTAAACCATACAATCTATGTCGGTTTGATCCAAGGGCCCATATTCACTTGAAGGGACTATAAAACCAGACCCCCTGGCCCCTAGAGGAGAGAGCCTCTCAACCCTAATTCATTGTTCCATCAAGGGAGAAGAAGCCTCTGATCAAGATTAGAGCCACCACATCAATTAGATATCTAGATTAGCATAGCTACATAGGATTAGAACTAGAAGGAGTCAATCTTCGATTGGTTTCCGGATCTGTCAGGAGGATTCTTGGTAATTCTCTAATTGTGCTTCTAATTGCTTTCTAATTATCTTTGTTCTTCAATATTATGAATATGACTTTGTTCTACTTCAATATATTGCTTATGACTTTGCTCTACTTGCTTATATTCAAGATTATATTGTTCTTAGTTTATCATAGTTATGTACTTGGCTTAGTTAGATACGATCTATATACATGCTTAGGATCGTATAGCGTTTATCCATCGGATCCATGGGTAAATGATAGATATTGTGTAGGCGTGGTGCTTATACCGTATTTATCTGCGATTGTACCCAATATGCCAGATCGTGGGGTAGTTCGTGATAGTGACAGCTTCATTGATTCTTATATAGTCCCCCTCTCGTGTATTGGGCTGGCAGAGCAACATTATTACAGGGGAGTGATTGCTATGTTTCTCATATTCCTTGCTAATATCACTATGCATGGGCGTAGTCTTGTCTCGCAATGATTGCTAAGTATGCTTGCACTAACTATGATATGCTAGACTATATAGTTGAGAATAACTTAGGGAATATTCTTGTAGTTCGTTCTAATACCATGCTAATGACTTTCTAGAGTATCTAATTGAGGTGCTTATCATATTTATTATGTGGCTAGATCAGATTAGTTATCCTTGTCACTATTATTATTTCATATATCTTTTATGTGACACTTATCCCTGTATGATGAGTTGGATATAATGTTCTCAATTATACATGCAATGATAGATGCTCAATCTCGTATTCTATTCTGTAATCAATAGTGATGATTGACTAATCCCTTCCCAGTGGTAAAAATATAAATAACGATACCTGGAATACTTCCCGGTTAAAATGCTGCATCGGTATTAATCTGTGCGCTTGCAGATCCCATTCATTATTTATTTAGAAGAGCAATTGCATATTTCAATACCGCGTCTCTTATATCATGCTGGGGATGACAACTTGGCTTAAGTGGTGTGAGGGATAGGTTTGGCATTTTTGGCACCGTTGCTAGATTTAGAACTTAGTCTACTTTTAGTAATGATGTTAAGAATACCCAACAAAGAGGACGTACAACGATCGGTCCTTAATCGACACAGACGGGGATAGATCCACACCCAAGACCTCCATACCTTGATGCGTCACTATCATCATCCCGTCCGGTCTCCTTTCATATTATTAACACATGGTTCTTTTCCACGATAGCAAATATAGCCCACCGTGATCCAGAATCCACCTATATCCTGCAGGTGACAGGAAATCACCTGGCTTCTACCGAGCTAGGCATGGCTAAGCATAGACGTGATTCTGACTAATTAGGATTTAGGTTATATATATTGGACAAGGAAGGGTATATATGCAGCAAGGGTTTCACCCAACTCCTATACTTAATGCAACAATACATATATAACATATATATACTCATTCACTTTCAAAAAAAGTAGGAGGCTTATAATGCTCCGGGGCTTGCCTGGAATGTGACACCGAGTCAGATTAGTTAGCTTGCTCCGTCTTGGTGACATCTAAGATCATAACACTTGCTTAATCATTCCATCTCCGGGATGATCCACCATCATGTCCTTCACGTGGTTCATGTAGCGTACCTAGATGACATGCAAGATGCAAGTGTATGAACACATGTAAGTGCAATAGACAAAGCATCACACACAGGAAGCAAGGCAAGAGCAGGGTTACACTAAACATACTTAAGCACTCCTCATTGCTTACTTAAAGATTACACAACCAACATGTTAAGACAACAAAGAATGCAACACTAAACATATTAGACATGGCATACATGTTTCACAAGATCCCAGGTGTATTAACTTGGCCATTATCAAAGACATGAGTCATACATAGCAATATACCAAGCAACAGCAATAAAAGAAATCAACCATTTTTAGGACTGTTAACAGCAGCTGAGTAAATAAATCATAACTAGAGTTACACAACTCCAAAAGACATACAAGAAGACATTTTGGAAAGCTTAAGAAATTATCTACATTTGATATTTAGACATCAAAGCATGTTTCTGAACTTAAACTGGTTGCAATTATGAAGCTCCAGAATCTGTCCCTGACAAACAGAGAGCAGCCATTTTTGGAATCAAATTTTAAACGGACATAGCTCACAAACCACAAGGCCAAATACTACCACATTTTAACAGAAGCTAGAGAAATGAGATATCTACAACTTTGCTATAAACACGATTCCCAGAAAACATCATTTACATATTGTAAATCAAACAGTTCCAGAAACTATCCAGAAACAACAATTGCAAACAATTAATTATTAACTTATGTTTCGAACATGCATTTGAGCAAAACCATTGTTACCAACAGTTTGCACATATCTAAAGAACACCATAAAACATAGTGGTCATTACCAAATAAATTTATTTAATGCCTTTCTCAATTTATTTGGATAATAAGGTGAATTAAATAACATATACCAAGGTGCCTAGTAAATTCCACCAAAATTACAGTAGCTTCTACATACTATCCATAGTCTACTGTACAAATTTCATTGCATTTGAATAAGCATAGCAACATCTATGAAAAAGATAAATTGCTATTGCAATTAACCATGTGAGAGCAAGATAAATGCATAAATAATATTTTCTTCTAACACATGGTCATATTATTGATCAACATGATACAACAATATCATAGGATTGTAGTGGAACAACATTTTCCATTTGTACATTTTTATTGATAATTATAAACCATTTATCAAGCCCTATGAAGACATCTCTGTTCAAATCATGGACAAAATCTATTATGCCATATTAAACAGCAATAACTTGAGTTTCATGTGTCCATAAATTATGATTATGTACTTCCTAGAAAGCTTACGAAATTGTGAACAACTTTGTTATAAATATCTAGAGCCAAATCTACAACTAACAAGGTCTTACATAACAAACAATGCATCACTGTCTGGGTTTAGATAGAAACTGAAACAATAATTTAATCTACTATAACTAAATATATGCTCGACCAAAAATTATGCTATTTAGCTTGCTGGAAAGCTTATGAAAACTACTAAAACTCATATATTTTCATCCAGGCATGATTCACAACCTAACTGAGCCAAACAATATAAACATGCACATCCACTCAGAATAGGAGCAAAGCAACACAGAGCATTTGTTATTTTTATAACTCTTAATCTATCATTCCTAAATTCATGAAACTTTTACCAGAAATCAAGTATCATATGTCACGCTTCTCACAATATTTTCACATTTATGTGAACAATAATACAGTGGTTATGAAAAAGACAAATATAATAAGCAATTAAAACCGAACTGCCCAAATCTATTTTTACCGTGAAAACTTCAAACTAAAACATGCAATAATATAGATCTACTGCATAGAGAATTTCACAAGGATTCCAAAAAGTTCACATTTGCTATTTTACGACTTTTCTATGAATTACTATACATTTCCAAAGTTCATCCATGAAATTTGCAAAAACAAAAGAAAAGGAAAACAGATCTTGCACCGGAAACCCTAGATTTTCTATTAATCACGCCACAGCCCATATGAATCTTGGCTCGCATCTGGAACCCTGAGTTGTTTCATATTCTAACACGGAGTCCCTGCATTCTTCTTTACGGGCAGACAATGATGGAAGGGAATGGAGGTCGGCCATTCAATGGCGACACTCGAGCCAAGGACGCCCTAGGGCTTAGCCACACCCAGCCTTGGCCATGCTAGGCCGCTGCATCCGCACGACCACGAGCAGCAGCAGCTCGAGCTCCCCTCTGCTAGCCATGGCAAGGGGAATAGAAGAGTGGACAGGGAGATAGAGAGTGAAAGGGCAAGAGTGGTGGAAAAGACCGTGGGCAAGTGCTCGGGGGTGGAGGAGGACAGGGAGGGTTCTCTGGTGCTCGTCCGCAATGGTACAGAGAGAGGACAAGGCAAGGTGGAGGTGGCAGCCATGGTGAGGGCGCCCTGCTGCATGGTCGCCATGCACAGGCCACGTGCCGGCCTTTGAGGCATTCTGTCGAACACGTGTCGGGTGACGGTTTAGATAGAGTGGAACATGATTTTCGGCTTCTTGCAGGCCGAATTAGACCTTGGGCCAAAAATGAAGTTTGTTGTACTCGGCCTGTTCTCCAACTTTGATTCAGAGTGCAAAGCCATAAGATCAACACATTAAGAGATAATTAGATGCCAAATCATGAGTGTCAACAAATTGATAATGATTAGCAAAACTCAAAATTGATGACCAAAACAAAGTCAAATTGGTGTCATCTTTTGGTATGCTCTTGTCCACAATATGTACTCCAACTTTTATTTTGGTACCCAAGCAAGTTGTTTATAAGAATTAGGAGAACGCGGGATGCCAACGTGATGAACTGCAAACCTAGACTTAGAAAATTCGAAGTGGTGGAAACTATAGCAGATTCAATCTTGTGACCATTATTTGACATACTTAGAAGATGATTCGGACTTAGGCACTTTAACAAGTTTGTAGGATACAAACTATACTACAACTTTTAATAAAGGACCTTGTATTGGTTCAGCTTTGTTTGGAAGATACAAGGCTCCCAACTAGGGTACCCGAAACTGAGAACCTTAAGGACTTAGCCAAAATTATTGAGTTCCAAAACAGCATTGCATTGAATCTTGTAAGCTTAATTTGACTAGGTTAGGGACCAAACTAGCTCTTGACAATTAAACAAAGTTTGTTTTACAGAAGCTAAACTATAACTTTTATTTAAGGTCAAACCTCAGAAATAGTACAGAAGCCAGACTTTCACTTTGGTCAAAGCAGCAACTTGATAAAGCATGAATTAAGGTTTTAGGCCACTTGAAGCATATTATGGGCACAAGATCAACATGAACCCTTCATGACTTTTGTTGTAGAGTTTATCTAGAGTCATTTGGGCAAGGTTGTAAGGATTGGTTGATGACCCATGGTTCTATTCACTTAATGAGGCTATTCCAATAAGCATGTAACTTAACGTTTCATGTGACCTTTTTATTCCAAACTCCATGAAACTTTTTGAGTGATCAACCTAGGTAGAGGTGGAGGTGATACATGTGAAAGAAGCACCATCAACACCCACAAGTTCTATTATACAGGATCATCAAGCATTCACTTGTCACAACATCAAAGTATGTTTCATACTATCATATATGAACAAATGATGCTTATGCTCATGAAATGTAAGTGCCAAAACGCAAGACAAACACCTGGGGTGTTACAACCATCATCACTAAAAATAGAGATAAACCCTACTCCTAGCAACAACACCAGAAATGCACGGTAAATAATTAACCTGTCAAATTGCAACTAACCACTCTAACATTCCTAAGCATGAAATAGGTTGTCATCCCTAATTACATTGCTAGGAATTTACTATAGATTCACATGTTCTACTGCAACTAGACAGAGAATAAAATATATGAATATAATTATAAACTAAATGGATTATGCAAGTGGACATATAATTATACCATTGTAGCATTTTACCTAGGGAAGTATCCAGGTTGTCGATTTATATTTATACCACTGGGAAGGCTAAGTGTTAAACTATAATCTATTATATTGATAAGAAGCTATATAGGATGATACATGATATTACCCAAATCGTATAATCTACTCATAATAGGTAGAGGTAACAAGATAAATATAGATAAATAATAGTGATAGCATATTCATCAAGTATCATAATTAAGGATAATCATCAGAGGATCTACTAGTCATACTAATAGTTAGCCAATGGATAAACTAGGGAGTTGAATCTAAGGTAATTATGTAACTACGCCAATGAATACCTCTAATTAGTGCAATTACATCTAGAAACCATCATTAAGTCAACCCTATATCATAATTACATGTAAAGATGCATCAACTAATGAGGATATTAAGACACAAGGGTCACCTCCTTCGCGACCACGCCCATGCTTGTCCTACGTATGGAGGGTGGACTACAGAGAAACCAACATAGCTGGCACCTACGCGGACTACCACACGTCCTAGCACATCAGGGTGCACTCGTAGACAAACAAGATATCTAGACACCACGTCTACATATTGTCTATCATCTACCCAACGATCGACTAGGTAAACGTTATATGAGCAATTACATGAATTCAATAAGATCAAACCAACTATCCTAGACATATAATCAAAGTATACAATGACTAATGCTATTAAAAACATATGAATCAAGAATAAAGTCTCCCTAATATACAATTAAATACTATAAAGTAAGAACTAGATCTATTACCGAACATTTGCGAACTAGATCGACGCCACGAGCTCCAGATCCCGATGAAGAACTAGATCTCCTCTACTTCTAATCTAACTAACTAGAACTATAAACTAGAAGGCTCTTGATGAACTTGAAGGCGCTTGATGCTTGATGGCTTGAGGCCTTGATGAATAATGAATTGGCTCTCTCCAAGGGGCTCTACCCATGTATTTATAGTCCGGTGGGATGCGCGTGCGCCATAGTGTAATACCCGATTTTAAGGACAAAACCAGATATGCACCATATGTGAGTTTTAGAAGTCAAATCTCACATATAGCTAAAAATAAGGGGTAATATCAAAAGACAATGCATAATTATATAACGTACTTAGTATAAAAGATATAACCTTTGTTAGCAAACAGCGGATAGACAACTCCAACCTTCGGGTATTAACTTCACTCTACAGAATCCAACTGACTGGTTGATCACAAGCCTAAACTTCTCCTGAGGTTTGGAGGAAATAGCAAGAGTGAGTCCATGTCGAACTCCACAAGTATAGCAACTAGATTGTATAGATCCCACAATCTCGTGATCAATGTGACATAAATAATGTAGAGCATTAAATAATAAATAATGAGTATTTTAACACAACAAGAATCATCACCGTTGATGCAAGAATCCCCAAGGCCGCTCCTGACCGTGAGCTCGGCTAGTATACCAGTTTTTAACACTCTGCAGAGGTTGTACATCTTTACCCATGAGTTATGACCGTGAGCTCGGCTAGTATACCAGTTTTTAACACTCTGCAGAGGTTGTACATCTTTACCCATGAGTTATGATTTACCCTTTCGCCCGAGGTGATCAGCCTCTTAACCCACTTCCAAAGAAGGTCGGCAGGATCACTAAGAAACCTTTCAAAAGTTCGTCTAACATGTTAGGGCCGCAAGGTTTCCTTTGCGAGCAGATATAGATACCCCCTTCCGAATGGCACAATGACGCGTAGCCTATACACATAGGGACAGGGGCTCGCACTATACCCATGTCGGTTCAGCTCCTCTAGCACCCTTTCGGGTAACCGCTAACAAGCTAGAAAACGTCTTCATACTGAGATAAAGCCAGAGCCATTATAGCCCTCATGGTTGCACTGCTGTCCCGGTTATCACTTACAGATAAATCATCAAGTTGTTAAAAAGTCATTTTTATCATTTATTACTTAACATTAATCTAGTCACAGGATCATGCTCACAGAAATAAAATCCAAATGTTATACTTGCCTTAATCCAAATGCTCTTGCTGATCCTTTTGGTTCTGCTGATCCTACTTGTCCAAAGCTCTGATCTTGATTACTGAAGCACTCTCGTTCACCACGAATTGTTTACCGACTAAACTCGATCATTGATCACCAACACAAACATCAGAGACAACATACACGAAGCAAATAAGGCTACAATTAGAACAGTACACCAATCATATAAAAACATTATGAAAAGTTTATAAAATGATTCTACGCAGCGCTATGATCATACGGACGTAAAGATCACGAAAATCGGAGTTAAAACGTAGAAGTTATAAATTTTCTAATATTTTATCTAAAAATGTAATTAATAAAATAGGATCACGAAATTAAAAAGTTTCAAACTGGTGAACCAAGTTTACTAATATGTAGATCTCGTGATTACGAATCTAACGCAATTTGACTGGGTCAAAACAGAGTTAAAACAGAGAAGATATGACCTAAACAAACTTTGTATTCCTGAATTTATTTTTCTAAAGAAAAAACGGCAATAATACTCGCGTGATGTCATTAAATGGTCATCACAACATCATCAAGCTATCAATACGTTAAGCAGGAATTGGAAAAGCTTGCAATACGGCAAGGCAACGCAAGGCACTGTGCACGGAGAATACTTGGCCAGACTTGCGTCGATCAGCGTTAGCTATCACAATCCGCAGGAGAATAGCAGCTGGGCTTAGCCCGCCGGTTGTAAGGATCAAAGAGTTAATGATAAAGAGATCACCATGCTCGAGATGGATTGGAGCAGGTAGGGATGCAGATCGTCGACGATAGCTGCTCACGCTTCTGGGATGCTCGGCAACCAGTGGCGGAGCTGGCCAATTTTCACGCCTAGGGCCAAAATCAAGTATATATACCACCCGTACTAAATAAAAATAACTTACGTATCTAGTCTAATACTAATAGATAACAAAAGTAGCTTATAATGTATAAATTTATATGATCTCATATTTATACTTAAAATCGACAACATAATTGACGATGAAAACATAAAAGTGATACAAAAAAAACCTCACTAATGATGGTTTAGCATGTGAATCTGAGAATTTGAGCTTGGATTTAAGAATTTAGAATATGTTTATTACCTAATTAAAATCGGCTTCAAGACAAAGTCTATCCGCCTTCTAGTGCTGATGGCCTCATCCGGTGCTCATGTTTGGCAGCACTCAAGCTGTCCAGCTCAGTGTGGCAGTGCCCAGGTGAGTCACCGCTCGCCGGAGAGGCACCCAAGCAGCCAGTGCGTCGAAGACCTCTTCTGCCGTCCTAGCAGCGGCCGGCGGCGGCTCTTAGGACCTCAGGAAAAAGAAATCGAGACAAAGGAGGTTACGCCGCACGTGAGTCCGTGAGTCGAATAATTGGGTCTTGCCATCTCAGGTCAGGGAGACGTGAAGAGAAAGAATAAAATATAATTTTACTACCTTATGAATTACCAAACTGGAGCTCCTCATATGATAGTTTTAGTATACTTTGTTCAAGGGGTTGGTACATATAAAACTCTTCACATTTACGTCAATTAGCGATATGGTACTAATTGATTTGCAACATTTATCTTTACTAATAGGCCTAATTAATTATTAAAATCCATTAATAAATAAAAAACATGGGCCTTGAGCATTGGAAAAAGAATAAGAGATTTACTATTTTCGGAATTATTTAATTTCATGAGAAAAGTCTAGAATTATTATTTGAACTGTGAAAAATATTCCGAAAGCTCTAACAATTCGGAGAAAATTCTCAGAGACAAAATGGAACATGAGGAACTCAAATAAAGTATTTGGAATTCATGGTAAGATAATTTGGAGCATCTAAAAATTAGATTATGCTCACGAAGATAGGACCGAAAAAAAATTCCTGAGACGTTTGTAGAGATTGCTTGATGGATGAGGAACTAAACGAAATGATTTGGATAACAAAGAAAATATTTTAGGAAGCTCCTAATAAAAACTTGAGCTGTGAAACAAGGAATTTGGTTATAGATAAAGATAAAGACGTACAAGATCGATCTACTAAACGCATTTTAAAAACTTTACTCACTCAACACACAAAGGAGCAACAACCAAACATCACATCAAAACGTATGTACCAGCATGTATGCACAACAACGTTGCTAGACCCTATGATGAATTTTAATTTAAGGAAAAATTTCATTTTACTGAGCACAAAAATACAAAATAAATTATTTTAGCTTTATTTTCAAAGAAGCAAAATTTAGGGTGTTACACATAGGATCAAACCGACTTAACCAAGGGCCGAGATGCATCAGGAGAGGCGGTGGAGGAAGCTTCCGAAAGAGGGGGCGGTAACCCTAAAGGGGGGCGCCGGCCGACGCTAGGGTGGGGCCGACCGGCCCCACCTAGCAGCCGCCAGGCCCCCCGTTGCTTCGGGTGCCTTCTCGATCCTTCCTGAGTCTTCTTGCGACGTTTCCCGTGGCGGATAAGTTTTGTGTTTATTTTGCACTAGAGTCCCTCTTTCTAGCTTTCCTGAAATTCATAATGTAAAATACCGAATATGCAGAACTCGTTGAAATTGTCAGATAAAACCCTATACTAGTGTGTTTTCATGTTTTCCTTCAGGTCTATAAAAGTTGACGTTATCGATCGTCAACAATTCTCCCAAGCTTACCTTTTGCCAGTCCCTTGGCAAACCAAGCCTAAGTGGTATATGTATTTGGATCGAGAGTTGCCCCAATGTTTTCATTCTTTCCAAGTACACATGCTCCCAAATAAGGATTTTCCTCCCGATTAGTTAATAACTGCTCTAATCTTCAAACTTACCCGTTTTACCCTTAACCATGGGGCTTTGTAGCTTTTGCTTCAGTCTTGAGAAATTAGAAGACAGAACAATCAGGTCAAGCACTATATCTTAAATTCTTTGTAGAATCATTATTCCGGAGCTTTTTTAAGTTTTTAGAATAAAACTCAGAGCTTAGTTGTATGACACCCTCAAGTCTATTAATGTATGTGGTATTTATGGTTCTCTCTTGAGGCATTAATGATGTTATGCCTTCTAAATGTGTATTATATATTGCTTTGGTAGGAATTCACTTTGTCATACAAGAGCTCATTATGTAGGATTTTGGGTTTTCAAAATAAATCTCCATAACTTAGTAATGCTTGGAATAAGATAAATAGTAGCTCAGACTTTCAATGATCATATCAACCAACAACCTAGACTTAGCTCAAACTTATGCCTCCACAAGTTATAGGTTCAGAGTAAATCTTTAAATTAAAACAGTAATGTCCAAAACTCGAGAAAATCTAAAGTTGGAATCTAGGGACACTACTGCACGTTCGGGCATTAGCACCAGTCGGGAAGGGCCTGTTGCCCCTGTAATATCCACATAGTTGTTCCCCTCTTCTTGTGTTAAACACCACTGTACGATATATAAAAAAAGATTAACGACCACGGCAATAAGAAAGCTGAAAGTCAGTGAAAGTTTTCTAGCTAGTACAACTTACTTGTGGATGAATTATATTAAGCGGCGCTTTAGAACCAATGAGATGCTCACTGTCAATAAATCTTTCCCAAACCCTACACACAACCATTGTAGATTGTCAACTAATATTGTAGAGTCATATTATGAAATTCTTCTAGCTGAGATTGACATTACGTAATTTTGAATAATGTTTACTATTTGTTGGTAATTTTCTTGTGGTTTTCTCAGTGAGTCATAGATTATCAGTCGGTTCTTGGGAATTTCAATGACCATGAGTATCCAGTGAAAGCTGTTCATTACACACATATATATAGTGAGGCCTATAACTATATAAAACCCGAATCAATCAAGTAATAATAAGTAAAATAAAATGTGCATGCACTTAATAACTATATAACTCACTCAAAGTTGTAGGGGAAGAGTATTTTTTGTTTTTCTTTTTGGTTCATGAAGAACCTCATAATATTGGTTCAGACTTCTGTCTCATGAGATGCTGTCCACACTACCTGCGGAGCCTTGAAAATAATATAAGGGCCAACGGACCCAATACTATTGTCATTTTTGCTTTTGAGCTCTCTCATTTGGTGCCTACATATACACATACAAATCTTAAGTGTGTAAGGATTATATACATATAATTAAAGAAGGTAGAAGTTTAATAAAAAAAGAAAGAAATACTTACAAACAAAAGCAGCTGATGAGAGATTTGTCGAGAGCGTCGAGGTGATATAATTGGTACAATTCTTCTAACTGGACGTATATGAGTTCATCTCCATGGAAGTAGTGATGTTGTCGAATATGAACAGAAATCCAATTATCTCCCCTTTTAGACGCTTCCATGCACCACTTGTTCATTGCAAACATTTGTGTGCCGAGCTCATATAAATGCTGAGGGTTCATTAGACTTCTGCCCGGTTCATATCTTGTCCTCCATTGATCAACTACCTCAGCCTTTTCAAAAGTGTGACGTCCAGCAATAGCGGCAATATCTTCAATATTTAGACCGCTTTGTCCAAAGTAATGCTCAAGCGAATCTAGCTTAGACAAGATTAAAGATTGCTTTGGCATCAAGTCCTCATTTGAGCCGTATTGATTTGGCACAATCAATGGGGGCACCGGTTTTGATACTTCCCTGAGTTGTGGGACCCCCTTTCCTACTCTCTTCCTAGGCTGTGCAGACTTGACCAAAGAGTGCTCATAGTCCGAAAGTGTTGGCTTCTTGTGAGCTTCCCGCTACTTCTTTTGGTGGTCTGCCACCTTCTTCCTTAGTTCCTCTGGCTTTACATATAAGTATGGCTTTTTTGGGTTCCGCCGCTCTTTTGCTTCCTAGTTCAATTTAGCAAACCATTGTTTCACCTCTGCTTTAGATGAAGCAATTACCTCCTCTTCACTCTTTTCATAAGATAATTTCTCTGGTGTCTTAGTTTTTTTTGCTGAGGCAGCCTTCTTTGGAGGTGGGACCGATAACTTCGGTCGTTCTGGGGCGGACCACTTCTAACTGCCTCACTTTGGAGGCGATGGGACTGACCGTGTACTCTTTGGAGAGGGCGGTGCAGGCGGTGGAGGTAGTGGGGCCGATCTTTTTGGTGTTGGAGAACGCGGTGGAGGCGTTGGAGTCCTCGGTGGTGGAGGTGGAGACCGCGGTGGAGGTAGTGGTGGGGTCGGTGCGGCCGCCGCAGGTGTTGGAGGAGATGGGCTTGCAGCAGTTCCATCGAATCCAGCATCGTCATCGCCCGTAGCACTATGATTCGCTGGGAATGAACTGGACTTAGGTCGGAGGAGTCCCTACCGAGAAAACAACAAGTTCTCTGAGCAATTTTAAATGCAATACATAAATAATATAAGAAGTAAAATCACACAAAACCTATGGTGAGGAAGAGGCGACAGTGACACTCCTAAAATAATTATGAAGCACTTGTGCCAACAAATAAATGTCTTCTCAACTTCAACTAAGGTCTTCTCTCCGTCTCCCCCTTCTATTTCTAGAGGCACGCTGCCACAACCTCTCTCAACCCTATCAAGTGAGACGCTAGCATATCCAGCTGGTATTGGTCGACTATGGATTCTTGGAGTTCTCGTTCGGTCAATAGAGTTGACAACACCGATAGCCACCTTTTTGTTGCATTCTCGTCTGGTATGTGCAGCTCACAAGTAGTAAAAGCCTCTGTGACATCGTCCACGGAGAAGTGTAGCTTCGTGTCATCCTAAATAGTTGGTACTTCCATGGATACGCAACTTCTTTTCAACTGGCCTAGGGAGCTAATGTTGACCTCAGGCTGTGATGTACCTTGCCCTTTCGTCATTTGACTAAGTGCTTCTTGTACCTTCCTTTTAATCTCCGCCTACATCCATTCTTCATGAGATTTCTCGCGCTCTTGTGACTGCATAACAAAAGCTTTCAACTAGTGGATCCACTCTGCCTCCTAGTCCTTCTTTCTCTAGCGGCTTCTGTAGGTTTCTTGATCAGCTTCGAATGAATGCAGCCACAGAACTGCCCCATAGCCTCTCGTACGCCCACCGTGCTTAGGATTTTCAAGCGCATATGTGAGTTCATCCTTCTCCCTGTTGGGCCTAAACTCACCAAATTGAACCGCCTCTCATGCATGGACTAGTCTCTCTATAGCTCTAGAGATTTCTTGGCCCACAACTAGCGCCCCGATGTGTAACACCCCAGTGTTATGGTTGCATCCTTTCACATGCATAGCATGAGCATCATCATCTTCATAAGCATACCATGATCATCATTCACCTTGGGTCATGTCATTTTATGCATAAGTGTGTTCTAGGCCTTGGTAAGTAGTTCACCTATGCTTAACTCAACCTTTGGAACAATGTTCATGTTGGTCATATCTTCAAATTATGTTTCTAAGTCATACTTCCACTCATAGGCCCTATATACCTCTTTTGCTTAGGCTTTTAAAAAGTGTTTCATAAAATGTTTGCATGTCAAAACTTCCTAAAGCAAAGTTGTAGCAAATTTTATAAGGAATAAAAGTTGTTTCATGGCCATCTCTTGAAAATGATCACAACTTACTCAAAAAGTGCTCTCCAGGCAGATTTGGGGGCTGTTTTGACACTTGGCAAAATTTTGCCAAGTCGTGGCGCCACCAGTTTGCCTAATTGATTTTGGGAGCTTCCTATGTTTTCATCCAGGCTGAATTGGTCTTTGCTTTAGTTGACAAACTTGTAGAACTCAGTTAGTACTCCAAGAATGTCAACTACACCATCTCCTAATTCACCACTGTTTGGAAGATAATCAGCGCCAAAGTAGATGTGTCAAACAACAATGCAAACTCTGATGGCGAGCTTTGTCCGCCGTCGTGGCCGACCGGGCGCAGCGCCTGGCTGCCATTTGGCTCCCGTACGCTGGCGTTGGTCCCACTCGTCAGGTCATCGATGCGGTCGTGGACGCCACGCCACCCCGCACTCGCCCAGCGCCCATCCATTCTCTCTACCTCGCTCTCTCGCGACTCCACGGCCGCGACGTCATCGCCATTGCCGCCGAGAGCTTTGTGAGCTCCTCGCGCTCTCGCCTTCGCGTCTCGCCTCTTCTCCGAGCGTCTCCGAGTCCGCCTCGAGCTCCGCTATCTTCTCCACCTCTTGGCTAGTCGAGATCTCCTCGAGGTGAGCCACATTTCCAAGGATTACCGTCGTCGGGTTCACGGCCGTCGCGACCCCGACTCCGGCGAACCTCGCCGTTGCTCCATCCCTGCCTCCTTTCTTCTCTCTGAGTCACGTTAGAGCTTACTTAGGTCACCGTTGTTGGGTATTCTTAACATCATTACCAAAAGTAGACTAAGTTCTCTAAATCTAGTAATGGTGCCAAAAATGCCAAACCTATCCCTCACACCACTTAAGCCAAGTTGTCATCCCCAGCATGATATAAGAGACGCGGTATTGAAATATGCAATTGCTCTTCTAAATAAATAATGAATGGGATCTGCAAGCGCACAGATTAATACCGATGTAGCATTTTAACCAGGAAGTATTCCAGGTATCGTTATTTATATTTTTACCACTGGGAAGGGATTAGCAATCATCAATATTGATTACAGAATAGAATATGAGATTGAGCATCTATCATTGCATGTGTAATTGAGAACATTTATCTAACTCTTCATACAGAGATAAGTGTCACATAAAAGATATATGAAATAATAATAGTGACAAAAACAATTAGTCTGATCTAGCCACATAATAAATATGATAAGCACCTCAATTAGATACTCTAGAAAGTCATTAGCATGGTATTGGAACGAACTACAAGAATATTCCCTAAGTTATTCTCAACTATATAGTCTAGCATTATCATAATTAGTGCAAGCATACTTAGCAATCATTGTGAGACAAGACTACACCCATGCATAGTGATATTAGCAAGGTAAATGAGAAACATAGCAATCACTCCAATCTAACTAAGCCAAGTACATAACTATGATAAACTAAGAACAATATAATCTTGAATATAAGCAAGTAGAGCAAAGTCATAAGCAATATATTGAAGTAAAACAAAGTCATATTCATAATATTGAAGAACAAAGATAATTAGAAGAAGAATTAGAGAATTACCAAGAATCCTCTTGACAGATCCGGAAACCAATCGAAGATTGACTCCTTCTAGTTCTAATCCTATGTAGCTATGCTATTCTAGATGTCTAATTGATGTGGTGGCTCTAATCTTGATCAGGGGCTTCTTCTCCCTTGAAGAACAATGAATTAGGGTTGAGAGGCTCTCTCCTCCAGGGGCCAGGGGGTCTGGTTTTATAGTCCCTTCAAGTGAATATGGGTCGTTGGATCAAACCGACTTAGATTGTATGGTTTAGATTGATCCTTTAGGTCGGTGGAGATCTCCCACGAAGCAGAGTCCTGATTGAACTCTCAAAGGGGGCGGGCGCCCAGGGGAACAGGGCGGGCGCCCTACCTCTGGCCCCATTTCGTCTCCGCTTCGGTCTCGTGGCTTCTGGAGTCTTCTAGATGTAAGATAATTGCGTGGCACGTTAATATCTCTATGTAATCCCGATGTGTGGGCCTTTCTTCTGTATTCTCTGATAACCCCCTGTAGAAATAGACGAACACCAAAACTCGTGGAATTCTGTCAGATAAAACCCTAAGTCTGGATGTTGATTTCATTTGGATCCTTTTCTTTGTTTATTTGATAATTAAATTTGATACTTAAGGACCGTCAACAAACTCCCCCAAGCTTACCTCTTGCTCGTCCCTGAGCAAGGATAGACTCAGCTATGGATAATAAGTTGTTGCAATATCTTTAAAAATTGACGGTACACATGCTTTTTTTAAATAAGATCTCATCTCTGAGTTAGAGTAAACTGTCATGACTTGAAACTTACTTACTTTACCTTCACCATGGGACTTGTAACCGTCACTTCTGTCTTGAGTGGTTAAAAGATAGAACAGTCTAGTCAAGTGCCATGTCTCTTATTCTTGATCAGCTATAGCTCTGGTGTTTTTGCAGATTTTCAAATAAAACTCAGAGATTCCTTGTATGATTCTCTCATATCTCTCTTTTGTGGTATTTCTAGATCCTTACCAAGGCAGTGATGGTATATGCCTTCTCTCAAAAATATGTAGTATTTGTGGTATAAGGCATAGTGACATTGCCTTCTCTATCACCCTACTCTAAAAAGGCTTTAATATCTTGAGCTCATAGGTGGGAGATAAAGTATACATACTGACAAGACATTTATTGCATAGTCAAACCATGGATCCAAAGAAACAAGTCAATAAGTTTAATCAAGATGTGCATGTGTGGCGAATGAATGGTGTATGGTGATGATGGTGATAACAATGGAGGAAGTCTAAATCTACTTTTGCTCTTTTGAGGGGATACATACCTTCCTTGCTTTTTGAATAGTGAGGACAATGAGATGCTCTATTTTTTTTCTTTTTCTTTCCTTTCAGGTGGGTATCTTGTACTCCTAATTCTATTGTCGGACACTTATCTATTTTTACCTCTCGTCTCACTTTTTCTTTTCTTTCGAGGTTCCGGGCACTTGCCCTTTTTATTTCCTCGTATCTCTTTTTTTAGAGCACTCATCTCATGAGATAAGATAGCAAGTGGTAGTAACAAGATAACTTGAGCATTTATTTCATAAGGGAAAACAGAAATATTTTTGGCTATTCTCTCCCGGATTAGGAGTAGAATATTTTTGGGTGATTCTGGAGATGGAAATGGATGGATATATGTGGATGGTACTTCCAGAGTAGAAGTAGCATATATGAGTGAACGTGCAAGTAAAATCTTGATTTAACCACATGACAAGCTCCTAAGGGTCTACACAGCTTGACCACACTCAATGCTCATAAGCAGTAAATAGTAAATGTGTGGCTTAAAGTCTAACAAGCATGTATATATAGCTGTGGTAGGAATTTAAAACTCTCATCATACAGGAACTCATCATGCAACATTTTTATGATTTTCAAAGATAAAATTCTCTAGAATTCTAGCATCTCTAGGAACAGATAAACAGCCGCTCAACTTTCCCATATCATATCCGTTAACAACATAGACTTCAAATCAAGTTTTCATCCCACATGTTTAGGTCTAGAGCAAGCTTTAAATTATAACAGTTATATCTAAACTTGAGAGAGAACTTAAAATTTGCAAATTAGGCAGAGCAACTATTCATCATATCCATGCTTGAGTTTTATTTAGATACAGATTAGCATAGCCACTAAGCAGATATATGTATAAGCAAAAGATATATAAGCATAGCCACTAAGCAAAAGATATGTAAGCATAAAATCTTTATTTGGTTAAGCATAAAATCTTTATTTGGTTTTTTCATAATTATGTATATCTATACTTTAATATAGTATATGTATAAAGATAGATAGAAATAATTATCGGGATAAATGGGGGTGCTCTCCCCCAAGCTGAATTTTGACGTAATTTCTCTTGATGTAGCTAGCGGGTGGTAGAGGTGTATTTGAAAGTCAGCAGCATTCTGACAGCGATTAGAATGTCCTCCGTCTACTAGTCTTCTTGATTCTTAAATCCTGTGGAGCTCAAATAGACAACAAAGCTTGTGGAACTGATTAAGTGTTAGCATAAATATCTAGCCTTTATCATGTTGAGACTCCTCAATAATTATTACTCCCTGTTTTTATATTTTTATTTTATAAAGCAGAAAAATATTTTTATTTTATTTTTATGCCACCACAGTGAATGTACTTATGGGTTTTATGCCACTCGTATACTCACATGGGGCTTACTGTTTTTTTCACATTTTTATTTTGTTTTTAAGATAGCATGAACATGATTAACTAAGTAAACTGTTTGATATAATTGAAAGGGAAAGGATAACTACCAAGTTTACCTCTTGGCAAGGCGTTCGGTGTTTTTAAGTCCTCCGAACGGGACTCTCCGTTTTCTCAATTGTCCTAGGATTCGTTGGGTGGCGGAGTCTGTACTTCCGGCGGCGCCTCCTCTTCATGTATAGTTATCTTCTCTCTCCACACCTGACTCGGTGCTTCGGTCTCCTCAGGATAATTCTGTTTAAACTGTACGTCTTCTGACCTTATCACTTCTCCTTCGTAGTCTGCCCATCCGTCCTTGATGATCTGCCTCCTCTGGTTGCGGTTGCGTCTTACCTGCTTAGATTCTTCAAAGATGTAGTTAGGGTCAGTAAAATAACGGCGTACCTTCTCTGAGGGGAAGTGCATATGGACTTCTCCTGTTCCAATGTAGATGATTGCTTTAATGGTGCTTAGGAACGGTCTTCCAAGGATAATGGGTGGATCGTACTCGTCTTCTCCCATGTCAATAACCTGAAAGTTTGCGTAGACAAAGTGATCGTCTATTTTGACAGGGACATCAGTTACTGTTCCTTTAACTTCTCGAAATGTCTGATCTGCCATCTGGAGCTGAATATATGTTGGTCTTAGGGGCACGGTTCCGAACAAGAGTCGATAGGTGACTGCGGCCATTATGTTGATGCCCGATCCGGTGTCGCAAAACGTCTTGTAGAAGCTGTATCCATTTACGGAGCAGTAGATGCTTGGCATTCCTGGGTCATCCTTCTTGGTCAAAAATGGTGACTTAAGTTGATGATCTTGACCTCCATGAACTACAGTGACCATCTTAGCTGACTCGGTCCACACTTGCTTGTTCCTGTTCCTCCTGTTGGTCCTCTTCCTTGATTCACGTCTGGATTGATCTGGGATTTGTGTAGTCTTGTTCTTGAAGAAAAATGTCTCCTTCCTCCCTTTGATGTAGAAACTGATCTTGGCAGCTCTAGCGTAGATGATAGCTCCTGTGGTGTTCAAGAATGGCCTCCCTAAGATGATGGGTGCTCTCTAATCATTACCGGTCTCTATCACCACGAAGTCTGCTAGGGCATACAAGGTACCAACTCGGACACAAAGGTTCTTCAATATTCCCTTAGGGCAACTTATTGTCTGATCTGCAAACTGTAAACACATGGTTGTTTCTAATAAAGGATATGTATGGGCATAATGTTGACACTGGGGCCAAAGTCACAGAGTGCTTCTGGGACATCCACCATGCCGATGGAGATCGGGATGACGGGGCGTCCTGGATCACCTCTCTTGACCGGCAGAAGGTCAGTAGTGCATTCAGTGGAGGGGTTTGATGAGGACATCACTCCTTCGGATGCACACGATGATCCTACGCTCACAAGAGCTCGCGCGCGACAACTAAATTTACAGGTGAGCTCGTTCCTAAGCAAGTCTTTATATGATTTTGAGAATAGATTGCTACCTAATGATTATATTGTGCTTAGGAATCATGGAGAGGACCAGGGGATGCATAAGGGAGGGCTTGGAGGCGTGGAGGACCAGCAAGGGCGCCCAAGTCAAGGTGGAGGCCCAAACCAAGTCGACTTCGAGCCTGTTTCGGAGTCCAGGACCAGCGAGGAGTAAAACGGACGCCCAGGACGCATCCGGACTCTGTTTTCGACGATCCACCCATGGTTGGAAAGATAATTTCATAAGGAAACCAATGGCATTGGTTTGAGGTCCAAATTAATTCTGAGTCATCGGGAAACGTCAAAACAAGTCAGCATCCAGAATCTGTTCCAGTGCTGCGTCACCGTTTTTGGTCTGTTGGGCCGTGTATCGTCGTTGAGCCCATTAGCGGGGCGCGTCCAGGGGTGGCGACGACTCTTAGACCTCTATAACCAGCCGCCGCCACTCTCGTTAGGTTTTGGGGTTTTGCTTAGATTATTCTGTCAAGAACAGTTTCGCCGCAGCGTCGGTTTGTGAGACCCCAACTCGTGAGATTAATCATTCATCTGCAATTTGGTTGCATTCTTTCTTGTTCTTGCTTGTGTTCTTCGATTTGCAGGCAAAGGACTCAGCCTTCTTGGCGAGGTCGACCGTGCATCGACGGTCGATAACCAGAGGAGACGTGGTGCTGCGATTGCGGGGTTTCAGGACCGAGTTGTTCGGAAGCCGGATCGAATTGTGTCGCGACTCCACCAAATCGAGAGTTATCAGAACCTTTCGGAAGATCAGGAACCCTAGTTCACATCAAGTGGTAATCAGAGCCTCAGGTTTACCGTCAGGTTCGCCCTTATCCTAGTTTAGTTGTGTTTCACTTTGTCCTAAAAATCCAAAAAAATTGCCCTACAAAAATACTTGTGTCATCTTTGTTTTCCCCAAGTCCTATCACCCGTTGTGGCCGTGCAATAATTTTTATTTCAGTTTGCTTTATTGAACGGTCGTCCCTCGTTATGTCATTGTGTTCGTTGGTTTAGATAAGTCTAGGTCTGGTTTGTTGACGTCCATCAGTTTGATCACACCTTTATTTTTATTTTTTTTACTTTTTTTCTGTCAGCAAATCGTGCTCTGGTTGCATGCCCCTAGAGTTGTGCGTGGACACAAGCTTTTGTGCTGAATACATGAACGACTGCCTAGTGGAGCTCACTGATCGTTTCCATCGGTGCTCCTGCTAGATTTTAGGAAACAAAATTTTAGCCGAGTCCAGATTTCCTTGAAACAAAATATATTAAAACAATTGATTTTGGCTAGTCGCACAAAGCTTCAGATTTCTATTGTGAAAGCACGCAGAGAAGGAAAGATTCTGTTCATCTAAAAGGCAGTAAAATATCTCCTTGACGGCTGTAGGTTTGGGCTCCGTTTCTTTTGCCGTGGGTTACAAATCAGTCAGTTGCGTATCTGTTACTTTGTACATTGCAGCATATTCTGTAAAAAAAAGAAAGAGCCACACAAAAAAAAGTAAAAGGCAACGAGCTGCAAAAAAAAAGAAGAAAAAAGAGAGAGAGTAAAAGCCGCAGCAAAAAAAAACTGAAAAGAATTTCAGAAGTGCTTGCATCCTTTGAGTCTCCACGCCGAGTTGTATTGTTGCTTGCTTGAACTAGGTCCTGGATAAGTTTAGGCCGGCGACATAGACTAGCTTGGGACTACTTTTCAATCTTGCAATTTCTGAATTAAATTATTGCTATTCCTTGCGACTATATTTTAAGCCTTCCTAGAGCTCCACATATTGCTTCTGGACAACACAAGTTTTGACCCCGTAATCTCAGCGCTACGTCTTCCAGGTATCCGTGCCTTGCTGGTAAGAACCGGTCAGAACTTGTTAAGGTGTTCCATTTGCTGTGATTTTTGAGGCACCACTCCACCTGAGTAGTAGGATTATTAGGGATAATTTTCACTACTTGTTGCTTGTGTTTTGTGTCTACAATGACAGGTGACGACGGAGAAGAAAATTCACCCAAAGAGTTTTCAGAGTGTGTCAGCCAAGAGCAACTACAATCGGTTTTAACCAATGCTCAGAAAGATATGAACGAGACAGCAACAAAGGCTGTAACTGCAGCACTCATTGACCTCAAGATCGGCAACACCCTTGAGAGATTGGACAAACGACTGTCCGCTCTAACTGATAGGGTAACTGCCTTAGAAGCCAGGCCACCACCCGAAGAAGATATTGATGGCAGCGACGCTGGTGATGAGGTATATGATGCCGATGGCAAGATTGATCGAGCAGCGACAATGCGAAACAGATTACGTCATCATCTTCACACAAACACCGCAGGTATGGGTGGCGCTCAACATTTCAACCGCCATCGAGGTAATCGTACTCATGCTCCCGATGATCCTTATGCTAAGGTTAAATTTACAATACCTTCCTTTTCGGGACATTATGATGCTGAGGAATACCTTGATTGGGAGATGACAGTAGAGCAAAAATTTAGTGCCCACCTTGTGCCTGAGCAACATCACATTAGACAAGCCACTAGTGAATTTAAAGATTTTGCTATCATTTGGTGGACTGGTTTAGTTGCAGATAATTGCCAACCTAGAACTTGGGAAGAACTTAAGGTTGCTATGCGTGATAGATTTGTGCCTCCATCATATCATAGAGACCTACGTAAGAGACTGATGCGTTTAGAATAGGGAGATAAATCCGTGCAGAATTACTATGGTGAGCTCCAAAAAGGTTTGATGCGTTGTGGCATAGTATAGGGACCCGAGGATTCGATTGTTTGTTTTTATGCAGGTTTGAGGGAGGAAATTCAGGACATAGTTGATTATAAGGAATTTAACACTATCAACCAGTTGTTTCAGTTTGCTATGCTTGCAGAGAAGGAGTTGCAGGGCGTGAAAAGCAGGGCAAGAGCAAGGGTGGTACCTCATACACACCGCGCATGGGGCCATTTTCCGGGCTTCCCAAGGCATCCTCTTTTCGGACGCCTCTACCAGCAAGCAAGCGGACGCCTTCTTCCCAACCTTCCGGGTCAGGTAAAAATTCCGTGCAGGAACCTTCAAAGAGTGCATCCTCCATTGCCTCAACGGGACGCACTTCTGGCATTCAGTGCCACCGCTGCCATGGATATGGACATGTGCAAAAAGACTGCCCAAGTAAGCGGGCATACATTGCTACAGAAGATGGGTACATCAGTACCTCTGACGTTGAAGATGATGAAGAAGAAGAACCTATTCAGGGAGACGGCGAGGTCTTTGGTAGCGGGGACACTTCAGCCTACATGAGCGTCATTGTGCAGCGAGTGCTCAGCGCACAAGTACAACAACCTGAGAAGCTACAACGCCACAATTTGTTCCAAATTTTCTTTGTCATCAACAACCGGCGAGCACGTGTCATCATTGATGGGGGTAGCTGCAATAATTTGGTGAGTTCAGATTTGATCAAGAAGCTTGGTTTGACCACGCGCCCACACCCCCATCCGTACCATATTCAGTGGTTGAATGATTCTGGTAAGGCTAAGGTAACAAAAACTTGCAGAGTTTCTATTTCCATTGGTACCTATGTTGATTCTGTTGATTGTGATGCAGTACCTATGGAAGCTTGTTCACTTTTATTGGGTCGTCCTTAGGAATTTGATAATGATGCTATACACCATGGTAGAAGTAACACATACACTTTTGTTCATAAAGGAAAGAAAATTACTTTGGTACCAATGACCCCTGCTGAAATTGTACAGGCTGATAAAGAACAAGCTGCTAGTTTGCATGATGTTAAATCTGAAAATCAGCAGGTTGCTAATTCTATTTACCCACCTAAAAATGATAAGTCGACACCTAATTCTAAGGCCGAGGGAATTAAATTGAAGGGTGCAGTTATGCTTGCAATAAAAAGTGACCTTGCTGAAATTTCTGATGATGATATTTGCTACAGTTTGGCTTGCAAACGAGTCTTGTTTTCGCTTGATGATAATGTTGGCTCGATACCTCCTGTTGTCACTAACCTTTTGCAGGAGTATGAGGATGTTTTTCCAGCTGAGATACCCCCGGGGCTGCCACCTATGAGAGGAATAGAGCATCAAATTGATTTGATCCCGGGAGCAACATTGCCAAACCGAGCTGCTTATCGAACCAACCCCGAGGAGACTAAGGAAATTCAGCGACAAGTCCAAGACCTTTTGGACCGTGGGTATGTATGAGAAAGCCTTAGTCCTTGTGCCGTTCCTGTGATTTTGGTTCCTAAGAAAGATGGTTCATGGCGTATGTGTGTTGATTGTAGAGCCATTAATAATGTTACTATTCGATATCGTCATCCTATTCCTAGGCTTGATGACATGCTTGATGAGTTATGTGGCTCTGTCATTTTCACAAAGGTTGACTTGCGTAGTGGCTACCACCAAATTAGAATGAAACTTGGCGATGAATGGAAAACAGCTTTCAAAACTAAATTTGGATTATATGAGTGGTTAGTAATGCCTTTTGGTTTAACTAATGCACCTAGTACCTTCATGAGATTGATGAATGAAGTTTTAAGAGCTTTTATTGGGCGATTTGTGGTGGTTTACTTTGATGATATATTGATTTATAGCAAGTCTTTGGATGAACATATGGATCACTTACGTGCTGTTTTTAATGCTTTACGTGATGCACATTTATTTGGTAACCTTGAGAAGTGCATCTTTTGCACGGATCGAGTCTCTTTTCTTGGCTATGTTGTTACTCCACAGGGAATTCAAGTGGATGAGCTAAAAATTGAAGCCATAAACAGCTGGCCGGTTCCCCAAACCATCACACAGGTACGAAGCTTTCTTGGTCTTGCAGGTTTCTATCGTCGCTTCGTCAAGGATTTTAGCGCCATTGCTGCCCCCTTGCACGAGTTGACAAAGAAAGGTGTGGTGTTCAAATGGGGTAAGGCACAAGAGGAGTCTTTTGACACTTTGAAGGACAAGCTTACACACGCGCCATTGCTACAACTTCCAAACTTTGGTAAGACTTTTGAGCTAGAATGTGATGCTAGTGGCGTTGGCATTGGAGGTGTGTTGATGCAAGAAGGTAAGCCCGTTGCATACTTTAGCGAAAAATTGCATGGCCCTGTTCTTAATTACTCAACGTATGATAAGGAATTGTATGCACTTGTACGTTCTTTAGAGATGTGGCGTCATTATTTGTGGCATAAGGAATTTGTTATACATTCAGATCATGAATCGCTTAAGTATCTTCGATCTCAAAATAATCTAAATCATAGACATGCTAAGTGGGTTGAATTTATTGAATCTTTTCCTTATATTATCAAACATAAGAAAGGAAAGGATAATATAATTGCTGATGCTTTGTCTCGACGATATGCTTTACTGTCCCAACTTGATTGTAGAATTTTTGGGCTTGAATCAATAAAAGAACAATATGTGTTTGATCCTGATTTTAAAGATGTGTTGCTGAATTGTAAAGAGGGTCGTACATGGAACAAGTTTGTGATCAATGATGGATTTGTGTTTAGAGCTAACCGTCTGTGCATTCTAGTCGGTTCCGTTCATCTGTTGTTGTTGCAGGAAGCGCACGGAGGAGGACTGATGGGCCATTTTGGTGCTAAGAAGACGGCGGATATTTTGGCCACACACTTCTTTTGGCCACAGATGAGGAGAGACGTTGAGCGGTTCGTGGCACGCTGCACCACATGTCAAAAAGCTAAGTCTCGCCTAAATCCACATGGTTTGTATATGCCTCTTCCTGTTCCTTCTATTCCTTGGGCAGATATTTCGATGGACTTTGTTTTGGGATTGCCTAGGACTAAGAGGGGGAGGGATAGCATTTTTGTTGTTGTGGATCGATTCTCTAAGATGGCACATTTTATACCATGTCATAAAAGTGATGATGCCATTTATATTGCTGACCTTTTTTTCAAAGAGATTGTTCGCTTGCATGGTATGCCTTCTACTATTGTTTCAGATCGCGATGCTAAATTCTTGAGTAACTTTTGGCGTACTCTATGGAACAAGTTGGGTACAAAACTGTTGTTTTCAACAACTTGTCACCCACAAACCGATGGACAAACGGAGGTAGTGAACCGTACTTTGGGCACCATGTTGAGAGCTGTTTTGAAGAAAAATTTGAAGATGTGGGAAGAATGTTTGCCTCATGTGGAGTTTGCTTACAATCGGGCAACACATTCTACCACGAAGGTAAGTCCTTTTCAGGTAGTGTATGGTTTTAACCCCTGTGCTCCCATTGATCTTTTGCCTTTACCTACCAATGAAAGAACACATAGTGATGCTAGTGCACGTGCTGAATTTATTCGTAAGTTGCATGCAACCACTAAAGAAAATATTGAAAAGATGAATGAAAAGTATAGAATTGCTGGTAGTGAAGGTAGAAAAGAGGTTAAACTTGAACCGGGTGATTTAGTATGGTTACATTTGAGAAAAGATAGGTTTCCAGAGCTGCGTAAGTCAAAATTAATGCCAAGAGCTGCTGGTCCTTATAAAATTATTGAGAAAATAAATGACAATGCATACAAACTTGAGTTGCCACCCGAGTTCGGGGTTAGTCCTTCTTTCAACATTTCAGATTTGAAGCCATATTTGGGAGAAGAAGATGACCTTGAGTCGAGGACGACTCCAATTCAACAGGGGGAGGATGATGAGGACATCACTCCTTCGGATGCACACGATGATCCTACGCTCACAAGAGCTCGCGCGCGACAACTAAATTTACAGGTGAGCTCGTTCCTAAGCAAGTCTTTATATGATTTTGAGAATAGATTGCTACCCAATGATTATATTGTGCTTAGGAATCATGGAGAGGACCAGGGGATGCATAAGGGAGGGCTTGGAGGCGTGGAGGACCAGCAAGGGCGCCCAAGTCAAGGTGGAGGCCCAAACCAAGTCGACTTCGAGCCTGTTTCGGAGTCCAGGACCAGCGAGGAGTAAAACGGACGCCCAGGACGCATCCGGACTCTGTTTTCGACGATCCACCCATGGTTGGAAAGATAATTTCATAAGGAAACCAATGGCATTGGTTTGAGGTCCAAATTAATTCTGAGTCATCGGGAAACGTCAAAACAAGTCAGCATCCAGAATCTGTTCCAGTGCTGCGTCACCGTTTTTTGTCTGTTGGGCCGTGTATCGTCGTTGAGCCCATTAGGGGTGCGCGTCCAGGGGTGGCGACGACTCTTAGACCTCTATAACCAGCCGCCGCACTCTCGTTAGGTTTTGGGGTTTTGCTTAGATTATTCTGTCAAGAACAGTTTCGCCGCCGCGTCGGTTTGTGAGACCCCAACTCGTGAGATTAATCATTCATCTGCAATTTGGTTGCATTCTTTCTTGTTCTTGCTTGTGTTCTTCGATTTGCAGGCAAAGGACTCAGCCTTCTTAGCGAGGTCGACCGTGCATCGACGGTCGATAACCAAAGGAGACGTGGTGCTGCGATTGCGGGGTTTAAGGACCGAGTTGTTCGGAAGCCGGATCGAATTGTGTCGCGACTCCACCAAATCGAAAGTTATCAGAACCTTTCGGAAGATCAGGAACCCTAGTTCACATTAGGGTTACTCCAATTACCTACATCAAACATGTCTACAAGATTTGCAGATTCTAATCCTTCCGGTTGTGATGGTATACCGGTGTTAGTAGTAGGAACAGCAACAGCTATTTGATTTAACTGAGATTCAATCATTTTATTAAAGCTAATTTGATTATTGATGGCAGTAGAGAAATTATCCATTCTATTATTTATATTTTCTAGCATTTTATCATTAGATGCCAATTTCTTAGATAGATTATCCATTAGCTTTCCTTGATTAGACACTAACTCTCTCAGTGGTGGAAAATTATTAGTATTGTTGTAAGAATTATTACCTTGATAATTACCTGAGTAGTTAGGCCTCTGTTGATTCCAACCTTGATTTTGTTGAGGACGGTTGTAGTAGTTGTTGTTATTGTTGATGTAGTTCACATCCTCAAGCATCTCAGGGCAGTGGTTGCCAGAGTGTCTAGTGTCTCCACACTCCTCACAAGTCATGTGAGAGTCGTAGATGTGCATAACTTCTTTCTTATCTCCAGCTCTCTCATCGAGCTTCTTCATGAGCAGGTCTAGCTTTGCAGACAGCATGTCTACCTCCTTGAGCTGATGCATACCTCCACCTCTCTTGCGTGTCTGGGTCCTCTCTTCATTCAAGCTTTGGTTGGACGCCATCTTCTCCACAAGAGCTGTGGCTTGTGATATGGTGAGTGATAAGAATGCTCCTCCAGCTGCAGCATCCATGGTTTCTCGGGCACTGTTGCCGAGCCCATGATAAAACGTCTGCATCAATAACCAACTCTCCATTCCATGATGGGAACATTCTAGGATGTAGTCTTGAAAGCGCTCCCATGCTTCTGGAATAGATTCATCATTTTGTTGCTGAAAACTTGTAATCTTCCCACGGAGAGCATTGGTCTTGCCCAGGGAATGAACTTAGCCAGGAAGTTTGTTGAGCAGAGTGCCCACGTAGTATTCTTCTCCTTTGTAGCGTAGAACCACTGCTTCGCTCTTCCTAACAGTGAGAATGGGAAGAGGTGAAGTAGTATAGCATCTTTGGAAACTCCTGATATGGTGAATGTGTTGCAAATCTCCAGGAAGTGTTGTAGATGAGCACTAGCATCTTCGTGTGCCTTCCCACAGAACTGGTTGGATTGCACCATGTTGATAAGTCCAGGCTTGAGCTCAAAGTTGCCGTCGATCTCTGCAGCAGGTCCAGTGCGGATGTTGTCCGTAGTGGGAGTTGAGAACTCGCGGATTGATTTGTTCGCCATGGCTTCAAACTCTGAAGACAAGTTCCGGTGATCATCTTGATTGGATGAAGCTTCTTGCTGAAGTGTTGATGATCTCTTCTTGAGCTTGGCTCTCGTCTTCTTGAATAATGCTTCGGGATTGTCAACAAAATTTCCTGGAAGATGTCTTCTATTCATACATTCCCCTGCATAAGATAAAACAGAAAAATATCGGGGTAAAACTGTATGAGAGAATAGATAAGCTCAATCACATTAGTGATGCGAATGATAACCCAAAATCCTTTATTCCATTCCTGATTAGTAATCAACCTTCCCCGGCAACGGCACCAAAAATGCTTGTTGGGTATTCTTAACATCATTACCAAAAGTCACTACAAGAGATTGGGCCTTCTATGACAATTTTCACATGACAAAGCATCTTTTAGTCATGAAAGTAATGTGTTTATGACAATTTTTCTTTGGATGACAAGTATATGTGACAAAGTTATGATTTAGTCATAAAAAATAGTCACCATGTGCCTTTCTTAATCTTTATGACAACAATAAATGACAAAATTGATAAAATGTGATTGTCATAAATTTAAAATCATTTTTTCTAAACTTTGTGACAATAGCTCATAACAAATTTGATGAGATATGATTGTCATGAATTAAAAATCATTCAAATATATATTTTGGCACAAAAATTGGTGAGATGTGAAGATGATATAAATTTAAAATTATTTTAAAAAGTATTTTGGCACAGCCATGTCTAGGTGAACTGGGACCCACCTACATAAGGTAAATATTAAGGTTTATATTAAAAAAAATAAATTTAAAAATTGAGCATAAAACTATGGCGTGTGGGAATTGAACCCACGCCCTTAGACTTGGTAAAGAATGGACATCCCACTGAGCTAGTCATAACTATTTGTTGATACGTGGATTCGTTTCTGTTTTGTTCTGTCTCGACTTGGAGACACAAGGCACATCCCGATAAACACTTTGTACTCTGGAGTAGGAGCGGATGCGTGCCTTTGCCCGTGTCCGTTCGCAGTAGGAGTCCGCCGCCGCCGCCCTTTGCCCAACCCCACCTGCAGGAGGGCGCCGCCCTTTGCCCATCGCCGCTTGCAGGAGGCCGCCGCCCTTTGCCCATCGCTGCTTGCCAGAGGCCGCCACCTTTTGTCGTCGCCGCCGTCAGCATCTCACCAACGCCATCCAACCCCATCCCAGGAGATCGAAGCTAGCTGGTGCCGCCGCCGGCGGCGGCGGCTGATTCTCAACGCCTCTGGCGGATCCCGACGACACCGGCAGCAGGCCGCTGCCGGAGGCAAGACCACAACACCGACGGCAGTAGCCCGACGCGCTTCCTGGAGCTTGACGCTTGGCTGCAGCTCCGGGCCACCGGGCTTCACTGGCTGAGACGGTGGGATTGCCCCAGGAGCTTCATCCTGGGATTGGTGCTGGACGCGGGAGAGGTCGACCAGAGACAGGCCCAAGCCCTTCCATTAGGAAGGAAAGGTACATATGAGATGAACTTATATTTTGGTTTTATAGTTCGATTGAAACCATAGATTTGAAGTGATAGAAATAGACAAATAGCAGTCTATTACGGGCAGTGATCACTTGTTGATTCCTTGCTAGAATTATTTCAATGTGTCACAGATGGGCAGAACTTGGATGAATGCTAGGTTGTTTAGCAGGGAGCATCGGGAAGGGGTCAATGAGTTCATGAATTTTGTTTCTGAAAATTTAAGTGGCAGTCAGGAGATATTATGTCCGTGTCGGAAATGTTTGAATCGGTTAAAAAAATATAAAGGAGAAGTGGAGGATCACATATTAATGCTGGAAGCACAGGTCGACTCTATGGGATTTGCCATATTGGTCTACTTTGAAGCTACGTCATAATCTTGATGTTATGCATATTGAGAAAAATATATGTGAGGCCCTTCTCGGTACATTTCTCGACATCGCAGGCAAGTCAAAGGACTCTATTAGTGCGAGGCTTGATTTGGAAGATATGGGCATAAGGAAAAATTTACACTTGAAGGACGATGGGAATTCATCATACTCTGTTCCACATGCTCCATATATGATGACTAAGGCCCAGATAAGTGCTTTTTGTTCTTTCATAAAGAATGTCAAATTCCCAGATGGATATGCCTCCAACTTAGCAAGGTGTGTTAGTGTTGATGAATGCAAATTACAAGCATTGAAAACTCATGATTGTCATATCCTTCTACAAAGGATATTACCAGTTGGTCTCCGAGGAATCATGCATAAGCAAATATATGAAGCAATTGCTGAATTAGGTAACTTTTTCCAGCAAATTTGTGCAAAGAAATTGAAGTTAGATGTCTTGAACAGAATGAGAGGTGAAATCCCAATAATATTGTGCAAGCTTGAGAAAATTTTCCCGCCTGCCTTTTTTGATGTGATGGTGCACTTGTCCATTCATTTAATTGATGATGCAATTCTAAGAGGTCCAGTTCAATATGGATGGATGTACCCTGTAGAACGTAGGTTGTTGACCTTGAAACGTTTTGTGAGGAACATGGCAAGGCCTGAGGGCTCCATTGCAGAGGCATATGTGGCAAATGAGTGCTTGATTGCTTGCTCAAGGTATTTTGATGATGTTGACACTAGGCACAATCGTGAGGGCAGGAACAAAGAGCGTGTTCCAATGACTACATGTAGTTTATCTATTTTTGAGCATGGAGCAAATCTGTTGGGGGCACCGAGGCTTACATATGATGAGAAGGATTATGACTGGATGGTTTGGTATGTACTCAAGAATACTACAGAGGTTGAGCCATTTATAGAGTATGTCCTTCAATAATGCACCTGTTTTAATTTGTCTGTCATTTAAAATTTTAGCTCTCACATGGGAAGTGTGCACCTGTTTGCAGGATTTATAGGAATGAGCTAGAGAGTGCTGGCAATAGTGATGTTGAGGGGAACCTTGCTAAGGAATTTCCAGGATGGTTTAGGAAACATGTGAGTCATTATTTAAGTATTTTCAGTATAGGAAACCTTGCTAATATATATATTTACTACAGCTTGCCACCGAAAGGTTTGTGAATGGAGAACAAATCAATGAAGACCTATATGCATTGGCAAGTCAACCACTTCTTAGATTTCGTATATTTTCAGGATGTATTGTTGATGGTGTCCGATATCACACCGTGGACCGTGAGAGAAATAGAAGAACACAAAATAGTGGAGTCATGGTTGAGGGGTCACATAATGGAGAAGATATAGACTTTTTTGGTCAGTTGAAAGAAGTAATACAGTTGCAGTACAACTCTGATGCCAACAGTCAAAGGACAGTGGTGTTATTCAAGTGTGATTGGTTTGATACCTGTAGCATGAAGTCTAGGATGGAGAATGATGGATATTTCAAAAGCATCAGCCATGGCAGTTGTTGGTACAAGGGTGATGCTTTCATCCTTGCCACCCAGGCAACAAAGGTTTTCTACTTGGATGATAACAAGCATGGTGAACCCTGGAAAGTTGTTCAAAAATTTTCTCATCGGCTCTTGTGGAATGTGAATGAAGAAGAAAATGATGACGGGCAAGAGGGAGGGGTTGATCTGACATACCAAGATGATGAGCAAGAAATATCTCTAGTTCAAGCTCATGAAGGATCTTCGGTCAACGAACAGCCAGTCAACGAAGAAGACGGTATCAGTGTAGAGGCATCCTTAGTTGATCAGATTTGTAGGCAACAGGATCTGGAAGTTGAAGAACATGACCTGTACAATGATGATTATGATGATACCTTAGGGCAGTATGATAGTGAAAATGAATGTACAATTATAATCCCTAATGATGATGGTGAGTATAGTGATGTTGAGTAATTGAGATCTATGAATCTCAGTTGTGATGAAATTGTTGTTTTTAAACAGCTCCAAATGTTTCTTAGAAGCTGATGAATTCCAGCTGTCCTTTGTGAACACAGTTATGTTTTTAAACAGCTCCAAATGTTTCTTAGAAGCTGATGAATTTGTGAGCTGTAAAATAATTACCATTTGTGAACTCAGTTATGTAAACTCCTGAATTGAGATATGTGAATTCCAGCTGTACTGTGTTCCTCGGCGTAGTTCTTGGTCCTCCAGATTTCTGCTGCCATTTTTTGCTGATACGATGGATTGCCTGTACCATTTTGTGCCTTGTTTCTACTGCAGAAGTGATTTTAGCTCTCACATGGTGTCACGTTTCTACTACACAAGTGATTTTAGCTCTCACATGGTGTCAGGTTGCTGGAATGTCTTTTTTTACAAATGATGCAATTTCTTTGTCTTAGTTTGTTCCATAGTCTAATTTTCATATTTACTTGGTGTGTATTATAAAAATATTATGATTGCACTGTGGCGAGATGCACAGGGGCAATATTTTTTATTTTCTTATTTTTTTCAAATGAACTACCAAATCAAAATTTAGCCATAAAATTTATAAAAACATTTGATATTTTTAAAGGTTTACTCAAAATCTATCTAGGATTAATGAATATTGTTCTAAAATCTAAATATAAGAATAATATGGATCTAGGGGATTAAGCATATGGAGCATATAACGACACACCATATTATATAGGGGATTAAGCACCAAGTTTTGTCACTGTCCCAATATATCATGCCTATTAAGAACCCACTATCTCAATATCCCTCCTTCTGAGCATCTCCAATAGTTTGGCAAAAACTGTTTGGCAAATCTTGACTTTTGGCAAGTTGATAAAAAGGATGGCAAGTCATATATTTGATGATCTCCAATAGTTTGCCAAAATAACTTAACAAACGTAAAAAACGGGCCCACAATGTTTCGCGAGGCCGGGCGCCGCCGTCACTCGCGATAGGACATCTCGGCCATCAGCACACGAAGACGTATATAAAATCAAACTGCTGCTTTAAATATTTTCCTATGTCCAGCCTGCAGAGAGAAAGTTGCCTGTGCCCTAATAGAAAGTTTTCTGTAGACCAGTGGAAACCCTTTTGTGCGCTAATAGAAAGTTTCTTGTATACCGTTGGAAAGGAAAGTTTCCTGTGCGCTAGTAGAAAGTTTTATGTAGAACGGTGGAAAACCTCTTGTGCGCTAGTAGAAGTTTCACTTGCCGCGCGGGAAAGGGAAAGAAGAAGAGGGATCGCACGTTGCCAAGCGAGTCCGCGTTGCGGATAGCTACGAGCGCGGCTCATGAATTTGCCAAGCGTGTCAATTTGCCAAATGTGTTTGCCAAACTGTTGGAGATGCATTTTTGTCCCTTTTGTCAATTTTTTAAGGATGCCAAGTGCTTTTTGCCAATTGTTGGAGATGCTCTTATAGGTTTTGATTTTGGGTTTTGGGATTGAGTGCCCACTAATGTCAATAAGTAATATAAGAGCACTCACAATGCAGACTCTATCATAGAGTCTAAAGTTATTTATTACCTCAAACAATGTGGACTTAGAGTCTAAATAAGACTTGGAGTCTTATTTTTTCTACCTCTTTCTTCAATAAATATACTGCCACATCAGCAAAACACCATAAATAATATGGAATTAATTGTCTTAGACTCTGCGATAGAGTCTTGCATTGTGAGTGCCCTAAGGCAATGGAAAACAAAAAATAAATAATTCATCAGTGGTGTCAACTTTTAACAAAGAGTGCATGACCATTTATTCCACATCTCAATTTTTAACAGAATTTTTCATCAATTTCATACCACTCTATTTCAACTTAGAAAAAATTTAGAGCTAAACAAATTATCTCTAATAAATTTCTCAACAAATAGTATAAATGAAAAAATGAAAATGGTTTCCTGCCAACCCGTGCGAGGCAAACCAGCCCAGCGCGCCTCTATTTTTGGTTGAGAAGAACACTTCTGCCCCTACCAGCCATAGTGTCGCTCAGCCCAGGTGAGGGTATTTTTGACATAGTCAATCGGTATGCCACACATATATATATGGAAACCTAACCCTAAAATCACTCCCCATTCCAAACTTGACTGCCGCCGCCACTCCACTCCTTTCTGCTGCTGCTCCCTCCTTCCTATTGCCGCTGCCTCCTTCCTGTTGCCTCTCCGACGAGAAGGAAGATGCCGCCGGGGAAGAGGATGGGAAGACCATCAATGGAGGTCCCAGGTACTTCTTGCCATTCGTCTGTAAGGTTCTGGATATGGCCAGGGGTTCTGGATATGGCCAGGGGCGAATCTGCATGGTCGACCATGTGTCCCTTTGGTCTCTGTTGTTCTGCTCTCTGAATCGGGACTGGCTTCTTCAATCTCGTATTTTTCTAATCTGTATTTGTAGCTCAGTAGCAGTAGATTGTAGTCTTATTCTTCTAGACTACCAATTCTTCTATTCAATTGGGTTTGAAATTAAAATAGAATCAAGGATTAAAATTACATATTCTTCACGATGGGTAGTTTTTTTGACTAAACACAATGGGATATATCATGCTTGTGTAGAGATTAAGTCTCAGTTTAGGAAGGTTCCTGCCAGTGGCGGAGCATGATCTAAACATCTAGTCAATTTATTTATTTATCTGCCACTGATTCCAATCTACCAATATATCTACAGATCCAGCATTGACTGACATTGAGAACAAGAGGGCTCAGAATATCATGAGGTTGAATCAGAGGTTGCAGCAGTTGGGTGTCAAAAAACTAGCTCACATTGTTCACCAGTCATATGCTAAGAAACCAGATAAGAAAAGGAAGGCTGATGGCCAGCTTAGTGAAAGCATTGAACTTGAGGTAGCGACTCTTCTACTAAACAACATGTTAGATATTTTTTAATTCTGTGGTATATTGATTTTATATGATGCTGCTGTAATGCAAGATGTCTAGCACGAGACAACTTCAAACCGCAAATCTCTCACTTTCTTATGGTGTCTTGTCTCTGTTTGCTTTGTAAGGCTGTGGCACCGCCTGTTGCTGCAAAAGGAGCATCAGGCAAGAGGGTGCTGGCACCTGACAATTTGGAACAAACAAGGTGCACTAGGGGGAGTATCATGAGAGAAAAAGAAGCAGCTGCCCTAAGCCTAGTTCAAGCAGCAGAGGTGCCACCACCAGTACTGGATTCTACTTTAATCCAGAATGAGGATGGGATGGACATTGCTGAAGAAGGCAAGTGCCATCAACTACTTTTCCCCAATGTCAATTTATGTGATCTGATTCATTCGTTGTAGTCACATGATTCTTATTATTGACAATAATGCTTCTGAAATGTATTATTTAGGCACCCTGTTGACACTAGCTAACACCACTTAGATACTAGGTTGTCATCCCTAGCATGGCGCCAGAGTGTACAAAGGTATTTATAAATGTAAAGGCTCTCTAGAAAATAATCTATTCTATCCGCAAGCGCACAGATAAAACACCTCATTGTAGCATTTCACCAGGATAAGTATTCCAGGTATCGTTATTTATAATTTTGCTCTAGGGATCTAAAGAAGATGGAATTAAATCAAGGGACAAAATCTATCAAGGCATAGACTAGAGATAAACTTGCAAGAACATGATTACTAATGAGAAACTCGTCACACAGTCACTTACTTTAGCAGGGGGTAAACCATAAAGATAATGATAATAAAGTATAAGTTCATGGGATAAAGAGCACAGCGATTAGAAAATAGACTACTCCTCATATATGTGGGTGATGTCGGATTAGCTAGAGAATGGATTCTAAGTCATCTACTAACTACTAAGTCATAATCTACTCTAGTTATCTACAAGATCATATATAGCATAAAAGACTCTTCATTCATGTATAAGGAACATTGATAAAGTAAATCAGAACATCGCATGACTTACTCCACAATACCGGTTCTGCCTGTCCTATCAACGGAGGGTGGACTATATAAGAATCAACGAAGCTGTCACTATCGCGAACTACCACACGACTCGGCCAATAGGATACATTTGCAGATAAATAACATCTAAGCACCACGCTCACATGTGATCTATCACCTAACTCCCTCGCGACAAGAGCTAAGCGCTTTGCAAACTTATACATAAACTCATTATCAATTAGAACTATATCAAATATAGAACTAGAGCAAACTAAGAACATAATAATTAGAGACATAATGCAATTAGAACAATAGAATTAGAGAAAGATATGAATAATACCAATCTTTATTACCGAAGATCCGAATCCAGAGCGTAGTGCTCTACTTCTCTAATTGCTATCTAATCAACCTCTAAACTTGAAGGATTAGGGAGTAGCTAATTCTAATTCTCTGTGGGAGAGAAGCTCTAAACCCTAACTTTGATGGCTACCTCTGAATAATGATTTCTCTTTCTCTCCTCCAGGGGCCAGGGGGTCTGGTTTTATAGTCCCCTCAAGTGAACATGAGCCATTGGATCAAACCGACATAGATTGTATGGTTTAGATTGATCCTTTAGGTCGGTGGAGCGTTTTCCCGAAGCAGAGTCCCGATCCAACTCCTGGCCAGGGCGGGCGCCCAAGGGGGGTGGGCGGGCGCCCTGCCCCCGAGCCCGAATCGCCTCCCGTTCGTTCCCGTGGTTTCTGGACCCTTCTAGATCAAGGAAAATTGCGCGGCACGTAATTATCTCGTTGTAAACATGACATGTGGGCCTTCTCTCCTTATTTTCTGATAAACCCCTGCAGAAATAGATAAACACCAAAGCTCGTGGAATTCTGTCAGATAAAACCCTAATTCTAGATGTTTGTTTCATATTGATCCTTTTTCATGTTTATTTGATTATTAATTTTAGTACTTAAGGACCGTCAACACACCCTAGTTGCAAGTACACAAGTGGAGCAACGTGGATTGAGTATGGGCATAGAACTGGATAACATGACCAGAGGTTTAGGGACTAGGATACCAGTTGTGATAAAGGAAGGGAAAAGAAGGCCGGAGGCACCTATGCAAGCTGCAAAACTAGCTTCTGAGGGTGGGATCATACTCAGGCAACATGTACCCATCTATACAAGTTGGAAAGAGTACAGGAAGGACAAGGATCAATTCAATGACCAATTGAACAACTTCATTGGCAAACTATCTGTAAGATGTTGTTTGATTAGTTCAATATATGCTAATTCTGCCCTTTTGCATTTTTAAATACTAATGTTATGCTATTCATGTATAGATACAATTGAACATGACTGGTGAAAAGGATAGTGTAACTTCTGCATGTGCTGACATACTAAAGCGAGGAACCATCCAAATGAGGTATCGGCTCAAGAAGAAATACTTTGATGGGGTACCGGCAAATCAAGTTAGGACTACATCACCATGTTCATCTATGACTGATGAGGAATGGAGAAAGTTGGTGGATACGTGGTCAGACCCTAGACACAAGGTATGGTTTTTGCCAATATTAATTTCTGCGTTGTAACCCAATTCATTTGAGATATTAAAACCTGTAGTTGTATTATTCTGTGTGAATGTGTGCTTCATTCAGTTCTAATGTTGATGATTATAGGATTAGTTTTTTTGCTAAGGATCTGGGGTGATTTTGATATGAGCAGCTACTATTGTTGTTTATTTTCTGTACAACAATAGGAGCAAAGCCTTGCATGCTTTGTTTTTTTTTCTGAAATGTATTGAGCTATGTTATCAATCCATTTTGTATATATTTGCTTATCAGATTCAGTGCTTTAGATCTATTTTTCAGATAATTAAGATTCAATGCTTTAGATCTAAGACAAAACTAAAGTGAAACTATGCTGATTCAGAAACCAGAATTATATGGCTGAAATTTGAAGAGGGTTTGCTTGCCCACTTGACAACAATTTAAGCAAATGTCATTGTTTCAGAACACTGGCATTTTTATTAGACACCATTGATTGCCTACTTGACAGTTAAATTATTTTCCCATTTGAAACCTTTTGCTGGACACTAATTGGATTTTCTCGGTTACACTATTCATTGTGTACTGTAGTATTGAAGTTTTATTATAAAGAATGGTATGCTGAATGCTAAGCTATATTGCTCTTAATTGAAGATGTGCAATAGTACAAAATTAGCATTTTAGAGCTTTAAGTTAGTAGTGTATGAACCTGATAGTTCTCATTTTTGCCTAATTAGCTATATTACTGATGCTACATAATTGTTTCATGTCTAGGAAAAATGTGTGAAGAGCAAACTGAACCGTGCAAAAGTTAAGTTTCATCAGTGTACTGGATCTCAGTCTTACATTGCAGTAGCCTATGTCGCGGTAAGAAAAAAAAGATATATCATGGCATCTAGTTGTGAACATGTTTTGCTCTTAGTGTGTATTTAAACATATGTATTGCTCATGTCATTCTGTTTTGTACATTTCAGAAGCAAGAAAAATACAAAGGTATAGAGCCCACTGCAGTTGATCTTTTCAAGTTGACACATTGCAGCAAAACAAAGGGTTACTGTGAATCTGCCAAGAAAGCTGTAGTAAGTACAAACTTTAACCTCCTATTTCTTAGCACACTGCATAATGAACCTTACAGATAAATACAAACTGAAAAATCATTGTTTTGCTAGGATGATATGGAAGCAATTATGACAAGATCAGTACAAGAAGGGGAGCAAGAAAAGACTTGCACAGAGATTGTTTCCCAAGTGCTGTCAAAGTCTAGCACATTCCTTCGCAATGTGGGACTTCAGCAGCCTGTTGCCGCTGTAAAAACTATTTCGCCACAGATGCAAGAGATACAAGCTCAATTGGAGGCTGAGAAGGAGGAATCTGCAGGACTTCGGCATAAGCTCCAGAGGTTAGAAGACCAAGCACTAGAATCTGAGACAAAAGCTAAGAAACAGGATGAGGAGATTGAGATCCTAAAGAAGGCAACAGCAAATACTCATAAGCTCATTCGGCAGATGATATCATTTGGACAGAGTCAGGTCACTCATCAGACCACTCCTTAACTTTGTGGTGCTCAGGTACACCAGCTTCAACTTGTGCTATGCCTCTTCTGACATAATGCAGTTTCTGTTTCTAGTTCATGGAGCTGTCAACTATTTGATACTATGAATGTATTCTATGATACTATTAGTTATTACAATCAAATGAACTTATAAATTTAACTCTCCATTGCGTTTGACTTGCGTCTTGCTAGACCACCATAAATAGTTTCTTGCAATGTCTAATAAATATGCACAAAATAGAGACATGATCTTTTGTGTACTATATGATTATTTGGCATGTACTATTTTGGTCACAGCATTTTTAACTAAAATTTCTAATTGCTAGGTATCAGACTTAGAGATGGTGTGATCATTTCTTAATTTCTGACACCATGTTCTTTGCAGGTTGTTGGACTCATTTTGGTGATCTGTGAAGTGTGGTGTGACTGAGTGGAGTCCAACACAATGTTTTTATCCTTTTGGCATGATTGGAGTAGTGTGCTATTTCTGTTAGTATATGGTGATCTATCCTGTTGTTGCTGTTGACGGTCCTTAAGTATCAAATTTAATTATCAAATAAATAAAGAAAAGGATCCAAATGAAATCAAGATCTAGACTTAGGGTTTTATCTGACAGAATTCCACGAGTTTTGGTGTTTGTCTATTTCTGCAGGGGGTTATCAGGAAATATGGAAGAAAGACCCACATGTCAGGATTACGTAAAGATATTAACGTGCTGCGCAATTATCTTACATCTAGAAGACTCCAGAAGCCACGAGACCGAAGCGGAGGCGAAACGGGGCCAGACCCTGGGCGGCCGCCCAGTTGGTCAGGGCGCCCGCCCACCTCTGCAGTCCAATCAGGACTCTGCTTTGCGGGAAGTCTCCACCGACCTAAAGGATGAATCTAAACCATACAATCTAAAGGATGAATCTAAACCATACAATCTATGTCGGTTTGATCCAAGGGCCCATATTCACTTGAAGGGACTATAAAACCAGACCCCCTGGCCCCTGGAGGAGGGAGCCTCTCAACCCTAATTCATTGTTTCATCAAGGGAGAAGAAGCCTCTGATCAAGATTAGAGCCACCACATCAATTAGATATCTAGATTAGCATAGCTACATAGGATTAGAACTAGAAGGAGTCAATCTTCGATTGGTTTCCGGATCTGTCAGGAGGATTCTTGGTAATTCTCTAATTGTGCTTCTAATTGCTTTCTAATTATCTATGTTCTTCAATATTATGAATATGACTTTGTTCTACTTCAATATATTGCTTATGCCTTTGCTCTACTTGCTTATATTCAAGATTATATTGTTCTTAGTTTATCATAGTTATGTACTTGGCTTAGTTAGATACGATCTATATACATGCTTAGGATCGTATAGCGTTTATCCATCGGATCCATGGGTAAATGATAGATATTGTGTAGGCGTGGTGCTTATACCGTATTTATCTGCGATTGTACCCAATATGCCAGATCGTGGGGTAGTTCGTGATAGTGACAGCTTCATTGATTCTTATATAGTCCCCCTCTCGTGTATTGGGCTGGCAGAGCAACATTATTACAGGGGAGTGATTGCTATGTTTCTCATATTCTTTGCTAATATCACTATGCATGGGCGTAGTCTTGTCTCGCAATGATTGCTAAGTATGCTTGCACTAACTATGATAATGCTAGACTATATAGTTGAGAATAACTTAGGGAATATTCTTGTAGTTCGTTCTAATACCATGCTAATGACTTTCTAGAGTATCTAATTGAGGTGCTTATCATATTTATTATGTGGCTAGATCAGATTAGTTATCCTTGTCACTATTATTATTTCATATATCTTTTATGTGACACTTATCCCTGTATGAAGAGTTAGATATAATGTTCTTAATTATACATGCAATGATAGATGCTCAATCTCATATTCTATTCTGTAATCATTAGTGATGATTTCTAATCCCTTCCCAGTGGTAAAAATATAAATAACGATACCTGGAATACTTCCCGGTTAAAATGCTACATCGGTATTAATCTGTGCGCTTGCAGATCCCATTCATTATTTATTTAGAAGAGCAATTGCATATTTCAATACCGCGTCTCTTATATCATGCTGGGGATGACAACTTGGCTTAAGTGGTGTAAGGGATAGGTTTGGCATTTTTGGCACCGTTGCTAGATTTAGAACTTAGTCTACTTTTAGTAATGATGTTAAGAATACCCAACAAGCATTTTTGGCGCCGTTGCCGGGGAAGGTTGATTACTAATCAGGAATGGAATAAAAGATTTAGAGTAATCATTCGCATCACTAATATGATTGAGCTTATATATTCTCTCATATAGTTTTACCCCGATATTTTTCTATTTTATCTTATGCAGGGGAATGTACGAATAGAAGACATCTTCCAGGAAATTTTGTTGACAATCCCGAAGCATTATTCAAGAAGACGAGAGCCAAGCTAAAGAAATCATCAACACTTCAGCAAGAAGCTTCATCCAATCAAGAAGATCACCGGAACTTGTCTTCAGAGTTCGAAGCCATGGCGAACAAATCAATCCGCGAGTTCTCAGCTCCCACTACGGACAACATCCGCACTGGACCTGCTGCAGAGATCGATGGCAACTTTGAGCTCAAGCCTGGACTTATCAACATGGTGCAATCCAACCAGTTCTGTGGGAAGGCACACGAAGATGCTAGTGCTCATTTACAACACTTCCTGGAGATTTGCAACACATTCACCATAGCAGGAGTTTCCAAAGACGCTATACTACTTCGCCTCTTCCCATTCTCACTGTTAGGAAGAGCGAAGCAATGGTTCTACGCTACAAAGGAGAAGAATACTACGTGGGCACTCTGCTCAACAAACTTCCTGGCTAAGTTCTTTCCCATGGGCAAGACCAATGCTCTCCGTGGGAAGATTACAAGTTTTTAGCAACAAAATGATGAATCTGTTCCAGAAGCATGGGAGCGCTTTCAAGACTACATCCTAGAATGTCCCCATCATGGAATGGAGAGTTGGCTATTGATGCAGACATTCTATCATGGGCTCAGCAACAGTGCCCGAGAGACTATGGATGCTGCAGCTGGAGGAGCATTCTTATCACTTACTATACCACAAGCCACAGCTCTTGTGGAGAAGATGGCGCCCAATCAAAGCTGGAATGAAGAGAGGACCCAGACACGCAAGAGAGGTGGAGGTATGCATCAGCTGAAGGAGGTAGACATGCTGTCTGCAAACTAGACCTGCTCATGAAGAAGCTCGATGATAAAGCTGGAGACAAGAAAGAAGTTATGCACATCTACGACTCTCACATGACTTGTGAGGAGTGTGGAGACAGTGGACACTCAGGCAACCACTGCTCTGAGATGCTTGAGGATGTGAACTACATCAACAACAACTACTACTACTACTACAACCGTCCTCAACAAAATCAAGGTTGGAATCAACAGAGGCCTAACTACTCAGGTAATTATCAAGGTAACAATTCTTACAACAATAATTCTAATAATTTTCCACCTTTGAGAGAGTTAGTGTCTAATCAAGGAAAGCTAATGGATAACCTATCTAAGAAATTGGCATCTAATGATAAAATGCTAGAAAATATAAACAATAGAATGGATAATTTTTCTACTGCCATCAAGAATCAAATTAGCTTTAATAAAATGATTGAATCTCAGTTAAATCAAATAGCTGCTGCTGTTCCTACTACTAACCCCGGTATACCATCACAACCGGAAGGATTAGAATCTGCAAATCTTGTAGACGTGTTTGATGCAGGTAATTGGAGTAACCCCGTCACTGAATTTTCTACTGACCTTCTGCCGGTCAAGAGAGGCGATCCAGGACGCCCCGTCATCCCGATCTCCATCGGCATGGTGGACTTCCCAGAAGCACTCTGTGACTTTGGCTCCAGTGTCAACATTATACCCAGGGTACTCTATGAGAAATTCTTCAGATATCCTTTATTAGAAACAACCATGTGTTTGCAGTTTGCAGATCAGACGATAACCTTTCCAAAATGAATAGTGAGGAACCTCTGTGTCCGAGTTGGTACCTTGTATGCACCAGCAGACTTCGTAGTGGTAGAGACCGGAAATGATGAGAGAGCACCTATCATCTTAGGGAGGCCATTCTTGAACACCACGGGAGTTATCATCTACGCCAGTGCTGCCAAGATCAGTTTCTACGTCAAAGGGAAGAAGGAAACATTTTTCTTCAAGAACAAGACTACACAAATTAAAGATCAATCCAGACGTAAATCAAGGAAGAGGACCAACAGGAGAAACAGGAACAAGCAAGTGTGGACCGAGTCAGCTAAGATGGTCACTGTAGTCCATGGAGGCCAAGATCACCAACTTAAGTCACCGTTTTTGACCAAGAAGGACGACCCAGGAATGCCAAGCATCTACTGCTCCATAAATGGATACAACTTCTACAAGATGATTTGTGACACCGGATCAGGCGTCAACATAATGGCCGCAGTCACCTATCGGCTCTTGTTCGGGACCATGCCACTAAGACCAACATACATTCAGCTCCAAATGGCAGATCAGACATTTCGAGAAGTTAAAGGAATAGTATCTGATGTCCCAGTCAAAATAGACGATCATTTTGTCTACACAGACTTTCAAGTTGTTGACATGGGAGAAGACGAGTATGATCCACCCATCATCCTTGGAAGGCCGTTCCTCAGCACCGTTAAAGCAATTATCTACATTGGAACCGGAGAAGTCCATATGCACTTTCCCTCAGAGAAGGTACGCCGTTATTTTACTGACCCTAACTATATCGTTGAAGAATCTAAGCAGGTCAGAAAGAGACGCAACCGCAACCAGAGGAGGCAGATCATCAAGGATGGATGGGCAGACTATGAAGGAGAAGTTGTAAGGTCAGAAGACGTAGAGTTTAAACAGAATTATCCAGAGGAGATTGAAGCACCGAGTCAGGTATGGAAAATGAAGATAACTATACAAGAAGAGGAGGCGCTGCCGGAAGTACCGACTACGCCACCCAACGAACCTAAGGACGATTAAGAAATTGGAGAGTCCCATTCAGAGGACTTAAAAACACCGAACGCCTTGCCAAGAGGTAAACTTGGTAGTTACCTTTTCCCTTTCAAATTATTTAAAATACTTTACTTAGTTAATCATATTCATACTATCTTAAAAAAAATAAAACAAAATAAAAATGTGAAAAACAGTAAGCCCCATGTGAGTAGACGAGTGGCATAAAACCCATACGTACATTCACTGTGGTGGCATAAAAATAAAATAAATATTTTTTTCTCCTTTATAAAAATAAAAAATAAAAATATAAAAACAGGGAGTAATAATTATTAAGGAGTCTCAAGATGATAAAGGCTAGATATTTATGCTAACACTTAATCAGTTCCACAAGCTTTGTTGTCTATTTGAGCTCCACAGAATTTAAGAATCAAGAAGACTAGCAGACGGAGGACATTCTAATCGCTGTCAGAATGCTGCTGACTTTCAAATACACCTCTGCCACCTGCTAGCTACATCAAGAGAAATTACGTCAAAATTCAGCTTGGGGGAGAGCACCCCCATTTATCTCGACAAGTATTTCTATCTATCTATCTTTATATTTATATTATTTTAGAATATTAATACACATAAACTATGGGAAAACCAAATAAAGATTTTACGCTTATATATATATATTACTTAGTGTGTTTAATTAATAAATAAAGTGGCTATGCTAATCTGTATCTAATAAAACTTAAGCATGGATATGATGAATAGTTGCTCTGCCTAATTTGCACATTTTAAGTTCTCTCTCAAGTTTATACATAACTGTTATAATTTAAAGCTTGCCCTAGACCTAAACTTGTGGGATGAAAACTAGATCTGAAGTCTAAGTTGTTAACGGATACGATATAGGAAGGTTGAGCTGCTGTTTATCTGTTCCTAGAGATGCTAGAATTCTGGAGAATTTATCTTTGAAAATCTTTAAAATGTTGCATGATGAGTTCCTGTATGATGAGAGCTTAAATTCCTACCACAGCCATATATACATGCTTGCTAGACCTTGAGCCACATTTATTATTTACTGCTTATGAGCATTGAGTGTGGTCAAGCTGTGTAGACCCTTAGGAGCTTGTCATGTGGTTAAATCAAGATTTCACTTGCACGTTCACTCATATATGCTACTTCTACTCCGGAAGTACCATCCACATATATCCACCCATTCCATCTCCAGAATCACCTAAAAATATTCTACTCCTAATCCGGGAGAGAATAACCAAAAATATTTTCTGTTTTCCCTTGTGAAATAAATGCTCAAGTTATCTTGTTACTACCACTTGCTATATTATCTCAAGAGATGAGTGCTCTAAAAAAAAGAGAGGAGAAATAATACGAGGAAATAAAAAGGAGCAAGTGCTCGGAACCTCGAAAGAAAAGAAAAAGTGAGACGAGAGGTAAAAATGGACAAGTGTCCGACAGTAGAATTAGGGGTGCAAGATACCCACCTGAGAGAAAAGAAAAAGAAGAGCATCTCATTCTCCTCATAAAGTTTCAAAAGCAAGGAAGGTATGTATCCCCTCAAAAGAGCAAAGTAGAATTAGACTTCCACCACCATTATTATCACCATCATCACCATACACCATTCATTCGCCACACATGCACATCTTGATTAAACTTATTGACTTGTTACTTTGGATCCATGGTTTGACTATGCAATAAATGTCTTGTAAGTATGTATACTTTATCTCCCACCTATGAGCTCCAGATATTAAAGCCTTATTAGAGTAGGATGAGAGAGAAGGCAATGTCACTATGCCTTATACCACAAATACTACATATCTTGAGAGAAGGCATATACCATCAATGCCTTGGTAAGGATCCAGAAATACCACAAAAGAGAGACCTGTGAGAATCATACAAGGAATCTCTGAGTTTTATTTGAAAATCTGCAGAAAAAACCCCAGAGCTATAGCTGATCAAGAATAAGAGACATGGCACTTGGCTAGACTGTTCTATCTTTTAACCACTCAAGACAGAAGTGACAGTTACAAGTCCCATGGTGGAGGTAAAGTAAGTAAGTTTTAAGTCTTGACAGTTTACTCTAAACTCAGAGATGAGATCTTATTTAAAAGCATGTGTACTGTCAAATTTTTAAAGATATTGCAGCAACTTCTGATCCATAGCTGAGTCTATCCTTGCTCAGGGACGAGCAAGAGGTAAGCTTGGGGGAGTTTGTTGACGGTCCTTAAGTATCAAATTTAATTATCAAATAAATAAAGAAAAGGATCCAAATGAAATCAAGATCTAGACTTAGGGTTTTATCTGACAGAATTCCACGAGTTTTGGTGTTTGTCTATTTCTGCAGGGGGTTATCAGGAAATATGGAAGAAAGACCCACATGTCAGGATTACGTAAAGATATTAACGTGCTGCGCAATTATCTTACATCTAGAAGACTCCAGAAGCCACGAGACCGAAGCGGAGGCGAAACGGGGCCAGACCCTGGGCGGCCGCCCAGTTGGTCAGGGCGCCCGCCCACCTCTGGAGTCCAATCAGGACTCTGCTTTGCGGGAAGTCTCCACCGACCTAAAGGATGAATCTAAACCATACAATCTATGCCGGTTTGATCTAAGGGCCCATATTCACTTGAAGGGACTATAAAACCAGACCCCCTGGCCCCTGAAGGAGGGGCCTATCAACCCTAATTCATTGTTTCATCAAGGGAGAAGAACCCTCTGATCAAGATTAGAGCCACCACATCAATTAGATATCTAGATTAGCATAGCTACATAGGATTAGAACTAGAAGGAGTCAATCTTCGATTGGTTTCCGGATCTGTCAGGAGGATTCTTGGTAATTCTCTAATTGTGCTTCTAATTGCTTTCTAATTATCTATGTTCTTCAATATTATGAATATGACTTTGTTCTACTTCAATATATTGCTTATGACTTTGCTCTACTTGCTTATATTCAAGATTATATTGTTCTTAGTTTATCATAGTTATGTACTTGGCTTAGTTAGATACGATCTATATACATGCTTAGGATCGTATAGCGTTTATCCATCGGATCCATGGGTAAATGATAGATATTGTGTAGGCGTGGTGCTTATACCGTATTTATCTGCGATTGTACCCAATATGCCAGATCGTGGGGTAGTTCGTGATAGTGACAGCTTCATTGATTCTTATATAGTCCCCCTCTCGTGTATTGGGCTGGCAGAGCAACATTATTACAGGGGAGTGATTGCTATGTTTCTCATATTCCTTGCTAATATCACTATGCATGGGCGTAGTCTTGTCTCGCAATGATTGCTAAGTATGCTTGCACTAACTATGATAATGCTAGACTATATAGTTGAGAATAACTTAGGGAATATTCTTGTAGTTCGTTCTAATACCATGCTAATGACTTTCTAGAGTATCTAATTGAGGTGCTTATCATATTTATTATGTGGCTAGATCAGATTAGTTATCCTTTTTACTATTATTATTTCATATATCTTTTATGTGACACTTATCCCTGTATGAAGAGTTAGATATAATGTTCTCAATTATACATGCAATGATAGATGCTCAATCTCATATTCTATTCTGTAATCATTAGTGATGATTTCTAATCCCTTCCCAGTGGTAAAAATATAAATAACGATACCTGGAATACTTCCCAGTTAAAATGCTACATCGGTATTAATCTGTGCGCTTGCAGATCCCATTCATTATTTATTTAGAAGAGCAATTGCATATTTCAATACCGCGTCTCTTATATCATGCTGGGGATGACAACTTGGCTTAAGTGGTGTAAGGGATAGGTTTGGCATTTTTGGCACCGTTGCTAGATTTAGAACTTAGTCTACTTTTAGTAATGATGTTAAGAATACCCAACAGTTGCAATGTGTGGAAATGTGACCAGAGTGTTGCTGCTGCTGTTGGTGAGCTGCTGCTAACTGGAACTTGCCCTGTTGCCATGCTGCTGCCTTTGCTGTGACTGGATGACCAAGGCGCTGCCATGCTGCTGCTGCTGTGACTGGATGACCAAGGCGCTGCCATGCTGCTGCTATTGTAGTGATTGGAATATGGCTGTTACTTTTAATTTGATGGATGTATGTTTGTTATGGCTGGTCATTGATGGATTTGATGGATGGATGTATGAACCATTGTATGGTTGTTGACTTATTGAACTATTTTATGGTTGTGTGAACCATTAGTTGAAGGAAATGATCTACTTGGATGTCCAATCTATATTATTATTAAATTGTATTTGCTTTATTATGTATGATGATTCTTTATATGGGCTTGGGCTATAATATTGGATGTAAACTCGGTTGTAGTATTGACTGCAAACCGGGCTGGAATGTTATTGCGCTTATGTTGAAAAAAATAAAAAAGTTGTTACTAAATGGGCCAAAATTGGTTGGCTGTCCCATGGGCTAATTAGTCATATTTGAAATATAATTGTAAAACTAGCCCATGCTTTAATTGGGCCGAATTTATTTTTATGACAATTATTTTCGTCATACTATTTGTGCCATGTCATATGCCACGTCAGCTCCTTGGACACTTGTCATCATCTCGTCTAACGTATTATGACAAATATAGTGACAAATACTATTGTCATAATCTGATGACAATGCATGCAATTGTCACTAGTAATGACAATTGGGTCTGTTAGTCACAGAAGGGGGATTGTGACCCACCTTCTATGACTATAGTCATATCGTCACTGCAGTGTCATAGAAGGGGTACAGTGACATGAAAAACATTGTATTTGTCATAATTAGTTAGTCATAGAAGGTCTAAGGTCTTGTAGTGAGTAGACTAAGTTCTCTAAATCTAGTAACGGTGCCAAAAATGCCAAACCTATCCCTCACACCACTTAAGCCAAGTTGTCATCCCCAGCATGATATAAGAGACGCGGTATTGAAATATGCAATTGCTCTTCTAAATAAATAATGAATGGGATCTGCAAGTGCACAGATTAATACCAATGTAGCATTTTAACCAGGAAGTATTCCAGGTATCGTTATTTATATTTTTACCACTGGGAAGGGATTAGCAATCATCAATATTGATTACAGAATAGAATATGAGATTGAGCATCTATGATTGCATGTATAATTGAGAACATTTATCTAACTCTTCATACAGAGATAAGTGTCACATAAAAGATATATGAAATAATAATAGTGACAAAGATAATTAGTCTGATCTAGCCACATAATAAATATGATAAGCACCTCAATTAGATACTCTAGAAAGTCATTAGCATGGTATTGGAACGAACTACAAGAATATTCCCTAAGTTATTCTCAACTATATAGTCTAGCATTATCATAATTAGTGCAAGCATACTTAGCAATCATTGTGAGACAAGACTACGCCCATGCATAGTGATATTAGCAAGGTAAATGAGAAACATAGCAATCACTCCCCTGTAATAATATTGCTCTGCCAGCCCAATACACGAGAGGGGGACTATATAAGAACCAATGAACCTGTCACTATCATGAACTACCCCACGATCTGGCATATTGGGTACAATCGCAGATAAATACGGTATAAGCACCACGTCTACACAATATCTATCATTTACCCATGGATCCGATGGATAAACGCTATACGATCCTAAACATGTATATAAATCCAATCTAACTAAGCCAAGTATATAACCATGATAAACTAAGAACAATATAATCTTGAATACAAACAAGTAGAGCAAAGTCATAAGCAATATATTGAAGTAGAACAAAGTCATATTCATAATATTGAAGAACAAAGATGATTAGAAGAACAATTAGAGAATTACCAAGAATCCTCTTGACAGATCCGGAAACCAATCGAAGATTGACTCCTTCTAGTTCTAATCCTATGTAGCTATGCTAATCTAGATGTCTAATTGATGTGGTGGCTCTAATCTTGATCAGGGGCTTCTTCTGCCTTGAAGAACAATGAATTAGGGTTGAGAGGCTCTCTCCTCCAGGGGCCAGGGGGTCTGGTTTTATAGTCCCTTCAAGTGAATATGGGCCGTTGGATCAAACCGACTTAGATTGTATGGTTTAGATTGATCCTTTAGGTCGGTGGAGATCTCCCACGAAGCAGAGTCATGATTGGACTCTTAGATGGGGCGGGCGCCCTGCCTCTGGCCCTGTTTCGTCTCCGCTTCGGTCTCGTGGCTTCTGGAGTCTTCTAGATGTAAGATAATTGCGCGGCACGTTAATATCTCTATGTAATCCCGACGTGTGGGCCTTTCTTCCGTATTCTCTGATAACCCCCTACAGAAATAGACAAACACCAAAACTCGTGGAATTCTGTCAGATAAAACCCTAAGTTTGGATGTTGATTTCATTTGGATCCTTTTCTTTGTTTATTTGATAATTAAATTTGATACTTAAGGACCGTCAACAACCGTCGTGGTCTCTTATAATTTGGTCGGTTCTGTGATAGCTGACATCGGAGCAAGTTCAGCATTAAAATGCAGCGTTTGTGTATTTAAAAATAAAAGAGTTTTAAATAAAGTGAGAAAATCAGCACCTAAATTATGCCAGTGGTCGAATCCTCCTTGCCCATATAAGGACTATAGGAGCATTTAAGTACTAACTTGGGGGGTTTTAATTATGCATCTCCGGCAGTACTCAGGTACGGATGTGTGATGACCGCACTATACTACCCTATGGTCTAATGGTAGGGGTAGCCTTCATATGTAAATTAGCCACATATGTCACTAGATTTAAATTATGCAACGTCGCACCTATGCTCAGGTAAGTGTGAGCTGTGAGAGCATGATCGTGCAAACGGCGGTCTAGGGAAGTGTTCACGGTGGTTTTTTGGAGTGGTTGCATGTCAAACCATGGAACCACGAAAGAAACTTAATTGGTGAGTATTTAATTTCTCGGGTAGATGTGGTGTCATTGTTGGTGCATGTCGGGACATGTATAAGCAACGTGCACTTGGTTTACTGCTTTCTTGAATGAGACATTGGGAATTGTTGGGTTGTAATGAAGTTTTATGCAGGTACTCTAACAGCACGTGTGTAAATCGATAGTTACCGTATCGAGAGACGCATGTATGCCACCGTATATCTGTTAGAATAATAATTTTCTAAGTTTGTGAGGACGTACGGTTCGTGCATGCATTATATCACATTCATACATACATTCTATCTACTCGTTCCCTTATAATATTTTGCCTTTTAATTAATAAATGTTGCTTAAATAATCCTCTCTTACCCACAGTTATTCCTTTCCACAGATGGACATACCCGCCTCACCTCTCCCCAGCGACACCTTTCTGAGCGAGTTTGGCACTCCTACTCTGCTTTGGAGGGTGCTGCAGTCAGTGGGGTATACTGAGCCACCTTAGTACTCCTAGTGGGAGGTGGACATGATAGGATACTTGCAGTGGTTCGTTGTGCAGGGAGTTGTCCCACCACACGGGGGTAGGCCTGCATGGATAGGGTGGACCTGCAACTCAGATGGGTAGACCCCATAGGAAGCAGCTCAGTTTGCGGCCCATGCTATGCTGATCAATATCTTTCAGAGGTTTGGCGATGAGCTGAAAGGAGGGCCAGCAGCCTCCATTCCCCATGCTGACCCAACAGCGGTGGAGTGGAAGCAGGATGATGGTTGTGCATTGGTCCGACGTCGAGGAGAGCGAGCTGAGAGCTCTAGTCATGCTATGAGTGCTATGATGGCTGTGCTCAAGCTGTTCATCCAGTAAGAGGACACCTATGCACAAGTGATGGCTGCTGTTCGCCAGGCTTAGGAGATGCAACAAAAGGTTGAAAAGTGGGCTCGCAAGTTTTGCAAGCAAGCTAGACTCCTGGAGCAGGTCCAAAAGGACCGCAATGACTGGGAGGACATTGCGAAGTATCGTAGGCAGCAGTGGGTGAAGGCCACTAGAGAGAGATCATAAGCAGGTGCAGATGAGTCAATTGGCTAGGGAGAAGGAGACAGTGCAGGACCGTCTGGTGCAGATCACTCGTGAGAGGGATACTGCACTACGTGTGTCGGAGAACAGGCGCCGGGCATGGGAGATGCACCGTATCTATGTTGGGTATTCTTAACATCACTACCAAAAGTAGACTTAGTTTTCTAATGCCAAACCTATCTCTCATACCACTTATGCCAAGTTGTCATCCCTAGCATGACATGAGAGACGAGGTATTGAAATATGCAATTGCTCTTCTAAATAAATAATGAATGGGATCTGCAAGCACACAGATTAATATCGATGTAGCATTTTAACCGGGAAGTATTCCAGGTATCGTTATTTATATTTTTACCACTGGGAAGGGACTAACAATCAACAATGGTGATTATAGAATGGAATATGAGATTGAGTATCTATCATTGCATGTATAATTGAGAACATTTATCTAACTCTTTCATACAGAGGTAGGTGTCACATAAAAGATATATGAAGTAATGAATAGTGACAAAGATAATTAATCTGATCAGCATAACTTAGCCACATATAAATATGATAAGCACCTCAATTAGATATTATAGAAAGTCATTAGCATGGTATTAGAACGAACTATAAGAATATTTCCTAAGTTATTCTCAACTATATAGTCTAGCACTATCATAGTTAGTGCAAGTATACTTAGCAATCATTGTGAGACAAGACTACGCCCATGCATAGTGATATTAGCAAGGTAAATGAGAAACATAGCAATCACTACCCTGTAATAATATTGCTCTACCAGCCCAATACATGAGAGGGGGACTATATAAGAATCAATGAAGCTGTCACTATCATGAACTACCCCACGATCTGGCATATTGGGTACAATCGTAGATAAATACGGTATAAGCACCACGCCTACACAATATCTATCATTTACCCATAGATCCGATGGATAAACGCTATACGATCCTAAACATGTATATAAATCTAATCTAACTAAGCCAAGTATATAACCATGATAAACTAAGAACAATATAATCTTGAATATAAACAAGTAGAGCAAAGTCATAAGCAATATATTGAAGTAGAACAAAGTCATATTCATAATATTGAAGAACAAAGATGATTAGAAGAACAATTAGAGAATTACCAAGAATCCTCTTGATAGATCTGGAAACCAATCGAAGATTGACTCCTTCTAGTTCTAATCCTATGTACTAATCTAGATGTCTAATTGATGTGGTGGCTCTAATCTTGATCAGAGGCTTCTTCTCCCTTGAGGAATAATGAATTAGGGTTGAGAGGCTCTCTCCTCTATGGGCCAGGGGGTCTGGTTTTATAGTCCCTTCAAGTGAATATGGGCCGTTGGATCAAAACCAACATAGATTGAACGATTATCCTTGATCCTTTAGGTCGGTGGAGATCTTTCCCGAAAGAGAGTCGTGTTTGGACTCTAGGAGGGGGCGGGCGCCCAGTGCCTGGCCCCGTTCGGCCTCCGCTTCCTTCCCGTGGCTTCTGGAGTCTTCTAGATGTAAGATAATTGCGCGGCACGTTGATATCTCTATGTAATCCCGACGTGTGGGCCTTTCTTCCGTATTTCCTGTTAACCCTCTGCAGAAATAGACAAACACCAAAACTCGTGGAATTCTGTCAGATAAAACCCTAAGTCTGGATGTTGATTTCATTTGGATCCTTTTCTTTGTTTATTTGATAATTAAATATGATACTTAAGGACCGTCAACAAACTCCCCCAAGCTTACCTCTTGCTCGTCCCTAAGCAAAGATAGACTCAGTAATGGATCAGAAGTTGTTGCAATACATTTAAAAGTTGATGATACACATGCATTTAAATAAGGTCTCATCTCTGAGTTAGAGTAAACTGTCAGGACTTAAAACTTACTTACTTTACCTTTCACCATGGGACTTGTAACCATCACTTCTGTCTTGAGTAGTTAAAAGATAGAACGATCTAATCAAGTGCCATGTCTCTTATTCTTGATCAGCTATAGCTCTGAAGTTTTTGCAGATTTTCAAATAAAACTCAGAGATTCCTTGTATGACTTTCTCATATCTCTCTTTTGTGGTATTTCTGGATTCTTACCAAGGCAGTATGGTATATGCCTTCTCTCAAGATGTGTAGTATTTATGGTATAAAGCATAGTGACATTGCCTTCTCTCTCACCCTACTCTAATAAGGCTTTATTATCTGGAGCTCACAGGTGGGAGATAAAATATACATACTTACAAGACATGTATTGTATAGTCAAACCATGGATCCAAAGAAACAAATCAATAAGTCAAATCAAGATGTGCATATGTGGCGAATGAATGGTATATGGTGATGATAACAATGGTGAAAGTCTAATTCTACTTATGCTCTTTGAGAGGATACATACCTTCCTTGCTTTTTGAAATTTTGGAGGAGAATGAGATGCTCTTCTTTTTTTCTTTTGTCTCAGGTGGGTATCTTGTACCCCTAATTCTACTATCGGACACTTGTCCATTTTTACCTCTCGTCTCACTTTTTCTTTTCTTCGAGGTTCCGGGCACTTGCCCCTTTTTATTTCCTCGTATCCTTTCTCTTCTTTTTTTCCTTTTTTAGAGCACTCATCTCCTGAAATAATATAGTAAGTGGTAGTAACCAAGATAACTCGAGCATTTATTTCACAGGGAATAACAGGGATAGGAAAATATTTTTGGCTATTCTCTTCTGGATAGAAGTAGAATAATTTTAGGTGAATTTGGAGATGGAAGTGAGTGGATGTATGTGGATGCGTACTTCCAGAGTAGAAGTAGCATGTGTGAGTGAACGTGCAAGTGAATCTAGCATGCGTACTTTTTTTTCTTTCGAGGTTCCGGGCACTTGCCCCTTTTATTTCCTCGTATCTTTTCTTCTTCTTTTTTTGAGCACTCATCTCTTGAGATAATTTAGCAAGTTGTAGTAACAAGATAACTTGAGTATTTATTTCACAAGGGAAAACAATAGAAATATTTTTGGCTATTCTCTCCCGGATTAGGAGTAGAATATTTTTTCGGTGATTCTGGAGATGGAAATGGGTGGATATATGTGGATGGTACTTCCGGAGTAGAAGCAGCATATGTGAGTGAACGTGCAAGTGAATCTTGATTTAACCACATGACAAGTTCCTAAGGGTCTACACAGCTTGACCACACTCAATGCTCATAAGCAGTAAATCGTAAATGTGTAGCTCAAAGTCTAGCAAGCATGTATATATGGTTGTCGTAGGAATTTAAACTCTCATCATACAGGAACTCATCATGCAATATTTTAAAGATTTTAAAAGATAAAATTCTACAGAATTCTAGCATCTCTAGGAACAGATAAACATCAGCTCAAACTTCCCATATCATATCCGTTAACAACTTAGACTTCAGATCAAGTTTTCTTCCCACACAAGTTTAGGTTTAGAGAAAGCTTTAAATTATAACAGTTATGTCTAAACTTGAGAGTGAACTTCAAATTTTAAAAATTAGGCAGAGCAACTGTTCATCATATCCATGCTAGAGTTTTATTATTAAGATTCAGATTAGCATAGCCACTTTATTTATTTATTAAACACACTAAGCAAACGATATATATATAAGCATAAAATCTTTATTTGGTTTTCCATAATTATGTATATTTATATTTTAATATAGTATATGTATAAAGATAGAAATACTTAGCAGAATAAATGGGGGTGCTCTCCCCCAAGATGAATTTTGACGTAATTTCTTCTGATGTAGCTAGCAGGTGGCAGAGGTGTGTTTGAAAGTCGGCAGTATCTTGACAGCGATTAGAATGTCCTCCGTCTGCTAGTCTTCTTGATTCTTAAATTCTGTGGAACTCAAATAGACAACAAAGCTTTGTGGAACTGATTAAGTGTTAGCATAAATATCTAGCCTTCATCATGTTGAGTCTCCTCAATAAATATTACTCCCTATTTTTATATTTTCATTTTATAAAGCAGAAAAGAAATATTTATTTTATTTTTATGCCACCACAGTGAATGTACTTATGGGTTACGTGCCACTCATATACTCACATGGGGCTTACTATCATTTTTATTTTCTTTTTAGGATAGTATGAACATAATTAACTAAGGCCTTGTTTAGTTCACCCTGAAAACCAAAAAGTTTTCAAGATTCCACGTCACATCGAATCTTATAGCACATGCATGAAACATTAAATATAGACGAAAACAAAAACTAATTACATAGTTTAGCTGTAAATCACGAGACGAATCTTTTGATCTTAGTTAGTCCATGATTAGATAATATTTATCAAAAACAAACGAAAGTGCTACAGTACCGAAAACTTTTCACTTTTCGGAACTAAACAAGGCCTAAGCAAACTATTTTAAATAATTGAAAGAGAAAGGATAACTACCAAGTTTACCTCTTGGCAAGGCGTTCGGTGTTTTTGAGTCCTCCGAACGGGACTCTCCGTTTTCTCAATTGTCCTGGGATTCATTGGGTGGCGTAGTCGGTACTTCCGGCGGCGCCTCCTCTTCATGTATGGTTATCTTCTCTTTCCATACCTGACTCGGTGCTACGGTCTCCTCTGGATAATTCTGTTTAAATTGTGTGTCTTCTGACCTTACAACTTCTCCTTCATAGTCTGTCCATCCTTCCTTGATGATTTCCCTCCTCTGGTTGCGATTGCGTCGTGTTCTGACCTGCTTAGAGTCTTCAACAATATAGTTAGGGTCAGTAAAATAGTGGCGTACCTTCTCTGAGGGGAAGTGCATATGGACCTCTCTAGTTCCAATGTAGATGATTGCTTTAACGGTGCTGAGGAACGGTCTTCCAAGGATGATGGGTGGATCGTACTCATCTTCTCCCATGTCTATAACCTGAAAGTCTGTGTGGACAAAATGATCGTCTATTTTGACTGGGACATCAATTACTATTCCTTTAACCTCTCGAAATGTCTCATCTGCCATCTGGAGTTGAATGTATGTTGGTTTTAGGGGCATGGTTCCGAACAAGAGCCGATAGGTGACTGCGGCCATTATGTTGACGCCCCATCCGGTGTCGCAAGTCGTCTTGTAGAAGTTATATCCATTTATGGAGCAATAAATACTTGGCATTCCTGAGTCGTCCTTCTTGGTCAAAAATGGTGACTTAAGTTGATGATCTTGGCCTCCATGAACTGCAGTGACCATTTTAGCTGACTCGGTCCACACTTGCTTGTTCCTGTTCCTCCTGTTGGTCCTCTTCTTTGGTTCATGTCTGGATTGTTCTGGGATTTGTGTAGTCTTGTTCTTGAAGGAAAATATCTCCTTTCTCCCTTTGATGTAGAAACTGATCTTAGCAGCACTAGCGTAGATGACAGCTCCCGAGGTGTTCAAGAATGGCCTCCCTAAGATGATGGGTGCTCTCTCATCATTACCGGTCTCTATCACCACGAAGTCTGCTAGGGCATACAAGGTACCAACTCGGACACAAAGGTTCTTCAATATTCCCTTTAGAAAACTTAATGCCTGATCTGCAAACTGCAAACACATGGTTGTCTCTAATAAAGGATATGTAAAGAATTTTTCATAGAGTACCCTGGGTATAATGTTGACGCTGGAGCCAAAGTCGTAGAGTGCTTCTGGGACGTCCACCATGCCGATGGAGATCGGGATGACGGGGCGTCCTGGATCGCCTCTCTTGACCGGCAGAAGGTTAGTAGTAACTTCAGTGATGGGGTTACTCCAATTACCTACATCAAACATGTCTACAAGATTTGCAGATTCTAATCCTTCCGGTTGTGATGGTATGCCGGGGTTAGTAGTAGGAACAGCAACAGCTATTTGATTTAACTGAGATTCAATCATTTTATTAAAGCTAATTTGATTCTTGATGGCAGTAGAGAAATTATCCATTCTATTATTTATATTTTCTAGCATTTTATCATTAGATGCCAATTTCTTAGATAGATTATCCATTAGCTTTCCTTGATTAGACGCTAACTCTCTCAGAGGTGGAAAATTATTATTATTGTTGTAAGAATTGTTACCTTGATAATTACCTGAGTAGTTAGGCCTCTCTTGATTCCAACCTTGATTTTGTTGAGGGTGGTTGTAGTTGTTGTTGTTATTGTTGATGTAGTTCACATCCTCAAGCATCTCAGGGCAGTGATTGCCTGAGTGTCCAGTGTCTCCACACTCCTCACAAGTCATGTGAGAGTCGTAGATGTGCATAACTTCTTTCTTATCTCCAGCTCTATCTTCGAGCTTCTTCATGAGCAGGTCTAGCTTTGCAGACAGCATGTCTACCTCCTTGAGCTGATGCATACCTCCACCTCTCTTGCGTGTCTGGGTCCCCTCTTCATTCCAGCTTTGGTTGGACGCCATCTTCTCCACAAGAGCTGTGGCTTGTGATATGGTGAGTGATAAGTATACTCCTCCGGCTGTAGCATCCATGGTTTCTCGGGCACTGTTGCCGAGCCCATGATAAAATGTCTGCATCAGTAGCCAACTCTCCATTCCATGATGGGGACATTCTAGGATGTAGTCTTGGAAGCGCTCCCATGCTTCTGGAACAGATTCATCATTTTGTTGCTAAAAACTTGTAATCTTCCCACGGAGAGCATTGGTCTTGACCATGGGAAAGAACTTAGCCAGGAAGTTTGTTGAGCAGAGTGCCCACGTAGTATTCTTCTCCTTTGTAGCGTAGAACCACTGCTTCGCTCTCCCTAACAGTGAGAATGGGAAGAGGTGAAGTAGTATAGCATCTCTGGAAACTCCTGACATGGTAAATGTGCTACAAATCTCCAGAAAGTGTTGGAGATGACCACTAGCATCTTCATGTGCCTTCCCACAGAACTAGTTGGATTGCACCATGTTGATAAGTCCAGGCTTGAGCTCAAAGTTGCCATCGATCTCTGCAGCAGGTCCAGTGCGGATGTTGTCCGTAGTGGGAGCTGAGAACTCGCGGATTGATTTGTTAGCCATGGCTTCGAACTCTGAAGACAAGTTCTGGTGATCTTCTTGATTGGATGAACCTTCTTGCTGAAGTGTTGATGATCTCTTCTTGAGCTTGGCTCTTGTTTTTCTGAATAATGCTTCGGGATTATCAACAAAATTTCCTGGAAGATGTCTTCTATTCATACATTCCCCTGCATAAGATAAAATAGAAAAATATCGGCGTAAAACTGTATAAGAGAATTGATAAGCTCAATCATATTAGTGATGTGAATGATAACTCAAAATCCTATATCCATTCCTGATTAGTAATCAACCTTCTCTGGCAACGGCGCCAAAAATGCTTGTTGGGTATTCTTAACATCACTACCAAAAGTAGACTTAGTTTTCTAATTCTGATAACGGTGCCAAAAATGCGAAACCTATCTCTCATACCACTTAAGCCAAGTTGTCATCCCTAGCATGACATGAGAGACGCGGTATTGAAATATGCAATTGCTCTTCTAAATAAATAATGAATGGGATCTGCAAGCGCACAGATTAATACCGATGTAGCATTTTAACTGGGAAGTATTCTAGGTATCGTTATTTATATTTATACCACTGGGAAGGGATTAACAATCATCAATGTTGATTATAGAATGGAATATGAGATTCAGTATCTATCATTGCATGTATAATTGAGAACATTTATCTAACTCTTTCATACAGGGGTAAGTGTCACATAAAAGATATATGAAGTAATGAATAGTGACAAAGATAATTAATCTGATCAGCATAACTTAGCCACATATAAATATGATAAGCACCTCAATTAGATATTCTAGAAAGTCATTAGCATGGTATTAGAACGAACTACAAGAATATTTCCTAAGTTATTATCAACTATATAGTCTAGCATTATTATAGTTAGTGCAAGTATACTTAGCAATCATTGTGAGACAAGACTACGCCCATGCATAGTGATATTAGCAAGGTAAATGAGAAACATAGCAATCACTCCCCTGTAATAATATTGCTCTGCCAGCCCAATACACGAGAGGGGGACTATATAAGAACCAATGAACCTGTCACTATCACGAACTACCCCACGATCTGGCATATTGGGTACAATCGCAGATAAATACGGTATAAGCACCACGCCTACACAATATCTATCATTTACCCATGGATCCGATGGATAAACGCTATACGATCCTAAACATGTATATAAATCCAATCTAACTAAGCCAAGTATATAACCATGATAAACTAAGAACAATATAATCTTGAATATAAACAAGTAGAGCAAAGTCATAAGCAATATATTGAAGTAGAACAAAGTCATATTCATAATATTGAAGAACAAAGATGATTAGAAGAACAATTAGAGAATTACCAAGAATCCTCTTGACAGATCCGGAAACCAATCGAAGATTGACTCCTTCTAGTTCTAATCCAATGTAGCTATGCTAATCTAGATGTCCAATTTATGTGGTGGCTCTAATCTTGACCAGAGGCTTCTTCTCCCTTGAGCAATAATGAATTAGGGTTGAGAGGCTCTCTCCTCCAGGGGCTAGGGGGTCTGGTTTTATAGTCCCTTCAAGAGAATATGGGTCGTTAGATCAAACCGACATAGATTGAACGGTTATCCTTGATACTTTAGGTCGGTGGAGATCTTTCCCGAAAGAGAGTCCTGTTTGGACTCCAGGAGGGGGCGGGCGCCCAGGTCAACTGGGTGGGCGCCCAGTGCCCGGCCTCGTTCAGCCTCCGCTTCCTTCCCGTGGCTTCTGGAGTCTTCTAGATGTAAGATAATTGTACGGCACGTTGATATCTCTATGTAAGCCCGACGTGTGGGCCTTTCTTCCGTATTTCCTGATAACCCCCTGCAGAAATAGACAAACACCAAAACTCGTGGAATTATATTAGATAAAACCTTAAGTCTGGATGTTGATTTCATTTGGATCCCTTTCTTTGTTTATTTAATAATTAAATTTGATACTTAAGGACCGTCAACAATCTAGTCGACTGAGTGGGAGAACTACCTGCAGGATCAGATTGAGGCTGGTCTTGTGGAGATTCACCCCCTCAACAACTTGCTACACCCTATTCCTCACCCTGTACTAGTTTACCCAGAGGTGGAACCTTAGGTGATCATGGCTGATGATGATGGTATGGAGGTAGATGGACCGGCTGTGGCTCCACCACCCTTGCACGAGGACATGGAGGACGAGGAGCTTGAGCCGGTTAGCGACAAGGATGGAGAGGCGATCTTCGACGCTGACTCAGACGACGAGCCTGGAGTGTAGTGGGTAGTTGGTCCTGAACCTTGATCTAAGACTTGTGTCTGTGCTCTGGTGATGTAATAACTTTATGGATCGGATGTTGTAATGACCCTACCATGTTCGAACGACTGCAATGATATTTCCCTATGTTGTGAATTTTATGGATATCTATGTCATGTGTTGGAATTGGTGATGTTGTTTTGTGGAATTGAATTATTGTGCCTTTTTCTATAAAGTTATTCCCTCGAATACTTTCAGGCATGATTATAAGTTCTTCTGCGGCAAATCTTGTCATCATCAATACTCACTGATTGTGTCTTTACAGATGTCTCGCGGCACTCGAGGTGTGGAAAATTGTGCGAACATGAATCCACCCCCTCCTCCTCCACACCGAATCCAGTGAGCTGCTGCAAATGATGGTGGAAAGTCAGAGGCTACTCACTGAGATTGTTAATCAGATGGCAAACCAGGGTGGTCAGATTGTACAACAGGGGCCAGCACCTAACCAGTACAGTAGTTTCAAGGATTTTATGGATACCAAGCCCCCATCTTTCAGAGAGGCTGAAGAGCCACTTCAGGCAGAAGAATGGCTAAACACGGTGGAGCAGAAGTTCTGCTTACTTCGAGTGACTGAAAGTCTGAAGGCGGAGAATGCAGCTCATCAACTACAGGGTCCAGCTGGTATCTGGTGGAATCAGCATAGGGAGGCTCTTCCAAAAAACACTGTGGTTGACTGGAATCTCTTTCGTGAAGCTTTCAAGGGACATTTCATACCTCCTGGGGTCATGGAAATGAAGCATACTGAGTTCATGCAGTTAACCCAGGGCAACAAAACTCTGAATAAGTATTTGCATGCTTTCAATCATCTGTCAAGGTATCCTCCTGAGTATGTGAGCACTGAAACAAAAAAGATTGCTAGCTTCAAGAGGGGTCTTGGTCCCAAGCTGTTGAAGACTATGGGCCGCACTAAGTGTGCCACCTTCAATGAGTTTGTCAGTGATGCTCTTACCCAAGAGAACTACAACACTATGTTCACTGCGACCAAGACTCGCAAGTGAGCTTTTGAGGCCGGGTTAGGGGCATCACAGTCTAAGGCTCTAGTGGCAGCTAGGCCCCTGTATCATGCTCCAAACCCTAATATGTGATACCGTCCTCCAGCAAAGAAGAATCAGGCGAAGACGGGGTTCCGCAAGGGGTACTACATTGCTCTTCCTAGGGGGAACACTGGGCCCAGCTGTGCCAAGACTCCACCTGCCAACCGTCCGTGCTGGAACTGTAATCAGACAGGGCATTGGCAAAGCAATTGTCCTTACCCACCAAAGAAGAGCAACCACGGGAACATTCTTCAGGGGCGTGTTCACTACACAACAGTGGAAGCTATCCCTACTGGTGAGGTAGTTACGGCTGGTAAGTTCCTAGTTAATCAAGGTGATGCACTTGTGCTTTTTGATTCAGGAGTATCGCATTCCTTTGTGAGTTCAGATTTTGTATCTAAGCATAATCTCAGGGCTGTTACACTTGATAAGGCAATTATTGCATTGGTGCCGCTAGGAATAATATTTCTACAAATCAAGTGGTTTTGGGGGCAACTCTAGAAATAGGAGACCATCAGTTCCTTGTTGATCTGGTTGTTTTGCCTGGTGTGGGTATAGATGTAATTCTGGGAATGAAATGGATGAGTGGTAACGGGGTTCTTATTGACACCACTACTCGCGTGGTGATGTTGAGAGACCCTGGTACTAATGAGGCGTTCTTAGTGCAACTTCCTCAGGATATTCATATCTATAGCATGATGAATGCCGATACATCTAGGGCCATCGAGGACATTCCGGTGGTGTGTGAGTTTCCGGATGTATTCCCTGATGATTTGCCCGGGCTTCCTCCAGACCGGGATGTGGAGTTCAAAATTGAATTACTTGCAGGTACTGCTCCTATCTCTAGAAGACCATATAGAATACCACCAAATGAGCTAGCTGAGCTTAGGACCCAGTTGAATGAATTGTTGAAGAAGGGTCTTATTCATCCTAGTTCTTCTCCTTGGGGTTGTCCGGTTATCTTTGAGAAGAAGAAAGAGCAGTCCTTGCGCATGTGTGTGGACTATCGTCCCCTAAATGCGGTGACCATCAAGAATAAGTATCCTCTTCCTCGCATTGATATTTTGTTTGATCAGTTGTCCAAAGCTAAGGTATTCTCCAAGATTGATTTACGGTCTGGGTACCATCGGATCAAGATCCGTCTTGAAGATGTACCTAAAACCGCTTTCTCAACGAGGTATGGGTTGTATGAGTATCTCGTCATGTCCTTCAGTCTTACGAATGCACCGGCCCACTTCATGTATCTCATGAATTCGGTCTTCATGCCTGAATTGAACAAGTTTGTGGTGGTCTTCAATGATGATATCTTGGATATTCTCGTAATGAAGAAGAACATGCAGAGCATCTGCGTGTAGTGTTAACTCGTTTACGTGAGCATCAGCTGTATGCCAATTTTAGCAAATGCGAGTTTTGGCTAAAGAAAGTACCTTTCTTGGGCCATGTCTTATCTGAAGAAGGCATATCGGTGGATCCGGCCAAGGTGCAAGAAGTGCTGGATTGGAAGGTTCCAACTTCGGTGCACAAGGTTTGGAGTTTACTCGGTTTGGCTGGGTATTATCGTCGTTTTATTCCAGAGTTCTCAAAAATATCCAAGCCTATGACTCGCCTACTTCAGAAAGATGAGAAGTTTGTGTGGATGCTGAGTGTGAAGAGGCATTCCACAAGTTGACGACATTGCTGACATCAGCTCCTGTCCTAGCTCAACCCAATATTGAGAAGCCCTTCGATGTCTTTTGTGATGCATCTGGTATTGGTCTGGTCTATGTGTTATCGCTTATGCCTCGCGCCAATTTAGAAAACATGAGGTCAATTACCCTACTCATGATTTAGAATTGGCTGCAGTTGTTCATGCTTTGAAGATCTGGAGGCACTATTTGCTAGGTAATGTGTGCAATATCTACACTGACCATAAGAGTCTCAAGTACATCTTCACCCAACCTGAATTGAACATGCGCCAGTGAAGGTGGCTTGAGTTGATTAAACATTATAATCTTCAAGTGCACTATCATCCAGGCAAGGCAAATGTGGTTACGGATGCCTTGAGTCGGAAGTCGCACAGCCATTCAGTTCAAATTGAAGATTCGTCGTTGTCACGTCTTATGCACCTGCTAGTGCTTCACCAGATTTCTCTGGAAAGTTCTCTTCGCAATCGAGTAATCGAATTGCAGCAAACTGATGTAGGTATCCACCATATAAAGCGGAAGATGAAAGAAGAAGAAACCAAGCATTTCCGGGTCGATGAGAACGGAATTCTATGGTTCAAAGATCGGCTTGTTGTACCAAAGAACCGTGAGCTCCGAAATCAGATCTTATCTGAAGCTCATTCGTCCAAGGTGTCTATCCATCCTGGTAGTAGTAAGATGTATCAGGATCTGAAACCTCTATTTTGGTGGACAAAGATGAAAAAGGAGATTGTTGCTTTTGTTGCTCGTTGTGATAACTGTTGTCGTGTGAAGGCAGTTCACATGAAAGCAGGTTTACTTCAACCCTTGCCAATCCCTGGATGGAAATGGGAAGAAGTATGGACTTCATCTCGGGACTCCCAACTTCTGTTAAGGGTTATGACTCTATCTGTGTGATTGTGGATCGCTTGACCAAGGTTGCTCGCATTATTCCAGTTCGAACTGATTATCGTCCACATCAGTATGTAGAATTGTACTTCGAGCACATTGTCCGTCAGTATGGTGTGCCTCGAACTATCATATGTGTACTTATATAAATTAGAGTTTCAAAATAACTTTACTGATTTATATTCGATATCTATAGGGCATGGCGGTTTTATAAGAAACAAAAGGAACCGGTCGACGCCGCACGCTAAGATCCTAGGGTGCCATTGATGATACAACACCACTATCCGGTAAGTTGTCCGAACACATTTCATCATATAAACAATACATAAAGCATGGCAAGTTTAGAATAATCCGTTGCTCATTATATAGTGCCACAAGCAACCACCTGGATTGGTCTATTGTGGGTACTATGTCTGTGAGTTTATAAGGCAGCGGACACGTTACGTCATGGACAAAAATATGGTAAATAATATCTATGTATGAAGTTTTCTCATTAAAGTTGCAAAATTATATATTGAACATGTGTCAATCATGTTTTTAAACTTTGTTTCCAGCCGAAAAATCAAGGAAAGGACGCGCCCTTTACACCAAAGACTCTGGAAGATATAGTAGTAGACTTGTGCGGTTTTATTATGAGAGAAATAATTCGAAGTGACGGTGCATATTTTGATCATGAGGGCGATTTAGCAAGTGATAAATTTATAGTGCTGACAGACATAGCAGGTCTAAATCTGAAGCGAAATGACATGTAAACACTGTATGGTTGTGTGGATAACATGCATTGACGTGTATATATGTAATTTTATGGTTGATGTTTGATTTCATGTTTACAAATCTATAATATATATATATGTGGTGTATGTATGATGTGTATATAAATATAAATATAAATATAAATATAAATATAAATATAAATATAAATATAAATATAAATATAAATATAAATATAAATATAAATATAAATATAAATATAAATATAAATATAAATATAAATATAAATATATATTTATATATATGATGTTTAGCACTGTGTTTGGTGGGAAAAAATAAAATTTGAAATATATATATAAAAAATTATTTACACAGGCGGTGTAGTGTGAGCCGTGTGTGTAAAAATACATTTACACTGGCGGCTCACCTTGTCAGCCGCTTGTGTAAAAATACATTTACACAGGCGGCTGACTAGGTGAGCCGCCTGTGAAAACCCAATTTTCACAGGCGGCTCACACTACCCCGCTATACTGTGGTCCATTTTGTACTGACTCCTGGTACAGGCGGTGGGCTTGGCCGCCTGTGGAGATGTTTTTAGCACCGTCTGTAAAAATATTTTCTGTAGCAGTGGTGGTCGGTCTTTTTTTTTTCTGCCGACGCCGTCTCGGACGCCACTAACGGATGAGATTGGATGGGGCTAGATCTCGGTCTTTGCTTAGACGGGCTGAGCCCAGTCGCAATCCAGATGCAAAATAATAAAATAATTAATTTCTTTAATTAGGTGCTTTGAGATTGGTGCAAAATTTTAAGAAAGGAAGTACCGGAGCAGTTGCCATTAATTAATTCTAACAGTACCGATCTACAACCAAGATTGGGCTTAGTTTGGTATGAAACTCAAAAGTGATTTGATGGCTGCACCTAATTTTGCCATCCATATATACCTGCATGCATTTGTCTACCAGCTAAAGGTGCCCACTTAACTATTGTTCATAATATAGGTGATCTTTTTTACAACAGACGGAGTGTTATTTTATAGATAAATTGTCCAAAGAAATATATTGCATTTGTGCGTCATCCTGCACTGGTATATATATATGGGTCGGTGGCACTCATCAGGAAAGCATGCACCAGTTAAAGTCACCACGTGTACATCATTTATATATATCGTGGATAAAAAGCTGGGTTCATTATATCAATCCGCTATAGCTTATATATAAATATAAATATATATGATATGTTGTAGCAGTATCAGCGTTGGAAATAATCATGATTTGTGGAGTTGTTGGTCCTGGTCGTCTTTTGGCGGAAGCACGGGCAGCATGCCTTTCTCCTGGAGGCTCTTCACTGTCTCGTAGAGGCACTGCAGCACCGGCACAAAGTCCATCCCAAGATCCTTGAGCCGCTGGTTCGTGAACTTGTATCCTGTCACCGGAGGGTTCACGTCGTCCTTGCACCTGCGTGCGCGCGCGTGTGCTACAGCGTTAGGAATTTTATATATATATATATATATATATATATATATATATATATATATATATATATATATATATATAAAATCGAACGACGTATATATGCTACGCACTTTGTGGGTATGGGGTACTCTGGGAAGAGCTTAGCGAGGATGCGGCAGAGCTCGCCGCGGTGGAGGGTGCTCTCGGCGCAGATGTAGCGCCCATGCGCGTAGGGTGCCTCGTACACCCGGACGTGCGCCTCCGCGACGTCCTGGACGTGCACGTACGCCTGCGCGGCGTTCACGTACGTCTTGGCCGACCCCGTCAGGTACTTCATCACGTGGTCCGTGCTGGCGTTCACTGTTGGCTGCAGCAACGGACCCAGCACCAGCACCGGGTTCACCACGATCAGGTCCAGGCCTCGCTTCCGCGCCACCTCCCATGCGCCCTGCTCCGCCACTGTCTTGGCGTAGCAATACCAGTTCTGCATGCATGCACGATATATATA